>NC_059112.1:61571633-61881737 GCF_020740685.1 Jaculus jaculus
CCCTCTCTGTGTCTCTGATAAATAAAATAAAATATGTTTAAAAAATCTAAGAGGGCATCAATAAGTCATATGAAAACCTACTTTTTTGGACAATGGTGCAACTAGGAGCCATAGAAACTGTTACTAGAATATTTTCAGTGTCAAGGATGGGATAATGTCCAATAAGTTCTTGGCCAGGGAGGTCCCTGATAACCTTCAAACATTACAGACCACTGCCGAGGCTCTTGCTTTCCCATCAGGAATAGATGGTAAGACCCTATTGCTGAAGACTCCACATGCTTAGGCTACAAGGTCACCAAGAAAACATGCAGGAGCTGGGCAGAAAATCTACTCCTTGGAGACCAGCTGACAGAAAAAAGTGGAAAAAGCTACATATACTGCATGCAGCTCAATGGGAGACACAGGGAAGTCATCAGTGGAGATAAACAACAGTGGACACTGCAAGCCTTAAGTTGGGCCAACCAGGCCAAATGAGCTAATGGGTGCAATAGTGGCATGTTTGTTACAGGGGAAACCAACCATTTTGTAATTGGACTGGAGGCCTGCTCCACAGGAGGGAATATATGCCTGATACTGAAAACCTATAAATGGGGAAAGTCATGAGCCCTAGGGGTCGAATGCCTGCTGCTGTCTGGCTAAATGCATATAGTATGCTCACCAAACTGCCCAGTATTCACTTTTCTTAATGTTCATTCCCATATATTAATGTTACTCTCACTTTTGTTTAGAGATGCTTCTTTTCTCAGATGGTGGTGACTTCTGGGATGACTCAAAAGGCATTACAGTGCTGTGATGAAGTGAGAGAGGAGTGCTTAGCACTGAGACATGTCTGTCACACCTTTCCAAGGCTCAGTGTCCATTGCAAAAGAGGTGGTGGGAAGAATTTAAGATCCAAAGGAAGGATAGGACTCCTTGCAATGCACTCTTCTAGACACAAAATGGCCTGGATATCCATGATTTCACAATGCCTGGCACTACCTACACAAGACCAGTAAATAGTAGGAGAGATGATGACATCAAAATAAAAGACTGAGGCCCAGGCATGGTGGCACACACCTTTAATGCCAGCACTTGGGAGACAGAAGTAGGAGGATCACTATGAATTTGAGGCCACCCTGAGACTACATAGTGAATTCCAGGTCAGCCTGGACTAGAGTGAGAAAATAAAAAATAAGTAAATAAAAGACTGAGAGGGGGAAGGTATATGATGGACAGTGGAGTTGTAAAGGGGAAAACGGTGGTTGGGGTGTTGGTGGTAAAGGAATTATCATGGTTTATTGTCTGTTATTATGGACGTTGTCAATAACAACAAAATTTAAAAAATTTTTATGAATGAAAGATAACCATGCTCACCTCTCAGTAGTGACTTAATAAGTAGTTCTAAGTTTTTATAGTCACTACTGTATAAATTTTTAAATTTTTAAAAAGTACCTTTCTTCCTTTTGGAAATAGAATGCAAACTTACTTCATCAGAAGCAGAACGAAGACACTGGACAGCAGCCTGTTTTTTCATTTCTTCAAGAGTTAGATCTGAACACTTTTTCTTACTTTTTCCCCATTTCTTATAGGCTCCTTTTTCCCAGCCAAGGAAGATGTCATTCTCCTGCAAGAAGATTGTACCAGGTTAAATGACAGGGAAAGCATTCTGAGGCACCCTGTTCCCACCTAGGACATATATTTCCTACCAACTACCCATTCACAAAATGAGACCCACTGGTAAGCCAAGAGACCACTAAAGACTCTCAATCACAGTACGTAATAAAAATCTGGTTATTGCTTATCTTATAAGAAATGCTAAGTGGTAAACAACTCAACTCAGATGCTTGTCCATAAATACAGTGAGAAGTGTTACTGAAATTTTGATGGAGATCATGTTTTCTGCAAGCTCATTATTGTTATAAATGAAAGCTACTGATTGTTGTGTGTTGGAGATATGTATATGTATATGTATATGTATATGTATATGTATATATGTGTGTGATATATGAGACAGAGAATGAGCAGGGCATGCCAGGGTCTCCAGCAATTGCAAAGGAACTCCAGACACATGCGCCACCTTGTGTATCTGGCTTATGTGGATGGGTACTGGGGAACTGTACCTGAGTCCTCTGGCTTTGCAGGTGGGTGCCTTAACTAATAAGCCATCTCTGTAGGCCCTCAACCTCAGTTTTAAAAATTTTATTTATTTATTTGAGAGGGGGCAGATCAAGAAAATGGGCATGCCAGTGCAAACAAATTCCAGACACATGTGCCACCTTGTGCATCTGGGTTATAATGGATACTGGGAATCAAACCTGGGACCTTGTGCATTTGGGTTATATGGGTACTGGGAATCAAACCTGGGTCCTTGGGCTTCATAGGCAAGCACCTTAACCACTAAGCCATCTTTCCAGCCCCCTATCTACCTCATTTTGAGGCAGCTTCTCTCTGGATTTTTGCTCTGCTGTTTTTTTTTTTTTTTTTTTTTTGGCTGGGCTCACCATAGTTTCCAACTTTTTTTGTGGGGTCTAGGGAAACATAGGTATTGCAACATGCGTAGTGGAGGGCATTATCCACTGCTACACTTCTCCAGCCCCACAACTGGCATGCTTTTGAAATGTAATCTGTCAGGCATGTATCCAGATCTCTAAAACCTGGAAGACTGTTTAGCTCAAATGTGTTTTTCCATGTTTTTTTTTTTTAAGAAAAACATGCTTAGGACAAATTGAGATTATTTGTTTCCATTTCTTGAACATGCTTAGCTGAACTATATCTGAGACATTCTGGAGATAGAGCTTGTGTTGTAAGGAGACACAGGACTGAGCCGTAACAGTGTTGACACCAAGCTTAATGTTCTTCAAAGTAGTAATTTGCTGCATTCAGTCATTAACTGCTGTTCTTTTCTGTCTTCTTTTTATTTTTATTTTTTTTTAGCAAGTTGTCTGTCTACTGGTTTTAATCCAAATTTATAAGTGAAAAAATGTGAAGGCAAAACAAACTGCCAAAGTGAATAAAACTAATACTTAAGTTTCACCTGTAGGGAAATAGCTAAGTAAACCTGTATCTTGTGACAGTACAGAGTCAAATTATTGGTAACATGGATACTGCTTACAGTATCCATAAAACCAGTTATACAATTGTACAAATAATATGAATTCATTTGTATTTTAAAATTTTTCTTTAAGCTGTTATAACTTCCTTTTGCTCATGGTGTATAAAAGAAAAATACAGGGGAATTATGTGTAAATTACTGAAAACAGAACTTTTTTTTTAATAAATTTTTTTAATTAATTAATTTATTTATCTGAGAGCGACAGACACAGAGAGAAAGACAGATAGACAGAGAGAGAGAGAATAGGCACGCCAGGGCTTCCAGCCTCTGCAAACGAACTCCAGACGCGTGCACCCCCGTGTGCATCTGGCTAACGTGGGACCTGGGGAACCGAGCCTCGAACTGGGGTCCTTAGGCTTCACAGGCAAGCACTTAACCGCTAAGCCATCTCTCCAGCCCCAGAACTTATTTTTTGTGTGGACTGCCAAGATCGGCTTTCTCCTTACTGAGTACCTATAAACACATCTTTCCACTACAGTACATTATAGCTCAGCAGCAGTAACATGCACTCAATGGCCCTAAAAATTCAAATTCAGACTAACCTACACTCCTGAAACACAGTTTGAAAACAACCAAGATATCTTGAACACGTCTGTGCACTTGTAATCCAATAATTCTATTTCTGAGAATTCCTCCTAAACAAATAGTCACTACATGCACAAAAGTTTCGGAACTGTTGTTAACCATATTGCTGTCAATAAAAATAAACATGTAGAGAGACAACCAAAATGTCTAAAAGGAGTGTGTGGTTAAATAAATGACTCATGCAATGGGCTGTTATAGCCATTAAAGCAAGAAGCATATTAACTGACATAAAAGCTACTGATAATATGAGAAGCAGTTTCTCTAACAGTGTGATTCCTCTCTTTCCCCAAGTATTTATTTATTTGCAAGCAGAGAGAGGGGAGAAGAGATGAGAGGGGAAGGGGCACACCAGAGCCTCCAGCTACTGCAAACATACTCCAGTTGCATGAGCCATTCTGCATGTCTGGCTTTACCTGGGTACTGGAGAATCAAACCCTGCCCACTGAGCTTTGCAGGCAAGTGCCTTAAGTGCTGAATCATCTCTCCATCTCTCCTCACATACCTTTGAAGAAATATTGAAAGGCACCCAAGGAAAGAGATGCTTGTCTTCTAAAGTTTATGAGTAACGTTCCTCTAAGGGTCAAAAAAGTTTTATTTGTGTGTGTGTGTGTGTGTGTGTGTGTGTGTGTGTGTGTGTGCACGCACGCGCATGCACACATGCTTACAGGTATGTGGAGGCCAAGAGAAAATGTCAGGTGTCCTCTAGCATTCCTCCACACATTTCCTTGATATACAGTCTCTCAATGATTCTGAAGCTTGCTGCTTTCCTGTAAGCCCCAGTGATTCTCTGCTCTCTGCTCCCCACAGGACTATTGTTACAGATGAATGTGGTTATGTCTAGCTGGGGAATCAACTAAGGCAGTCTCGGGTCCCCTCAGGGACCCCTCATACTCTGAACTATATGAGTTGACAGAAATGAGAAGTCCCATAAATTTCCATTTGCATCAGGCAACTTTTATTTTTTTAAATTTGAGAGCGACAGACGGAGAGAGAAAGGCAGAAAGAGAGAGAGAGAGAGAGAAAGAGACACAGAATGGGCGCACCAGGGCCTCCAGCCACTGCAAACGAACTCCAGATGCGTGCGCCCCCTTGTGCATCTGGCTAACGTGGGTCCTGGGGAATGGAGCCTCGAACTGGGGTCCTTAGGCTTCACAGGCAAGTGCTTAACTGCTAAGCCATCTCTCCAGCCCAGGCAACTCTTTGTTAGTATAGGAAGCTATATTAGTCCTTCCACCCAGCTGGGTGTTTCCTGTGGTGTTAGGCTATGAAGGTGACTCTTCCATTTGTTAGAGATGAAGTCTAGCAGAGAAGACAGGTGAACCAACAGTTTAGGACGGCTGCTACTATCACAGACATCTTAGAAACACAGAAGAGACATTTTCTTTCTTGACCTGGGAGAGTTACTGTTGCACAGCCTGAAAGACCGACTAAAAGTCTGGCCAGAGTGAGGGGAGAAGACACAGTGTACTAATGCAAATAACAGCAAATATGCTCTGTAGAGTATTAAGTATTTTAAAAGCCAAGGACATAAGTTTTTTTTAAAGAGAGAATAGATTTCTAAATTTTTTGCTGATAAAAATCTTAAACATGGGCTGGAGAGATGGCTTAGCAGTTAAGGTACTTGCCTTCAATGCCAAAGGAACCAGGTTCAATTCCCCAGTACCCACGTAAGCCAGATGCACAAGGTGGCACATGTGTCTGGGGTTTGTTTAAATAAACCAAATATGTGAATAAAAATAGTATTTCTGGGTTGGAGAGATGGCTTAGCAGTTAAGCGCTTGCCTGTGAAGCCTAAGGACTCCGGTTTGAGGCTCAGTTCCCCAGGACCCACATTAGCCAGATGCACAAGGGGGCACACGCCTCTGGAGTTCGTTTGCAGTGGCTGGAAGCCCTGGTGCGCCCATTCTCAGTATCTCTGTCTCTTTCTCTCTCTATCACTCTCAAATAAATTAATAAAAACTGAACCAAAAAAAATTTTTAAAAAAGTATTTCTTTGTAAAAGAATTAAAATATTTAAAAAGAATCATGCCAGACATTAGCCTAGGCCTTAACTCCAGCCCCCCCACTTTTGTTTTCAAGGTAAGGTCTCTCTCTAGCCTAGGTTGACCTGGAATTCACTATGTAGTCTCAGGCTGGCCTTGAACTCACAGTGATTCTCCTACCCCTGCCTCCTGAGTGCTGGGACTAATGGCATGCACCATCACGCCTGGCTTCCTTGGACAGTTTTAAATACACAGTTTAGTGTGATGCTAATTTTTTTTAAAAAATTTTATTTATTTATTTGAGGAAGGGGTGGGGAGAAAGGGAGAGAATTGACACTTAAGGGCCTCCAGCTGCTGCAATTAAACTTCAGATGCATGTGTCCGCCACCTTGTATATCTGGCTCATGTGGGTCCTGGGAAATTAAACCACGGTCCTTTGGGTGTGCAGGAAAGCACCTTAACCACTAAGCCACTTCTCCAGCTCTTTATACTAATATATTTTTATTTATTTATTTTTTGGTTTTCCGAGGTAGGATTTCACTCTAGCTCAGGCTGACCTGGAATTCACTATATAGTCTCAGGGTGGCCTCAGACTCATGGCAATCCTATCTCTGCCTCCTGAGCACTGGGATTAAAGGCATGCACCACCATGCCCGGCTTATACTAATATTTAATAAGTCTTATTGATGGAATTCACATACCATAAATTTTTAGTTCATTCTTGATGCTAAGGTTTGAACTCAGAACCTCAAAGATATAATTTATTCTTTAACATAGTTAGGTTTTGTTCAACAGTTATTACTATCTGACTTTTAAACATTTTCTCTCTCTTAAAAGAAACACTTTGCCTGAGAAATCACTTCCCATTTCCCTCTTCCAAGCTACCAGTAACACTATTCATGACCTTTTATCAGTGTATGGCCTTGCCTACTCTGGACAGAAATTGACTTATACAATGTATCCTTTTGGATCTAGTTTCTTTCACTTAGTATGGTGTTTTGAAGGTTCATCCATGTTGTAACATGTATTAGTAGTTCATTTCCATTTATAATCAACTCAATAATATGGAGTACATTTTGTTTATTCATTCATCCACTAATGGATGTTGGAGTCATTTCCATCTTTTGGCTAATAGTAATGTTGCTATAGATACTCAAGTAAAAGCACATCTACTTTCAATCTTCTTGGGTATATACCTAGCAATATATATGCATATATGTGCATATACTGGGTCATATTTTAATTCTGTTTAGCATTTGAAGAAGTGTTAGGCTGTTTTCCAAAGCTGCTGGAATTTATGGGAGGAGGCAATTTTCCCACATCCTTGTTAATATGTGTAATTGTTTTTATATAGCTGTCCTGGTGAGTATGGAATGAAAACTCGTAGTTTTGATTTGTCTAGTGACAACTGTACACTCAAGTCTGTCCAACTTAATACTGGGCTTTATTTCTGTACGAGTTTGTAATCTATCTAGATACTTGTCCTTATGATGCATACAACTTGCAAATAGTCTGTCCAATTCTATGTGTCTTTTTCACTTTCTTGCCAATGTCCTCCGAAGTACCTAACTTTTCACTTTTAAGTTTCATTTGTTTACATTTTTATTGGCTGTATAAGTCTCTTGTGTCATATCTAAACGATTACTATCTAATACAATTTTAAAGATGTCATTCTGTATTTAACAGTCATAGGTCTTATAGCCAAGTCTCTGGTCTATTTTGATTTAATTATTTTAGGTTTAGATTCATTCTTCAGTATGTGGGTACCCAATGGTCCTGGGACCATGTTAGCAACTATTCTTTCCCCACTGAATGGTTCTGTTGGAAACCATTGGGCCATAAAGGTAAGGACTTGATTCTGAACTCTTCAGTTTCATTTCATCAACTTCTGTGTCGAGTGAATGCCAGGGCAAAACTGTCTTGTTGTAAGTTTTGAAATTTGGAATTGAGTTCTCCAATGCTTCTCTTTCCCTCCCTTCCCTCTTTCCCATTAAGAATTTTGGGCTATTCTAAATTTCCTGAACTGAGTCCTCCAATGCTTTTCTTCTCCCTCCACCAAGAATTTTGGGTTTTTCTGAATCCCTTGATTTTCCCATATAAATGTTACAACTGTTTTCTCAACTTCTGAAATAGAGGTGGCTGGGACTCTAGTGGGGTCTGTGCTGAACTTACACATGCGTTTGGGGAGTGCTACTGTCTTAAAGGTATCAAGTTTTCCAATCAGGTACTTTTTGTTTTCCTCATTCACTCAGGTTTCTGAGGTTTTTCAATTGTTTATCTTATGGTGTGATGTGTTCATGTGTCTAAGTGCAGAAGTGCACATATGAAGATCAGAGGACAATTCTAGGTGCCAGTCCTCCTCTTATACCTAGCCTGTGGCAGGACCCCTTTTTGAGTTCACTACTGCATACTCTAGACAGGCGCTGGCTGGCCCTCAAGTTTCCACGACTCCTATCTCTACCTCTCACCTTGTGATAGGAGGATTGGGATTTTTACATGGTTCCTAGGATCTGAACTCTGGAACAATTATCCAATGATGTCTCCTTATCCATTTTATGCTTTAGTACACAAGTCTTATACTTTCTTTGCTAAATTTATTCCTAATATATATATATTGAATTTATTAGAAAGGCAGAGAAAAAGAATGCGAACTCTAGACACAAGCACCACCTTTGCATCTGGTGTTTTTTTTAATTTTTTTTTTTTTTTTTTAAATTTGAGAGCGGCAGACACAGAGAGAAAGACAGATAGAGGGAGAGAGAGACAATGGGCGCGCCAGGGCTCCCAGTCTTTGCAAACGAACTCCAGACGCGTGTGCCCCCTTGTGCATCTGGCTAACGTGGGACCTGGGGAACCGAGCCTCGAACCGGGGTTCTTAGGCTTCACAGGCAAGCGCTTAACCGCTAAGCCATCTCTCCAGCCCCACCTTTGCATATGGTTTTATCTGCTGTGCTGGTAAAGTTCTGTTGTCAACTTGATCTGTTTAGGAATCCAGACATTCCTCTTGCTTGTGTCTCTGAAGTTGCTTCTAGTAAGTATTAAGTGAAGGAAGAAGTCCTTCCCTCATGGTAAGCCCTTCCCTCAGAGTGTGTGGGGGGGCTCTTCTTGGAAGGGGGCTTTATCTCTAGGGAAGCTCTGGGAGAAAAGAAATCCTTCCTCCCACCAGGCTTGCTACCTTCCAGCTGGGACTGAAGACCAGGGGCTCTCCAGAAAGCCTCCAGGCCTTTAGTGCTGGATCAGGCTGCTGAGGAATCCAGCCTCTTGGACTGAGCAGCTACCGGGGTTCCTTGACTCTAGGGTCTGCAAACTGCTACTGTTAGACTGTTGTAAACTAATCCAATAAATTTCCCTTTGATACAATGCATTCTATCAGTTTTGTTTTTCTAGAGAACCCTGACAAATACACATGGGTACTGGGGAATCGAACCTGGGGCCTTTTGGCTTTGCAGGCAAGTGCCTTAACTGCTAAGCAATCTCTCCAGTTCCCCCAACATTTTATTATTATTGCTACTGTTGTAAGCGGAATTGTCATTTCAGTCCTTAGGATTTTCTTTCTTTTCTTGTTTTACAGTACTAAGGATTGAGTTTCACAGCTTTGCACATGCTAGTGTCCAGGGTTTTCTAATATCTGGATATGTATCTTTTCTTAAGACATTTCTTATTTTTTCCAGGCTTGTGTTACATGTGACTAGAGATAGTTTACTTCTTTCTTTCTAATCTGGATGTCTTTTTCTTCCTATTTGCACTGTTAATGGTAACTTACAATAAGATTTTATGTATTTCATTTTGAATAAGTCTTCACAGACACTAACCACACTGATGATAATCAGCAAGACTGAGTTTAACACAAGTGTTTAGGAGGCATTTGTAAAATTTTCAGTTTTCTCTTGATGTTCATAGAAATGTACAAAGCAGTTTGACATTATAATTAAAGGAGCTGTTAAAATTTTGTGGTAATATAAATTATGCACACAAAGAACTGTTTTATCCTACAAATTTTAGGTTGAATTCATTAGAAACACCATAAGCCTATAACAAAAACTACACATACAACTACAATACAATATACACCGTTTTACATTCTGTTCTTTTCACTTATAATAAAAACTCCTTCATTTTCTTTTTTCTGGCTTTTTAAAAAATACACAGAATAAAAAAATCAAAAATACTTCTATTTTACTTTGCTGTGGTTTGAATACAGCATCCCTACTGGTGAGTTCCTGCTGAACAGGCTGTAAGGAGGTGAGAACTAGTTGGAGGACACAGTTCACAGGACCATGTCATTGAAGGGCTTTTCTCATTCCTGTCCCCTTCCTCAATCCCCTCAATCTCCTGTTTCCTAGTTGCGCAGAAAGGGAGCAGCTTTTTTGGGCCATGACCTTCCACCATAATGCTTTCTACCTTGTCATACCTAACAGCAATGAAGCAAGTTCCAAGGACATAAATCTCTGAAGCTGTGAGGCAAAATAATCTACCTTTCAGTTGTTTTTCTCAAGTATTTTGTCACAGTGGTAGGATGACTGATGCATACTTCTTATCTTTTTATTGTTTTCTGTGCTATACCAGAATTCAGGTTCATAAACATAAAATTAGTAGATATGTGCCATACAGTTTCTCAAAAAAAAAACTGAGTAAAATTGAATGCTTTTTTCACCTTAATCTTGAAGGCAGAATGTAGTTACCAAGTATACTTAAAGCAAATGAGGCTAAAGATCTCCCCAGGGGAACAAGTTATTATCAGGTACTTTTCTAGACACTTTTATAAGGTAACATAAGGTTAGAGTTTTGATTGACTTCCTCATGATGTCTTCTATTAAAAATGAACTTGGGAACTGGAGGAAGAAAAAGAACACACTACTCTAAGATATACCCAGTATTACTGCTGTCTGCTGAGAGCTGCTGAGCACACACCCCTGCCTCCCACACCTCCTGTTAACAGCCTCCTGCAGAACATAGGCCCAGTAAGTCTGAATGAGACCAGTACCACCTCCACCCCATCAAACACTTCAGGCTCTAACTGGCGGAATGCAACCTAGCATGCTTCATCCTTTTGGTTACAAGGATCTGCTCAGAGAGGTGTGAGACCCATCAGAAATGAATAGTTCATGGTTTAGGGAATGTGGAAATATGCCCATTGTCACTATTATTTACTCTGCAAGACACTGGTTCAAAACCAAGTTGAAAGGAAAAGTTAAGGGCTGGAGAAATGGTTCAACAGTTAAGGCACTTGCTTGCAAAGCCTTATGACCCAGGTTTGATTTCCCAATACCCACGTAAAGTTAGATGCACAAGGTAGTGCTTGCGTCTGGAGTTTGTAGTGGCAGGAGGCTCTGGCACACACATTTTCACTCATTCATTCTCTCTCCCTTTCCCTTCAAAATATTTTAAAAAAAGAAAGGAGGAGGGGTATAGAGATGGCTTAGTGGTTAAGGTGCTTGCCTGTAAAGGCTAAAGGCTCATGTTTGACTCTCCAGGTCCCACATAAGCCAAGCACACAGTGAGACAATAATGCAAGGTCACACATGCGCACAAGATGGCACCCACATCTGGAGTCTGATTTAGTGGCTGGAGGCTCTGGCGTGCCAATTCTCCTTCTCTTTTTCATGCATAAAAACCAAAACATTTGTGATGGGGAGGTAATATGATAGAGAATAGAATTTCAAAGGAGAAAGTGGGGGGGGGATTAACATGGGATTTTTTTTATAACCATGGAAAATGCTAATAAAAATTAAAACAAAACAAAACAAAAAAAGGCCAGACTGTTGGGCTTGCCTCAAAAAAGAAGTTAGCAGAGAAGCATCTCTACTTCAGGATGTTCAGTTTATGAATTGTTTACTGTTTAAGCCAGTTTACATCAAACTTTTGGTTGCTTATACATGAAAAATATAGCCAGAACTTAAGATGTCAATTATAAATCTATTAACAATTGCATTGCTTAAAAGAACTGGCAATTGCTTCTAAAGGAAACCAGGATCTGTAATAAATCAAGCATACTTTCTGAGTAACTAAACCTCTAACCTTACGCAGGCAGTGGTAATCTCTGAGCCCATGCCTGTGTCCCACTCTGGCCCAGGCTGACCTGGAATTAATTTGGTAGTCTTAGGGTGGCCTTGAACTCACGGCATTCCTCCTATCCCTGCCTCCCAAGTGCTGGGATTAAAGGCATGCGCTACCACGCCTGGCTGTAAGCACTAATCTTAATGTACATCCCATATATTAATGCTACTCTCGCCTTTGGTTAGAGAAGCTTCTCTTTTCAGATGGTATGGTGGTGACCACTGGGATGACTCAAAAGCTACCAAAATGTGACAAGGGCCTAAGATGGAGGACATAAGTGACTCCATATTGTGAACCTATACAAGGAAGTTCAGCTTACCTGGTATCTCAGGATATGGTCTCGCCTACATTTGAACTTCATGCTTGGCTTACTTTAATACAGTGGCCATGACCACAACACAAGATGTTTTTCTCACTGATGCTACATGCAATGTTTAGCTTCTGTATTAACTGCTGCTTGCTTGCAGTCATAGAAGAGGGAAAATGCAGGGAGGGGAGATTCTGGAAAAGTTCCTGGTTTTTTCTAAAATCAACTGAAATTAACTCTTATTTTTGCAAAATTATGATTGCTGAACTTCTGAACTGTAAAACTAATATGTAAAATCTTATGGTTTTCTCAAATAAAAGGAGCCCTGAAATATAGCTTGGCACAGCATTCAGGTTCCTGAGTCCTGGGTGTAGACCATGGCAGCCAGCCAATAAAGATTCCTTCCTACTACTGTCCAAGTGGTCTTCCCTGAGGGTCTTCACCATAACATCAGTACTAAGAAGAAGTGACAGTAGAGTAATCAGCACTGAGACATCTCTATCACACTGTCCAAGGCTCAGGTTCATTGCACACAGGGTGACAGAAAGAATGTAACAGCCAAAGGTAGGACTACTTACCACTCTTCCAGAAACAAAATGGCCTGGATATCCATGGCCTCACAGTGCCTGGCACTCCTTACCCAAGACCCTCGTAAGAGGAGGAAAAGATGATGACATCAAAATTAAAGAGAGACTAAAAAAGAAGAGGAAGGGATATGATGAAGGGTGGATTTGTGAGGGGGGAAGGAATTATCATGGATTATTGTCTGTATTATGGAAACTCGATAAAAAAGTTAAAAAACAACTTTAGCTGAATGTAACTCATAAAAATTTTGAAATGGACGTGTAACAGTCAGGTTTGCATTGCTGGCAGAAATCCCCTGATCAAGAGCAGCATTGGGGGAAAAAAAGAGTTTTTGTTTATAGACTTGAGGGGAAGCTTCATGATGGCAGGGGAAAATGGTGGCATGAGCACAGGGGAGATATCACCCCCTGACCAACATGAGGTAGATAACAGCAACAGGCAAGGGGAAACTGGCTATTATACCCACAAGCCCGACCCCAACAATACACTGCCTCCAAGAGACATTAATTCCCAAATCTCCATTAGTTGGGAACCTAGCATTCAGAACATCTAAGCTTATGGGGGACACCTGAATCAAACCACCACATTCCACCCCTGGCTCCCTTAAATTGATATCCATACATGATATAAAATAACAATGCATTCAGTGCAACTTTAAAAGTCCTCGTAGTTTTTAATCAATCCTAACGATTCCCATAATCCAAGGTCTTTTAACTGAGCCACAATACCAAAAAAATCCCCCAAAGAACCCATAATGGCACAGAAAAAACACTCACACTGCAAATAATGGCACTGTGGTAGCAAATAAATATTCAACCAATGTAAGATTTAAACAGGGCAAACATCAAACTCTGTTGCTCCAAGTCCAACAAGTCAGTGACAAGTCTTTCAAGTCCAATAATTCTAACCAGTAACAAGTCTCTGGAATTCCAATTCACCCCTCTAGCTAGACTACTCCTAGCCCTGGAAAATTTCATCTGGGACCAGCAGCTTTGTTTAGCAGCCATCTCCTGGTCCCAGCATCTCCACTGGCTCTCCAATGCAACCTGCAGTCCAGCCTTACGGCTCCATTGGGTCTCCATCTAGCAAACCTGCTTCACACTGCCCATGGCCATTTCCAAAACACAAAACAGTGTTGCAAATTCAATGACCCTCTCTTTCCTGCATTTTTTATACTCCATAATACCAGGCAGGGTGCCAATTTGTTAATCCAGGGGGGAGGAATAAAGGCGACTATGAAGAACAGGACACTCCTTGAGCATTCAGTCCCCTTCAAAAGAGTCTACATTCTTTCTGTGGTTCCAATGCATGTGAGCTAGCCCAATCTCAAAGATTGTAATCTCTCAACTGCAGATGAACTGGCAGCAGGTTCACCCAATGATTTTTTCTGTGCCATATCCCTCTGTTCATACCAGTCCATTTCTATACAATGCAACCTTGCACAAATTCTCAGGACACAGGCAAAACAAGTCTCTCACACAAACTGCTTCTAGTCCAAGCAAAGCTCTTTCTCACCCTAAGCCAAACCTCAAAGTCTGTAGTTCTTACTGCATTCATGTCTTTCAACTCTGACCAGAATAGTCCATCAAGCTGTACTTACAGCACTACAAAGCATCTCTTAGGCCAAGGTTTCAAATCCTTCCACATTCCTCTTGAAAATCAGCTCCAAAAGGCCAAAGCCACACAGTCAGGTGTCTAGCAGCAATCCCACTCCTTGGTACCAACTTTACTGCTGCAGTCAGGTCCATATTGCTGGCAGAAATCAAGAAACCAAGAGCAGCTTTGGGGGAAAAAAAGATGTATTTGGGCTTACAGACTCAAAGGGAAACTCCATGATGGCAGAGGGAAATAATGGTGTGAGAAGAGGGTGGACATCAACCTCTGGCAACAGGACAGAGTGCCAAATATTGGCAAAGGGAAACTGGCTATACTACCCATAAGCCCATCCCCAAAAATACACTGCCCTCAAGAGGCAAATTTCCAAATTTCTATCAGCTGGGAACCTAGCATTCAAAACACCTAAGTTTATGCAGGACACCTGAATCAAACCACCACAGGACTAAAAGAACTTTCAATACATAAACTGATAGGTTAGTTTCACTATAAAATGTTAATTTAACACATGCAAATAAAGTGTGGCTATTTAAAGTAGTTTTAAAGGTAAAAAACAAGCAAACAAGTAGTCTACTAATCTCCACAGGTAATCTTTGGTAATATTTGCTATGTTAGTTACTTTTTTGTTGCTGCAACCAAGTATTTGACAAGAACCAATTTAAGGTAGAAAGGATATCTTTTGGCTCACAGTTAAGAGATGATACAATCCACCATGGTAGGGAAGGCATGGTGGCAGGAGCCGGAGGAAGCAGGTCAGACTGCACTCCCAGTTTGCTTTCTCCTTTTTAATTCTGCCTAGGACACTGCCGCTCACATTCAGGGTAGGTCTTCTCTCATTGGTTAAAACTCTAAAAAAATCCCTGGAAGACTAAGTGACTCCAAATCACTCATCTCAAGTAGAATATACCTAACTAGATTACTTTTCATATGTAGAGTTTCAACCCCACACCAGACTGTTATGCATGATGTAAATGCACATTCTATGAATACTAATATTCCTATCAGGTCACAAAGTTTTATACTTGTCAAAAATTATTTTTAAGGCTGGAGAGATGGCTTAGCAGTTAAGTCTGTGAAGCCTAAGGACCCATGTTCAACTTTCCAGTCCCACGTAAGCCAGATGCAAGGTGACACAAGTGGGCAAGGTTGCACATGTGCACTAGATGGCATATGCATCTGGAGTCTGATTACAGTGGCCGGAAGCCCTGGCAGGCCAATTCTCTCTCTCTCTCACATTAAAAGAAAAAAGAAAAAATAATTTTAAAGATGAGCATGGTGGTACACACCTTTAATCCTAGCACTTGGGTGGCAGAGGTAGGAGGGTTGTTGTGAGTTTGAGTTCACCCTGAGACTACACAGTGAATTCCAGGTCAGTCTGGGCTAGAACAAGACCCTACCAAAAAATAAAAAATAAAACAATAACAACAAAAACCACTATTTTTAGACCCAGGCATGATGGTGCATGCCTTTAATCCCAGCAGTTGGGAAGCAAAAGTAGGAGAATCACTGTGAGTGTGAGACCACCCTGAGACTACATGGTGAATTCCAGTTGAGACTGGGCTACAGCAAGACCCTACCTCAAACTTAACCCTGCAAAAATATTTTTGTTAACCACATACTCAATAGTTTGGAGAAGATCTTTTAGTTTGGAGATAACTTTCCTTCATCCAAAAGGCACTATTTATGGTAATCTATGAAGCAACACTGGAAGGCAGCAGTGTCAAGTCTATGAGCTAGGTCTGTTTGTGTTTTCTCTCTCTTTCCCCACTCCCCACTTTGGAAGACCAGCCTAGCCACCTCTTTGTCCTTGGTGGTCTAAAATGTCAAACCTCACGACTCGGTAAAGTGGTAGATGTTTCACGAAGTAGAGTGATTGTCCCAAATCCTCTTCAGCTAACAATACCCTGAGTATGCTATTGTGTGACTAGGTTGTATAGGCCCCAAGCTTACTTGAAGGTATATAATTGATATAATTGATATTGTGCTAGGGTTTGTGTTCACAATCCACTGAGGCCAGCCTTCCAGCATCCCTGATAATGTGAGAAATGTGCTAATGAAGTAACCTTGCACAGAGCCACACAAAGCAAAGAATTGTCTACCAAGCCCTGTCCTATCCTAATTCCCAGCTGAGAAACTGTCAAGTTAATAGCGGGTTTTTCAACTTACTGAGTTTGGGGATGATTTACTATGGAACAATACTCATCTCTCTCCCTCTCTCCCTCTCTCTCTCTCTCTCTCTCTCTCTCTCTCTCTCTCTCTCACACACACACACACACACACACACACACACACACACACACACACCATTTCTTTTGTACGAAACATCTCTCTTTTAAATGCACGAGAACATTTCCTAGGCCCAACATCAAGCTTTTTGGGGAACAAATCCAAGTTTATTTTATCTATACGTGCCTGTGTGTGTGTGTGTGCATCTGGTTCTATTTCCTAAATCCATAATCAAAATATCCGGCAAGGTCAAATATTTCATATTAAGATTGCCCTGTGGGCTGGAGGGATGGTTTAGTGGTTAAGGTGTTTGCCTTCAAAGCCAAGGACCGAGGTTCAATTCCCTAGGATCCACATTAGCCAGATACACAAGGTGGTGCATGCATCTGGACATCATTTGAAGTAGCTGGTGGCCCTAGCACACCTCTCTCTACTTCTTTCTCTCTGTCAAATAAATAAAAATAAAATATTTAAAAAAAGATTGTCCTAGAAAATGTTGGAAAGACAAGTGTCACTCATCTGTTTAGAGAAGGGAAACGACTATTTGCTTGTGAAATGAAAGTTCTCCATGAGTGGCAATGATCACAGTAGAGGCAATGGGTGTTTACTGCATCTGGTACTGCTCTAGCAACATAATTAGGAAGTACCTAGAATGATGCCTGAAACCAACAACAGCTCAATAAAGACTGAACCTTAAACTGAGCATGGTGGCATATGCCTTTAATCCCAGCACTTGGGAGGCAGAAGTAGGAGGATCACCGTGAATTTGAGGCCACCCTAAGACTACATAGTGAATTCCAGGTCAGTCTGAGCTAGAGTTAGACCCTACCTTAAAAAAAAAAAAAAAGACTGAACTTTTACCATCAATGGTGCTAGCAGGCACGAATACGAATATGCATCTTAGAAATGAAGAGACAGGCAGAGGTGCTCACTCAGCCAAGTTAAGTCAAAATTAAGGTCTTGGGACTCCATAGCACATGTTCTTAACTATATAAAGGTAGAAGGGATCTCAAAAGTGGAGAACAAAGAGAAGGCCACAAGTCTGATAGTTATTTGGGATGATAAACTCAAGGTTTTATTTATTTATGTTTTTTTCTGGTTTTTTAAGGTAGGGTCTCACTCTAGCCCAGGCTGACCTGGAATTTACTCTGTATTCTCAGAGTGGCCTCAAACTCATGGCAATAGTCCTACCTCTGCCTCCAGAGTGCAGGGATTAAAGGCGTGCACCACCACGCCTGGCTTAAGGTTTTATAATTTAAAAATATTTTAGTATTTACTTATTTATTTGACAGAGAGAGGAAAATAATGGGCCCACCAGAGCCTCCAGCCACTGCAAACAAACTCCAGATGCATGAGACCCCTTGTGCATCTGGCTAACGTGAGTCCTGGGGAATTGAATCTGGGTCCTTTAGCCTTGCAGGCAAATGCCTTAACCGCTAAGCCATCTTTCCAGCCCCTCAAGGCTTTATTATTTTTGTTTGTTCTGCTTTACTGAGACAGGGTCTCATATAGATTGGTCTGGCTTCAAGCTCACTACACAGCTAAGGATGACCTTGAATTACTGATCCTCCTGCCTCCACTTCCTGAGTGCTGGATTAGTAGTATGTAGCACCATGCCTGGTTTATGTGGTGCTGGGGATTGAACTCAGAGCCTTGTGTATGTTATGCAAGTCTATGACAAGTCTTCTCATATACTGTGGGTCAGGGAAAGATTAAGGATAAAACAAACAAAACCAATCATGCTGTATAAAAAAAGTAACTGATCAGGGGCTGGAGAGATGGCTCAGCGGTTAAAGGCACTTCCTTGCAAAGCCTGATGGCCTGGGTTCAATTTCCCAGTTCCCATGTAAGCCAGATACACAAAGGGACATATGCATATGGAGTTCATTTCGAAGATTGAAGAAATGGCTCACCAGTTAAAGCACTTGCTTGCAGAGCCTAATGACGCAGGTTTGATACCCTACTACCCATGTAAAGCCAGATGTAGAAAGTGGCACATACATATGGAATTTGGCTGTAGTGGCCAGACGCCCTGGTATGCACATTCTTCTTCTTCTCCCTCTCTTTCTCTGTGTATCTGCTTACAAATAAATGAATAAAATTCTTTTCCTTTTTAAAAACATACTTTATTTATTTATTTGAGACAGAGAAAGGCAGAGAAAAAGAAAGAAGGGGCACGCCAGGGCCTCCAGCCAAGGAAAATGAGCACCAGATGCATGTGCCCCTTTGTGTATCAGGATTATGTGGGTCCTGGAGAATCAAACCAGGATGTTTTGGCTTTGCAGGCAAACGCCTAACCACTAAGCTATCTCTCCAGCCCATAAAATACTTTTTAAAAAGTAAAAACCCTACTTCCAGCCAAGATGGCCACTGCCTAGCTGCACTGGAAATCACGGGGAAAGAAAGGCAAGACATTAAGGGGTTTCTGGGTCTTCTTGTCAATGGGAGGGCACAGAGGGGGGAAAACAGGGAATCACAGATCCCCTCACGGGCGGGTAGCCCACCCCTCCCACCAAATAGCCGCTGCACTCTGATCGCGCGCCAACCTCACGCCAATCGCATGCCAATGGATCTCTGCATGTGGAAGCTTAAACTACTCTGCACACTCACCCACATTACTGTTCCTGCTGCTGCATGATCAGCGAGCCCAGTCCCACAACAACTGCCACACAAGCCCAGACTGTGTCTCTTGCTTGCACCAACTCAGGTGCCATCCCCTACCTGTCTGCTGGGCCGACCATCCGCCATTGTCCCATGGAGGGGGAGCGCAGACTGTTTCCGGGTCCCAGTGTTCCCAGCCAGAGTTTGGGCTGCTTCAGTGCTGGGTACCTCAGTCCCCCTCCAAGCTCCAACACAGGCAGCTTTGGAGCATTACTGCTTGAGAATTCAAGCAACTTAGGTGCCCCTGTCAGGCTAAGTAGATAGGTGGCTTTGAAAGTGGGAGCCAAAGACCAGGCTGCTTGGCAAATGCCCCAGGCTGCCTCAGATTCCCATTGTGCTAGAGCCCAGGCTGATCCACCCACCTACGTGCTGATACATTATCATGGGCAAAGCACAGCACAAAAGAAATAACATGAAAAATCAAATGCAAGAAAATCCAGTTAGATCACCCAGTCCTCCAATGAATACATATAACCAAAACATACAAGAGTTATTAGAATCAGTACGTCAAATTGAAGCTATGAGCAATGCAACCCTGACCAACCTTCTGGTAGAACTAGCAGGAAATCAACAAAGAACTGATAATCGTGTGGATGCTACCATCACTAAACTAGAACAAATGGATAAGAACTAGAAGGAGTTCAAAGAGAGTTAATAGATGTGAGGGAGAGTGAAAAGAAAGAGGACCTTAAAAATCAGCTGGCCACACTAAATGAAGACATAAAGAAATGCAAGGATGAATTTCAAGAATCATCAAGAAAATCAGAAAATGATGTGAAACGGGAGCTTGACAGAGGGATGGAAATGATACATAGAAAAGCAGTAGAAAATGCAAACTTAACTGAACAAGTCCAAAACTCTCTAGAGGCTCTCAAGAATAGAGTCAGTAAAGGGGAGGATAGAAACTCTGATCTGGAAGAGGGGATGGAAGAAACAGTTCGAGAGTTCAAAAATTTCAGTAAGTTCAAAAGTTCCTGTGAACACATTTATAAAATGTAGTTCTACCCAGCAGTAAAGAAAAATGAAGTCATGAAATTTTCAGAATTGGATGGATCTGGAAAGGATTATACTAAGTGAGGTACCCTAGGCCCAGAAAGCTAAGCACCACATGTTCTCCCTCATATGTGGATCCTAGCTACAGATGATTGGGCTTCTGCGTGAGAAGGAAAATACATAGTAGCAGAGGCAAGTAAGTTAAAAAGGAGATATAAAGGGCAGAGAAAGGAAGGGAGGAGGGTAATTAATATGATGGTATTATATATATGTAAAAAGAATGATTGAGATGGGGAGGTAATATGATGGAGAATGGAATTTCAAAGGGGAAAAAGTGGGGGGGAGGAGGGTATTACCATGGTTAATATTTTATAATCATGGAAAATGTTAATAAAAATTGTGAAAAGATAAAAAAATTAAATTTTAAAAAGTTCCAGTGCACAGAACATGAGGGAATTGTGGGATACACTTAAACATCCTAATATCAGAATCACTGGAATACCAGAAGGACAAGAATTTCAGAACAAAGGCATGGAGAACTTATTTAACAAAATAATTGAAGAAAACTTCTCCAGTCTCTTAAAAGAAAGGCCCATCAAAATACAAGAAGCCAACAGAACTCCAAACAGGCTGGACCAAAGGAGAAACTCTCTGTGGTGGTTTGATTCAGGTGTCCCCCAAAAACATAGGTGTTCTGAATGCTACATTCCCAGATGGAGATTTGGGAATTAATGCCTCCTGGAGGGAGTGTATTGTTGGGGGCCGGCTTATGGGTATTAAAGCCAGTTTCCCCTTGCCAGTGTCTGGCACACCCTCCTGTTGCTGTTGTCTACCTTATGTTGACCAGGGGATGATGTCCACCCTCTGCTCATGCCATCGTTTTCCCCTGCCATCGTGGAGCTCCCCTCGAGCCTGTAAGCCAAAATAAAACTCTTTTTCCCAGAAGCTGCTCTTGGTTAGGTGATTTCTACCAGCAATGCGAACCTGACTGCAACACTCTCTAAGACACATTATCATTAAGACTCTAAACATTGACACCAAAGAGAAAATCCTAAAAGCAGCTAGGGAAAAACAACACACCACTTTCAATGGTAACCCCATCAGAATTACTTCAGATTTCGCAATGGAAACCCTGAAAGCTAGAAGGGCCTAGAAAGAAACATTCCAAAGTCTAAGAACCTATGGCTTCCAACCCAAACTACTCTACCCAGCAAAAGTATCCCTCATTAATAGATGGTGAAAGAAAAACTTTCCATGACAAAACTCAGTTTTACAATTATATGAACACAAAACCAACCTACAGAGAGTATTTCAAGAAATTCTCCACAGAGAAGAAACAAATAATCAAGCTCAAATGCCTACAAGAAGCAGATCACAATAACCAAACTCAGAGTAGGCACAAAAAACTTCAAAGCCCATGAAAACACCAACCCACATATACCATCACAATATGGCAGGGATCAAATCAATTCTCACAGTCATTACCTTAAATATTAATGGCCTTAATTCACCCATCAAGAGACACAAGCTGACAGGATGGATCAAAAAACTAACCCCCTCAATCTGTTGCCTTCAAGAAACCCACCTTACCACTAAAGACAGACACCTCCTCAGGGTAAAGGGGTGTAAGACAATATTCCAAGCAAATGGGAATAAGAAACAAACAGGCATTGCTATATTAATATCGGATAAAATAGACTTCAAACAAATATAATCAAAAAAGACAGTGAAGGCTATTTCCTACTCATCAAGGAAATGACCCATCAAGAGGATATTACAATCATAAATTTGTATGCACCAAAGACAGGGGCACCACAGTTCATAAAACAAAACCTACTTGACAATAAAACAGAAATAACCACCAATACCATCATAGCTGGGGACTTCAGTACACCATTATCAGTAATAGACAGAAACTCAACAGGGAAGTAAGAGAGCTCAACAAAACCATAGAGCACTTAGACCTAACGGACATCTACAGAACTTTCCATCCCAAACCCACAGACTACACATTCTTCTCAGAAGCCCATGGAACATTCTCTAAAATAGATCATATACTGGGTCACAAAGACTGCCTCCACATTTTTAGAAAATTGACATAATCCTACCCTCTCCAGTGTCTGCAGGATATCAGATCACAATGCTATATTGCTAGAAATAAACAACAAAAGACCCACCAAGAATCCCAACGGCACCTGGAAACTGAACAGCACACTCTTAAACAATAAATGGATAGTGGATGAAATAAAAAAGGAAATTGCAAAATTCCTGGAATTGAATGACAATGAGAACACATCATACCAAAACTTATGGGACACAATGAAGGTGGTCCTCAGGGGAAAATTCATAGCACTCAATGCCTTCATAAAAAACACAGAAAGATCACAAATCATAACCTAACGATCAACCTAAAGGCATTGGAAAAACAAGAAAAATCCAACCCAAAGAGCTCCAGAAGGAAAGAAATAATTAAAATTAGAGCAGAAATTGATGAATTGAAAACCAAGGAAACAGTTAAGACAATTGACAAAACAAAGAGCTGGTTCTTTGAAAAAATAAACAAGACTGACAAACCCCTGGCCAATTTGATCAAGCAAAAAAAGGAGAAGCTTCAAATAAATTTCAAAATGAAAAAGGAGAGATCACAACAGACATAAGTGAAATTGGGAGAATCATCGGGACTTATTTCAAAAACCTGTACTCCACAAAACTGGATAATGTGGAGGAGATGGATAAATTCCTGGACGCATACCATCTATCAAAGCTAAACTCAGAGCAGATTAGTCACCTCAATGAACCCGTCACACTCACAGGCCAGAGAGATTTGCTCAACCATGTTTGTAGCGGCTCAATTTGTAATAGCTAAGAGCTGGAATCAATCCAGATGTCCATCACTAGAAGAATGGATAACTAAGATGTGGTATATCTATACAATGGAATTCTACACAGCAGTAAGAAAAAATGACACAAAGAAATCTGAGGAAAAATGGTTGAACCTGGAACACATCATTCTCAGCAAACTTAGCCAATCACAGAAAAAAAAAAATCGTCACATAGACTCACTCATCTACAGCACCTAACCTGAATCTACTCAAGATACCTTACATACCTAGCAAGCATCTCATGGACTAGACACTAGGATGGATGGGGCATCGAAGGGGTGGGAAACACTAATCTAGACCCAAATGGCAATGGTACCATATAATTCTACTTCCTAAAAGGCAGACCAAATGGCTGAACCTTCACTAGGCCCTTACAGGAAACACCTGGACCACAAGACACTGGAGAGGGTAGGATCAATCTAACCTAAACCTTCTACATCTTCTCTCCCTCCTTCTCCCTCTCCCCCCTCTCTCTCTCTTCCTCCCTAACTCTTGTATATTAGTTATATTCTTCCTCATTTTCTTAGTGGGCACTGACCTGTAACTCCCAGTACCAGCATGGGGCTATCATCCACAATGAGCTTTTGATCAGAGAAACCTACAAGGTTTCCTAGAAGAATGACAGATTTCTGTCAGAGTACTTGATGACCCACCATAGGTTAGTGGTAAGACCCTAATGCTGAAGACACCATATGCGGCTGACACATAAAATGGAACGGCATGGCTGGAAGCCATGAGAGAGTCAGTGCCAGAAGTTGCTACATGGGTGACTGGGGGAAATGACCAATATCTGTCCAAGCAACTCATGGTTGAACCTACTTAGCAGCAAATAAACTATTGTGATGCCCACACAAGTGCACTAGTGGCACACAGCCATGAGGGGGAACCAACTGCTCTTGATTTGGCTAACTGATCCCCTCAGTGGTACGAGACCCATAGCTGGAGCTGGGAAACAAGTCAGAACCGTATCCAAACATAAGCCCTCTCTCCAATATCAATCTACCATCAATCATGGGCTACAAGAGGGCCTACGTCTATCAAACTCTCTATAAAAAAAAGTAAGGGTTATCTCATTTGTCCTGGTGCTAACTTACTCTCCGTTGGAGAATCTGCTTTTCTTTTTCAGGTAAACATAGATTCTAAGGAGAGAGCCACCGCATCATACCTCAAAAGGGCCCCGGTTGAAACTAAGGAAAACTGGTGAAAGAAGCAAGGTTGCTGTTTTCCTGATGAACCGGATACCAGCACAAGGGGGAAGGAGACCAATGCAGGAAAAATCAATTCCTACCAAATCAGAAAGCCAGAGCCTCAGAGGCCCCCAACACCTCAGCACTGAAGCAGACCAAAAATGAACCCAACATGGCTCAGGGAAATTTTGTGGAAGAGGGGGCGGAAAGAATGTCAGAGCCACATGTTGGGTCAGGATATGCAGAGATATGTATCATACCAATAACTGTGGGTTAACCCTACAATGCACAACCCATATACCTCAACAAGGAGGGGCCAGTTGGGAGGGGGTAGGCCATGGATGAGCCTAATAATGGTACCAAACTGCCTGTATTTGCTGAATACAAAACTAAGAAAAAAAAAAAAAAAGTAACAACCCAGGACTGGAGCGATGGCTTAGCTGTTAAGGTGCCTGCCTGCAAAGCCTAAGGACCCATGTTCGACTCTCCAGATACCACCTAAGCCAGACACAAAAGGGTGAGGCAAGTGCAATATCACATATGCTCAGTAACTGACACAAGTACCTGGAGTTCAACTACAGTGGCTGAGGCCTCTCTTGCTTCCTAAAATAATAAGAATTAAAAAAGACCAAAGAAATCACCAGGGCTGCAATGGCTTCTTGGGACAGACAGAAAAAGCTAGACACACAGGCTGGCTCCTGGGAGAAAAAAAAGGGTGGGACTGAGGACTTCTGACATTGAGTATAACACAAGGGGACTTCTGGGATGTTGGGAATGTTCTATTCTTTATTTAACAGTAGTTATGTGGATTTGATGTTCATGAAAATTTACCAAACTGCACATTGTTCTGTATGCATTTACTAAAGTTTATCTCAATAAAAATTTACAGAAAGGGGGCTAAAGAGATGGCTCAACAGTTAAAGACAGTTACTTTCAAGGCCAGCCAACCAGGGTTTAGTTCTCAGTACCTACGAAAAGCCAGATGCACAAAGTAGCATGGTGGCACACGCCTTTAATCCCAGCACTAGGGAGGCAGTGGTAGGAGGATCAGATCGCTGTGGGTTCAAGGCCACCTGAGATTACATAGTGAATTCCAGGTCAGCTTGAACTAGAGTGAGACCCTACCCTGAATTCCCCCCCCCAAAAAAAGTAGCACATCCATCAGGAATTCACTTGCAGTGGCAGGAGGCCATATACATTCATTCATATTTTTTCTTTCTCTCTCCTTGAAAATAAATCAAAGTATTTTTCAGGAAAAGAACTACAAAGTATTAAGAATTGCTCCATACCTGGAACAGTTAATGTAGTTCTGAGAGTCCTGAGATTTGAAAATGTCTTAACAACCCACAAATGCCCTAAGGCAGTACACAGACAGGGGGCCATCATGAAAAAAACGAGGCCCAATAAGGTAAAACTCTAGAGGTGGAAAAAGAACAGGAAGCAGACAGATACCACTAGCAAACTGTGCCGGGCATGGTGGAGCATGCCTTTAGTACCAACACTCAGGAGGCAGAGGTAGGAGGATTACCATGAGTTCAAGGCCACCTTGACAGTACAGAGTGAATTCCAGGTCAGCCTGGGCTAGAGCAAGACCCTACTTTAAGAAATGAGGGGGGGGACTGTGTTCTGAACCCCAAATCATAGTATGTCATAAGAATAGGGAATACATTCTAATATTCAGGAGAGGACAGCTCACTAGTTCCTAGAATAGAACTTAGCCAGCACCCTCTATTGATCACTTAGCACTTTGATCATTCAAGCTAGTCTTTGTGGGTCATCTTCTGTAGTACTTAGGCCATGGTTCCATCCAAACTTCCTCATCCAAGTGACCAGGTCAGGAACAAGCCTATGACCAGGATAAGAAGCCTACTCATTCTGGGGATGCACACAAACGATACCCTAAGCCATCAAAAGGCAGAGTTCTCACAGGAAGCTTGAGAAGGAAGGTATAAAGAAGGCAAGTTTGAGGTTGGGGTAGGCATTCTAGGCCCTGGATCACAATGTCATTGAGTTCAATCCTAAACCCAGACATATTCAATTTTTTTTATACCAGTAAATGTTTCAAACTTCACTAGCGCAATAACCTTGAACATGTTACATAACAACTGCACCTAAATAGCTCCTACAGAATACAATAAAAGCAGGGTAAATAGGAGGATCAAATTTTTATGAGTAGAAAGTAAATGGCCACAATAGTATGGCTGTGTTACAGCATGTGGCAGATCTATATTTGTTTTTACTAGTACTTTTGTTTAACCCAGACTGACCTGGGTGTTCTGTCATTAGCCATGGACTCCTACTAAGGTTAATAAAGAATTTATTTTGGGCTGGAGAGGTTTCTCAGCAGATAGTGCACTTGCCTATGAAGCCTAAGGATCCAGGTTCGATTCTCCATTATCCACATAAGCCATATGCGTAAGGTGGTGCATACATCTGGAGCTTGTCTGCTGTGGCTGGAGGCCCTGGCACACCCATTCTATCTGCCTCTTCCTCTCTCAAATAAATAATAGTGTTTTAGAAAACAAATGTATTTTGCTGAAAGCATGAAACTGCATCATGGTAGTTTTAATTTGACTATCTATAAAGGAAGTCTAATATATTTGGGACTGTCAGATGGTATGCTGAAAGATGTATCTTCTTGAAACATTCCTCCTCATCAATGATGGGTGATGGGGAGAAGTTTGCTGGCATAATCTGGAGAAATACCTTGATAGTCATTTTTGAGAAACACCATAAAATGTTTTAAACTAAAATATGAACTCACTATAAGATTTATAGGATACATGGGGTAGAAAAGTCATCAACAGTCTTAACCTGTGCTGGACCCTACATAACTACATAACTGATCAGCCAGGCCAGATGGGCCTACTGGTACAATAGTAGTATCAATATTATGGGGGTAACCAATTGCACTGGTTGGATTTGAGATCTGCATCACAGGAACAAATCCATGCCTAGTACTGAAAATCTAAGTCAAAAGCCTATGGCTAGGAAGGTTATAGGCCATAACGAGGGAAGCTATTACTGTTGTTTGGCTAAGTGGAATGCTGCGCTCATCAAATTTCCATCTAAATATTTATGTATGTTTATGCTCATAGATTAATGCTGCTCTCAGGCGTGGTCAGAGATGTTTTGCTTTACAGTGGGAAATGACTACTGGAGAACCTAAAAACTAGTCCAAATGCTGAGAATAAGAGACTGAGGAGCACTTAGTATAAAATGAGATATTTATGTCACCCCTACCAAGGTTTAGAAAACACTGCAGAAGAGGGGATGGAAGAAATTTTAAGAGCTAGATGATGTGGAGGAGTA
This sequence comes from Jaculus jaculus, assembly GCF_020740685.1. Lineage (NCBI taxonomy): Eukaryota > Metazoa > Chordata > Mammalia > Rodentia > Dipodidae > Jaculus > Jaculus jaculus. The sequence continues at coordinate 61,599,116 of NC_059112.1, forward strand.
TTTGGGACATTGTCATTTGGACATGACAAGGCCATTCCATCAGTAACCTTTATAAGACCTGTGTTAAGACTTGAACAATATTCAACTCATCAACAATATTCTATCATGAATGAAGAACAACAACAAAAAAAAGGGACATCAAAATAGAAGAACTAGGGCTGGAGAGATGGCTTAGCAGTTAAGGGACTTGGGTTTAATTCCCCAGTAGCCATGTAAGAAAGATGCACAAGGTGGCACATGTGTCTGGAGTTGGTTTGCAGTGGCTGGAGGCCCTGGCATGCCCACTCTCTCTGCCTATTTCTCTCTCAAATAAATCCTTTTTTTTAAATGAAAGAACTAGTTGGGAAGAAAAAAAAAAAAAGAGGGTCCAGTGAAAAGGGTATGGGGGGGGGGAGACAAGAGAAGGCCAGGGAAAGAGACTGTGATCAAAACACATTATATGCGTGTATGAAAATTGTCAATTAAAAAAAAATCTAAAAAAATGTTATGACAAAAAAAGAGATTTATATGATCAAGGCTTAACACTTCAAATATCTTGCTGGAAACACATAAGCTAACTGCCAATGGAGATAATAAATTAGCTTGTCCCATCTATAAAACCTGTAAGTGCATTAAAAAAACAGCTGCCAAGGCATACTCACAGCACTCAAAAGACCAAGGCAGGGAGATCACTGTGAGTCTGAGGCCAGCACAGACTACAGAGTGAGTCCTAGGTCAGCCTGGGCTAGAGTGAGATGCTGCCTCAAAAAATAAAAATAGATGGTGCATGCTTTAATTCCAGCACTTGGAAGGTGGCAGTGGGAAAATCGCCATGAGTTTGAGGCCATCCTGAGACTACATAGTGTCAGTCTGGGCTAGAGTGAAACTCCACCTCCAAAAACCAAAAATAAATAAATGTTGCCCAATTCTACATTTTCTAAAGTTTGCCTTTAGAATAGTTTGTGGTATTTACCTGACAAATATTTGTTACACATGAAAACAAAATCAGGCCAGATATAAACTCTGACTCACTAACCATGTTTCCAGCAGCTCCCTGAGCTGCTCTGACTTACATCTCATGGGAGGGAGAACTGTTTAACTTGAAGAAAGCATAAGGTAAGCCCTGTGCAGAGACAGCCAGCAGTGCATAGTTCAGCTACTAACTAAAAACAAGGTAAAATGTCAACTACTAAATGTAGAGAAGGTCATTAAGTTAGAAACCAATAGCCGGTTCAAGTGTGACTTACCATTCTTGCTATACTGACATATAAAACTGCTTCACAAGTTAAAAAAAAAATCTTAAAATGTAATACATGACTTCAGCTCATGAGGTTGTTATCCATTGCTGACAAAGATAATTCAATCCAGCAACTACAGTGAAGAACTAGCATGACTGAAGAAACACAGAAAACAAAGAAACAAAGAAAAGTATAGTAGAAGCTGTTGCTTTCATGTTGGAGAGATGGCTTAGTGGTTAAGATGCTTGCCTGCAAAACCAAAGGACACAGGTTCAATTCTCCAGTACTCACGTAAGTCAGATATATATATGTTATATATTTATATTAACGAGGCATTGCTTTCATCAGGAATTCTCACAAATTTCAGAGAGGAGCAAGGAATGGTGCTCAGTGGGTAGTACAATCACCTAACATGCATGAAACCCTGGATTCCATCCCTACCACAGCATAAATTGGGCATGGGAGTACAGGTCATTCTCAGCAACATAGTATTTCTAGGCCAGTCTGTGGTACATGAGACCCTTCCTCAAAAAAAAAAAAAAAAAGAAAAAAGAAAAAAGGTAACCTGGGCTTTGAAGATGGGAAAGAAAAGCAATTTTATATCACCTACAAATGGTATCTAGCAAACTTCTGATTTACACCTATCAGAATATAGTAATCATGACAAAAAAAGAAAATGAAAAGAAACAAGAAGAGGGAAGTGAAGGAAAAGGAAGGGAAAGGGAAGAGAGGGTGCTCTGGGAAACATTATTGGCACAGCTATGCTATCTCCAGATGTTCTCTAGACCCACCCAGGAACCAGAAGGTGCACTGCTAACTCAAATTTGGTTATTCAAACTGGAAGAGTGATGGGTTGAACACGGCTGATATGGTTAGTGGTAGAAACAAAGGTTGTAAAATGTTGGTTGGATTTCAGGGCCAGATTGTCTCAAAGCCCAGGGAATAATGAAATGCCCATTGGTGGAGTCATTTGGCCCCCACCCGAGGGACTAGCCACTCTGAGGTCAGATGAACCAGAGGTCAGGAAGAGGCTTGTTCACCTACAGTTAGTGACTAGTGGCAGGAACTGTTATAGTAGCCAAAGAAGTGCTCGCTTCAGCAGGACAAATACTAACACGGAATGGTGCATAGATTAGCATGGCCATGTGCAAGAATGCTATGCAACTTCGTGAAGCATTTCTTGGGGAGGAGAGGGAGAGGCGGAGGTGGGGGAGGGGGAGGGGGGAGGAGAGGAGAAGAGGCAAGGCCAAGAGGAGACCCCTATGTTTTTCCCACGTCTGCAGGACAGCACTCATGGATGCTACATCCTAGCTCTCTACTTGTGCACACATCTTCCTCAAGTTCCACATCAGGTTCTGCTACTAGTGCTACTAGAGCAGGAAAATGTAATGACCCTAAGTCATCTGTTATTAAAATCTGGAACTGGGCTGGAGAGATGGCTTAGTGGTTAAGTGCTTGCCTGTGAAGCCTAAGGACCCTGGTTTGAGGCTCAATTCCCCAGGACCCACATTAGCCAGATGCACAAGGGACAAGGGGGCGCATGCATCTGGAGTTCGTTTGCAGTGGCTGGAAGCCCTGGCGTGCCCATTCTTTCTTTCTCTCTCTCTCCCTCCTTCTGTCACTCTCAAATAAATAAACAAAATTTATTTTAAAAATCTGGAATTATTTATTTGCCTTTTATATCAGCACTGGCCTTGTACAATTCACCTTCCCTGGGCTGTGTACCAAACTATTTTAAGGCCTTTTTATTTCCCCATAAATCCTCCTGTTATCTACAGACATAGTATGCTTTCCTCAGCTTTTGTCCCTTCTTCTTTATCCCCAACCAGCTACGGCTAATGTAGAAACCAAGAATACTTGACCAAGTCTATCAGAAATGTGCTTGACTATAATCTCTTCACAAATACACCTGTGGTTTACCTTTGGCACTTCCATATTTGTAGAGATAACACCTTACCTCCACTTCAAGAGTCTATTTCATCAGGCTAGCTTAGTGGTTAAGGACCCTGTCTGTGAAGAGTAAGGATCCAAGTTCTATTCCCCAGTACTCTCATACACCAGAAGCAATAGGTGATCCATGAATTGGGAGTTTGTTTGCAGATGCTAGAGGCCCTGGTGTACCCATTCTCTCTCTCAAATAAATGAAATAAAATGTAGTTTTAAAAAAGAGCCTAGGGCTACAGAGATGGCTTAGTGGTTAAGGCGCTTGCCTGTAAAGCCTAAGGACTCATGTTCAATTCTCCAGGTCCTACATGAGCCAGACACACAAAGTGACATAAGTGTGCAAGGTCGCACAAGAGGGCACATGTGTCTGGAGTTTGACTGTAGTGGTTAGAGGCCCTGGCATGCCAATTCTCTTGTTCTTTCTCACATTAAAAAAAAAAAAAAAGCCGGGCATGGTGGCGCACGCCTTTAATCCCAGCACTAGGGAGGCAGAGGTAGGAGGATCGCAGTGAGTTCAAGGCCACCCTGAGACTGCAGAGTTAATTCCAGGTCAGCCTGGACCAGAATGAGACCCTACCTCAAAAAACAAACAAACAAACAAACAAAAAAGCCAGTCTGCTGGGCTTGCCTCAAAAAAAAAAAAGAGTATTTCATATTTCACATTTACTAGAAAGACAGCACAAATTATAAAGCTAACCCCAAATAACACTTCTGCTAACTATGAGGTTTCCAATCCCCTCAAAACATTACTTGAGGGACTGGGAGATGGTTCAGCAGTTAAGGCACTTGTCTGCAAAGCCAAAAGACCCAGTTTTGATTTACACATGGTAAAGCCAGATTCTCAAGGTGGTGCATATGTCTGGAGTTCATTTGCAGTGGCTAGAAGCTCTGGCATGCTCATTTTCTATCTGCCTCTTTCTCAAATAGCAATAAAAAAATTAAAAACAAATACTTGAGCTGAGCATAATGACATGTTTATAATCCTAGCACTTGAGATACTGAGGCAGGAGGATAGCCATGGATCAGCTCTTAGTTATAAAATTCGGGGGTTGGGGGAAACCACTCACAAAGACAAACTCATGGTGGTGCATGCCTTTAATCCCAGTACTTGGGAGGCAGAGGTAGGAGGATCGCTGTGAAGTCAAGGCTTTCTTGAGATGTCATAGTGAATTCCAGGTCAGCCTGGGCTAGAGCAAGCCCCAACCTTAAAAAAAAAAAAAAACTTTCTTGGCCTAGTTACCTACCAGCCAGGGCAGTAAGTAAAAAAACTGAAAGCAGGAAAAATGCCCAGCCAGAAGTCATGACAACACCGGCTGTGAGAGGCAAGCTCTGAGAAGTGCTGTATGAGAAATGTAAGTCTCAGAGGACACCCTATAACCTACCTATAGGACTCTGAGACTTTAAAAATGCAAAGCCAGGACTGGAGAGATGGCTTAGCAGTTAAGCACTTGCCTGTGAAGCCTAAGGACCCCAGTTCGAGGCTCAATTCCCCAGGACCCACGTTAGCCAGATGCACAAAGGGGTGCACGCGTCTGGAGTTCATTTGCAGTGCTAGAGGCCCTGGCGCGCCCATTCTCTCTCTCTATCTGCCCTGTCACTCTCAAATAAATAAATAAAAATGAACAAAAAATTTAAAAACAGAAGAAATGCAAAGCCAGCTTCTTCTATTAAAGATTGTGCTTTCAATGTTAGTAACAAGCAGGTATGTCCACTGCAGCTGACAGTTATGAGTATTTACTCATACTTAAAACATGAGACTTTAAAAAATATTTTATTTATTTGAGAGAGAAAAAGGGAGGGAGGGAGAGGGAGAGAGAGAGAGAGAGAGGAAGGAAGGGATGGAGAGATGACTGGGGGGGGGGAGAGAGAAAATGGGCATGCCAGGCCTTTTCAGCCACTGCAAATGAATTCCAGACGCCGGCGCCACCTTGTGTATCTGGCTTCACATGGGTCCTAGGGAATCGAACCTGGGTCCTTCGGCTTTACAGGCAAGTGCCTTAACTGCTAAGCCATCTCTCCAGGCCAAGCTTTTTTTAATGTATATAACTCAACTGCATGGTTCTTGAGCTTCAAAAGGTCTTTAAAAATAGTGAAATCTGTCGCAGAGCTCCTCCACTGCTGAAGACTGCTTCCCTTTGGCAGGTCATATAGTAACTCTTCTTGGAGAATAAGACTGAGGTTTAGTTTCTTTCAAAGAAACAAAATATGGGGATGGAGAGATGGCTTAATGGTTAAGATGCTTGCCTAAGGACCCAGGTTCAATATGCTAGTACCAATGAAAGCCAGATGCACATCTGGAGTTCCTTTCCAGTGGGTTGAGGCCCTGGCATGCCCATATTTTCTCTGTAATAAATAAATATAAAATTTTTAAATTATAAAAATAAAATGGTTGGTTTCTCATTTTAGCAGTTCATCATCACCTTAGCCACTTGGCCATCATGTTCCAAATAGGATTTCTCACGTTAAGCTCAGCTCCTACATCAGATAAAATGTGTAAAGAGACTTACAAAGTGATACACAGTGATATCTGGTAAAGTTACGAGCTTTACAAAACCTTTAAGTGTACTGATTTGTCATACACATGGTGATTAACAGAATTCTTGTAGATAATGAACAGTATGAAACTTTACTCAACAGTATGAAACTTGAAACTTTGCAATGGTAGGAAGTGTAAGACACATGACTATTGATTATAAGATCTGTAACTGAACAGTAGAGACCAGCATTCTGGGGCAGTGCTGCTCATCAGTGGCAGGTCATCACCTATTACCAGTTCAGACAAGACCTAAAGTTTGTGTGTGTGTGCCAGAATGGAAGTAATATGGAGAAAGCCTATGAAGAAAATAACTGTACTAAACAGTGTTCAGTGACATCCTACTTACAATCATCTTCTTATCATCTTATTACTGACAGTTTACAAAGTACGCACACCAATGACTAACCCTGATTTGGAGTATGAACATAATCTTTTTACACATACAGAGGCTTGGGAGATGTGAAGTGCTTACTACGTAAGTATAAGGACCTGAGTTTGGATTCCCTGCAACAATGGAAAAGCTGGACACAGTGATGTGCACTTGTATTCCTAGCACTGAAGAAGCAGATACTGAAGGACCCCTTAGAACTTACTGGCAACTAGTCTAACTGAATTGTGAGAGCTCCAGATTTAGAGAGATTCTATTTCAAAAAGCCAGGCTTGGTGACACACACCTTTTTTTTTTTTTGGTTTTCTGAGGTAGGGTCTCACTCTAGCCCAGGCTGACCTGGAATTCACTATGTCGTCTCAGGGTGGCCTCGAACTCAGTGATCCTCCTACCTCTGCCTCCCAAGTGCTGGGATTAAAGGCATGCGCCACTACACCCAGCTGACACACACCTTTAATCACAGCACTCAGGAGGCAGATGCAGAAGGATCATTGTGAGCTGGAGGCCAGTCTGGGGCTACAAAGTTAAGTTCCAGGTCAGCCTGGGCTAGAGTGAACAATACCTCAAAAAAAAAAAAAAAAAAAAAAAAAAAGAGAACAATTGAGGAAAATGCCTGACATCAACATCTGGTCTCCACAGGTGTGCACGAGCGCACATACACACACACACACTCTCTCTCTCTCTCTCTCACGATGCTCACAGCTCTCAATTTTTACAAAATGCTTAGAACATGTAAATACCTGTTCCTGCAGGTCGTAGTCATAGCTGTCATGAAGCAGAAGACTGAGAACATAGCGAGTGTAAATCATGGCATCAATGCCACATTTCTCTAGCTCTTGTCCCAGCCAGGTCTGCACTGGGCCCAATGCATGAAGCAGAGACATGTCAGAAACAGACACCAGGTCTGGATAAGAACTTGAGGAGCTTTCAGATGGCAAACCATCCACAACTATTGTACAGAGAGGGTGCATGAACTTAGGTTGTTGACATCCTTAAAACACAAAGCATTTTCTGTAGCTGATGTTTTGTTGGTGTCTGGAGAGGACTTTCACTCCAGCAGAAAGGAGAGGTGCTTGACATTGAGGATGAGCACTTATTTGTGTTGTAGTTGGAGCTCTAGAACAGAACTTCCCTTTTTATACATGATCATAAATGACTAAACATTCTGACAGCAACATACATATAGAAGCAATTTTCAACTTTCATTTCACATTGAAGCCAAATGTCAGTCTCCAGCAGAACCTATAAAAATGAGAAAGAGAAAAAAAGGATGCATTACATATTACATAAATTACAGACTTTTAAAAGATAATTTTAAAATATCTTATTTATTTCAGAGAGAGAGAAAGAATGAAAGAATAGGTGCACCAGGGCCTCTAGCCATGGCATATGAATTCGACGCATGTGCCACCTTGTGCATTTAGTTTATATGGGTGCTAGGGGAATCAAACCTGGGTCCTTAGGCTTAGCAGGCAAGCACCTTTAAAGATAATTTGTTAAACAATTTCCTCTTTATTAAATATTTGGTTTTTTTTTTTTTTACTTATTTGAGAATAAAGGAAGAGGGAAAAAAAGAAAGAATGAGCACTCAGGGCCTCTACCACTGCAAATGAACTCTAGATGCATGTGCCACCTTATACATCTGACTTCTATGGGTCCTGGGAAGTTGAACCTGGGTCCTTAGACTTTGCAGGCAAGTGCCTTACCCACTAAGCCATCTCTCAAGACCAAAGTTCCTCTTTATTAAAATATCACTGGTAAGTGAGGACAATGATTTTCCCCTGGAATTTTTAACATTTTAAACTGAGTGACACTGTAGGCTTTTTAAAGGTTACTATCATTTGAAAGAAAAATAGAGAAATTGATGTACTTTCTGTGTTCACTGACACTAATTATCAAGAGCATGGCCTAGTATGTTTACAGTGATCAAATACTAATTATACTTAAATATAATGGAAATAAACAGTTATTTAGTAAGGTTAGGGATAGGGCAATGGCTCAGTGGATAAAGTGCTTACTACTAATGCCAGAATACCTGAGTTAAAAGCCCAGATCTCATGTAAAAAGATGAAAGCCACTGCAGGCTTCTGTAATTCTAGCACAATGACATAAGATAGGAAGCTTATGGCATCAACAAACAACAGCAGAGTGAAAATCCAGAGAGAAAGAAAGAGAAACCCTGCCCCACATGAGGTGGACAGGCAAGGACCAACCTGAAAGTTGTCCTCTGACCTCTACACACATACCATGTTACAGAAGTGTGCACTCACACAAATACATGCACACCACAATTAATAATTTCACCAAAACACTGGTAAAGCTGTCATTTAAATTTAAGCTGTATATGGATCAACAATAATTTTGTATTGCCTTTTTTCACTTTAGGATGCTAATTGCTTATTTTGTAAAAATTACACTGAATGGGACTGGAGAGATAGCTCAGCAGTTAAGGCACTTGCCTGTAAAGCCTAGTGACCTGAGTTGGAGTCCCTATAAACCATGTAAAGCCAAATGCCCAAAGTGGCACATGCATTTGGAGTTCATTTGCAGCAGCTGGAGGCTCTGATGTACCCAATCTCTCTCTGCTGGGCATGGTGGTGCACACCTTTAATCCCAGCACTCAGAAGGCCAAGGTAGGAGAATCGCTGTGAGTTAGTGGCCAGCCAGAGATGATACAGCAATTCCAGGTCAGCCTGGATATTTTTAAAGTGCTATACTCATACACCATCTATAGCTTTTCTTTATACCACACTGAATTACTTATAATAAATTATTGTTTAACATCATACTTCTAATATGCCCAACTAATATAATAATGACTTTTCTGAATTATGATTTGTTGTTTTGGTTTGTTTTTTAAAATATTTATTTTTATTTATTTGTTTGGCAGAGAAAGGGAGGGGAGAGGGAGAGAGAGAAAACGGGCATGCCAGAGCCTCCAGCCAATGTAAACAAACTCCAGACACGTGCACCCCCTTGTGCATCTGCCTAACGTAGGTCCTGGGGAATCCAACCTGGGTCCTTAGGCTTTGTAGGCAAACACTTTATCTGCTGAGCCATCCCTCCAGCCCTGTTCTGTTTGTTTTATTTTTTTGAAGTAGGGTCTCACTCTAGCCCAGGCTGACCTAGAATTCACTAGGTAGTCTCAGGCTGGCCTAGACCTCTCAGCAATCCTCTTACCTCAGCCTCCTGAGTTCTGGGATTAAAAGCATGTGCCGAGATAGGAGTATCACTGTGAGTTCAAGGCCACCCTGAAACTACCCTAGTGAATTCCAAGACACACCTTAATCCCAGCATTCAGGAGGTTGAAGTAGGAGGACTATGCTACAAATCCTACTGGGCTACAAAATGAGTTTCAGGTAAGCCTGGACTAGAGTAAGACCCTGCCTCAAAACTCAGCTTAGGGTAGGCATGATGGCACACACCTTTAACCCCAGCACTTAGGAGGCCAAGGTAGAAGGATTGTCTTGAGTTCAAGGCTACTCAGACTACAGAGTGAATTCCAGGTCAGGAAAAACAAAAAACAAAAAACCTTCAACTCTAGCTGAGCACGGTGATGCACACCTTTAATCCCAGCACTTGGGAGGCAGAGGAAGAAGGATCACTATGAGTTTCAGGTCCATCTGGGCTAGAATGAGACTACCTCTAAAAAAGTAAATAATAAATAAACTCAGCATCTTCCTCTTCTGAAAAAGGAAACTTAATATATATGTAATTGATTTCTGAAAAGAAAAAGTGTTCAAAATTTAAATAATCAATGACCCAAATTTCCCAAACTAACGAATATTAAAACTCCCATGCAAGCTCAATGAGTTCCTAACACATAAAAAGATAAAGAAAATAGCTGGGTGTCGTGGTGTACACCTTTAATCCCAGCACTGGGGAGGCAGTGGTAGGAGGATTGCTGTGAGTTCAAGATCACCCTGAGACTACCAAATTAATTCGAGGTCAGCCTGGGCCAGAGTAAGCCTCTACCTTGAAAAACAAAGCCAAAAAAAAAAAGATGAAGAAAATGATGAAATCACTCAAATCTGTGATAAAGAGAAAAATCAAAAAGAGGTAAGAGTGAAAGAGGCAAATAAGGCAAGGCAACAAGGCAAAGGATGACATCAACTTTTTTTTGTTGGAAACAATGTAAGAGAAAAGATAATGGAAAAAAAAATTTTTTTTTGAGGTAGGGTTTCACTCTAGCCCAGGCTGACCTGGAATTCACTCAGTAGTGTCAGTGTGGCCTTGAACTCACAGCAATCCTCCTACCTCTGCCTCCCGAGTGCTGGGATTAAAGGCGTGCGCCACCACGCCTAGCTGAAGCAAAAATTTTTAACACACTAAGAAAACAAACCGTAAAACGGAATTCTACACTCTAAATGTATCTTTCAAAGCCAAGGTAAATCAGATCTTTACAGACATGTAAAAACAAAGAATTTATCACTAGCAAGCCTACTTTACAAGAAATATGGCAAATACCTTCATCAAAGTAAAATAATTCCAGAACAAAATGTGGATGGGTCCTTTTAAAGGAACAAGTCAGAAATGGCAACTACATTTGTCTTACTAAATACCTTTAAAAGATAATTGGAATTCCCTGACACCCAGTATCCCTGCTGCTGGTATGAGGCTGCTTATTAGACCCAGCCACCGGTATCAATAGTAAGTCTGGATGGAGGTTCCCTGGCTCCTGGTGTTCTGATTACTGATTTCCCTGTGGGTGCTCACATGCAGTGCTGTGAGAACCAAGGAGATAAACCATCCTTTGCATATCAGCCAGGGCCCAGGTAAAAACACAGAGGAAATGGCGAGATGAGCAAGAGTGTTGCTTCAATGGCAAGCCTGACAACCAGTGCCAGGGTGATGGAGACACACATGGAGGATACACAAAACACACCAAAGCAGAAATCCAGAAGCTGCTAAGAGTACCACATTAAAGATGACAAAATATTAAAGACAACAAAACACACCCACTATAGGTCAGGAAATCTTGCAGAAGAGGGGGCAGAAAGATTATAAGAGCCGCAGAGTGGGAGAGAATATCTAGAGGCATTGACCCCCACCCCCCACAATGACTGAGTGCTGCTCTCATAACTCATAGCCTACAACCCAACGGGAATACTAGCAAGCCCACTTTGGAGGGCCCTCAGGGGAATGGGGGCAGGGCAGAAGCAAATGATGGTACTAACACATGATATGCCCATACAAAATTTCTACTTAATAAAAAAATTTTTTTAAGTTAATTGACTCTGTAAACAAAAGGCGAGGTAAGGTGGGACATGCCTGCAATCCCAGCACTTTCAAGGCTAAGGCAGGATGATGGTGAGTTCCAGATGCACAAGAGGGCATACAGTGGCTAATGGCCCTGGCATGTCCATTCTCTCTCTCTCATAAGCAAACAAATATAACTAAAAATAGACACATAATATTTAAAGAATATCTGCTTAAGAAAAAAGTTGGTAAAGAGTTTGCCATGCAAGCATGAAGATTGGAGTTTGATCCTCAGTACCTATAATCTCAGTGCTGGGGAAGCAGACCAGAATATCCCTGGTGCTCATAGGCTAGCTATTCTAGCAATTTAATAGGTAAGATCCAGGTCCATGGGAGACAGTGTCTTAAAGGAGAGAGACAACATGCCTGAGGATAACACCTTAAGTTGTCCTCTGGCCTCCAACACACAGGAATACATGCTCTCACACATATGATCACATATACACTACACATACAAAAAGAAACTAAAACAGGGCTGGAGAGATGGCTTAGCGGTTAAGCGCTTGCCTGTGAAGCCTAAGGACCCCGGTTCATGGCTCGGTTCCCCAGGTCCCACGTTAGCCAGATGCACAAGGGGGCGCACGCGTCTGGAGTTCGTTTGCAGAGGCTGGAAGCCCTGACGCACCCATTCTCTCTCTCTGTCTTTCTCTCTGTGTCTGTCGCTCTCAAATAAATAATAAATAAATAAAATAAAAAAGAAACTAAAACAACAAATAAAACATTCTAAAGAGAAAAAAACAATATTAAATAAAATGCCAGAGCAGAAGCCAAGCATAAAAACAATACAACTAAAACCTGGGGCTGGGAAGATAACTCAGTCCATCTATAAGTATATTTGCTACAGACCTCAAACATTAGTATAACCTGCTGTCAGTAAGATTCCAAGATTTCTGTAGCCAAGTGAAAGCAATCAAGTGGGAGAGGGAAACTATTACATGTAAAGTGTAGCAAAAGACACTGAGCCTTGTGATCCCAACATAGATGCTTGTACCTCCACTTGTACCCCTAACAGAACTCTTTTTGAAACTTGTTCACCCCCTGTCCAACTTCAAAATAACTGTCATGACTAGAGTCATTAGTGATTAGAAAGAAAAAAGAAAAGGAGAATGATAGGACTGCCGGTAAGATGATGGCATAGGAGCCAGAGGAAATAAGCAGACAAACAACAAAATACACTCTTCTACCAAAAAATGAAGGTGCATAAGAAATTATCAACCAAGGCAGAGAAGAGGAGGCCCAGAACTTCTAGAGACCACAGAAGCAGGCAGAGCGACTTCAGCAGTGGTGTGGGCACATGGAGCTGCCAGGCTCTGCCTGAGTCATAGGAGAAACCAGGAGAAGGGATTTTTCCACTCATACCAGCCTCCTCACACAACTCAAGAAACCTGAAGACAGCAGGGACAAGTTTAGTGGCTCCTGAGGAATAGGGTTGCTGGGACCAGGCACAAAGCTCTGGTACAATTTCAGGCACCTTCCATAGCCTCCCGTCCCCCCATGTTCCAGTGTCAGAAACCCCAAGAGACCTGGGGAAGAGAACTCACCTAAACAGCACACAACACAGGCAATCAGAGTAGCCACCTATCTAACCAGCCTAGTTGAGCCCACAGCACAGTAAAGCGGATGCAAAACCGACATTGGAAGTGCTAATGACACCTTTCATGTTAGAGCAAGTTATGTGTTAAATCTGATGGATGGGTGGATTTGTCATTCTTAAATTAGTTATACTCTGGAGTTATCCTTTGTTGCTTCCGGATTTATAGTGCCTTTATCTTTTCTTCTGTCATTCATGGGGGCAGGGTCTCATTCAGCCAGATATTAACCAGGAACCCTTTACAGACCAGAAATCTCAGCCTCCCAGTTAACAGGATTAAGGATGTGGGGCAACAAACATACTTAGGAACTTTGACTTTGTTAGATGATCTGTTTGCTTTAATACCCACTCTTACATAAATACTCCATGCTGGTTTTGATTGAATGTGTATATTGTTCAGTTGAATTTTAGAATTTGCCTTTATTTTGCTCTACACAGCCTACTAGAATACTTGTATAGCAGGCAAACCAAACATCTAGGATAACTTATGCTGTTACTCTGAGAGTCACCTTAAGCTCCTACCCGGGAATATGTCAGATTTACACATCTATGAATACTACAGAATATTAGAAAACCCAAGCAACAAGTTAACCCATGATCCAAAAATCTCTATATTACAAAAAACACACACACAAAAAATCAAAATAAGGGGACTTCTGGTCAAGATGGTATCTCTCAAAAGAAAGTCCCATGAAGTTACAAGAAGCTAACCAAGCCTCACCTTTCAGGAAATGAAAGGCAAGATCTTTGGGGTTCTTTGGGGGATTTTAGGGGTTTGCAGATCACAATAGACCTCCAATGGGAGGGTGTGGAGGAGCAAAGTAGGGAATCTGCTAATTTCCACACTCTCAGGTAGCTCACCAGTCCCCAATCCAACCAAGCCACACGCCACAAGGTTCCTCCTGCACTAAGCGCAGGCTAAGTGGACCTAGAACAGCAGGCTAGCATTCCCCCCTCCCTAGGCTTTCCTGCCACTCCACTGGGGACCTCCATGTGTGAACCCAGACCAGCAGGGTAGCATTCCCCATCCCTCTCTCCTTCACTTTTCCCGCCAGCAAGGAGTTCCACCTGCCATGAGTGGACCCAGACCAGCAGGCTAGCGTTCCCCTTCCTGCCACCAGGGACCTCCACGTGTGACCATCCCACTCAGCATGCATGAACCAGGTCCTACTGCACTTCCTGCAGGCTAAATGGACCCAGGCCCCCTACCTGTCACCCCACTGGGACCACAGCCCACCTCAATAATCAGCTGGCTAAGCTCAATGAAGACATAAAGGATGAATTCCAAGAAGCATTAGGAAACCAGAAAATGACATGAAAAGGGAACCTGACAAAGGGATGGAAGCTATACATAAAAAGGCATAGAAAACACAAACCAAGTGGAACAAGTCCAAAACTCTATAGGAGCTCTCAAGAATAGTCAGCCATGTAGAAGATAGAAACTCAGAACTGGAAGATGAAACAGAAGAAACAGTTCATGAGTCTAAAAGTTTCAATAAGCTCAAAAATTTTGTGAACAAAACATGAAGGAGCTGTGGGATCTCCTTAAATGTCCCAACATTTGGATCAAGGGAATGCCAGAAGGTGAAGAAATTCAGACCAAAGGCATGGAGAACTTACTCAACAGAATTATCAAGAAAACTTTCCCACCCTCTCAAAAGAAAGTCCCATGAAGTTACAAGAAGCTAACAGAACTCCAAACAGACTGAACCAAAGGAGAAATTCTCCAAGATGTATTATCATTAAGACTCTAAACATCAATAACAGAAGGTCCTAACAGCAACTAGGGAGAAACAACACATTACATATAAAGGTAACTCCATCAGAATTACTTTAGATTTCTGAAAGACAGAAGGGCCTGGAATGCAGCACTGCAAAGTCTAAGAACTTATAGCTTCCAACCCAAACTACTGTACTCAGTAAAAGTGTCCCTTATACTAGATGGTGAAAGAAAAACTTTCCACAATAAAACTCAGCTTTACAACTATATGAACACAAAGCCAAACCTACAGAGAGTACTTCAGGGAATTCTCCACACAGAAGAATCAAATAACCAACCTCAAGTGCCTACAAGAAGCAGATCGCAATAACCAAATTCAGAGAAGGTACAAAAAACTACAGAAAGATAATCGTCACATGGTCTCACTCCTATGAAGCTCCTAACCTGAATCTTCCCAAGATGCCAACATACCTAATAAGCATCCTGAGGACCAGAAAATAGGGAGGGTGGAATAGGAGGGGAAGGTAAGGGTGAAGGGGGTGACACAAAGCTGGACCCAATTAGAAATGGTACCATAAAATCCTATATCCTGAAAGACAGCTTAAAAGGTCGAACCTTCACCAGGTCCTGAGAGGGAACACCTGAATCAAAGGGCCCTACAGAGGGTATGATGAAGACTAACTTTAATCTTCTCCTGTGTTCCTCCCTCTCTCCTCTACCCTCCCTTTCTTTTTTATATTACCAATCTTTTTCTTCCTTCTTTTCCCTTGGCACTGGCCTGTAGCTCCCAGTACGATGATGTGGTTAACATCCACAATGAGCTGTTGATCACAGAGACCTACAAGGTTTCCCAAAAGAAGACAGACTTCTGTCAGAGAGCACTTGATGACCCACCAAAGGTTAATGGTAAAACCCTACTGCCCAAGACACCATATAATGTGTTAGTACAGGACATGGAGAGACCTGGCTGGAATCTGGAAGAGAGTCAATCCCCAGACAGTCAGCTTGTCTAGTGCCCAAAGGTGCTACATGAACGAGTGGGTGAAAATGGCCAACATCTCTCCAAGCAACTCTTGGTCTAAGCTACTCAGCAGCAAACAACCTGACACGATACTCAAGTGCAAGAGTGGTACATAGCCATGGTGGGTAACCAACTTCTCTTGAACTGGCTAATAGATCTGCTCAGTGGAACTGAACCCATAGCTGGAACTGGGAAAAAGTCAGAACCATATCCAAAAAATGAACCCACTGTCCATTATCAAGCTCCCATTAATCATGGACTACAAGAGGGCCTAAATTCTCTCTAAAATAATAATGGTTATCCCATTTATCCAGTGTTGACTTCACTCTCTTTTGTAGAATCTGCTTCTCTTTTGCAGGTGGATGCAGAACCTGAGGAGAGAATCAGCCCATTGCACTTCACCAGGGCACCAGCTGAAACCATAGAGTAGTTGAGGAAATGAGCATTCTGCTGCTTTCCTTTCTTTCTTTCTTTCTTTTTTTTTTTTTTGGTTTTTTGAGGTAGGGTCTCACTCTAGCCCAGGCTGACTCTGCTGCTTTCTTGGTGAGCCTGGTACCAGCACAAAGATGAAGGAGATAGACACAGAGAACACTCAGCTCTTACCAAACAAGATATCCAGAGACACAGAGGTTCCCAAGACTTCATTACTGAAGTAGACCTAAAATGAAGGGAAATTCATGGAAGAGGGGGTAGAAAGATTGTTAGAGCCACAAGTTGGGACATTACACAGAGATATGACCACCTCCCCATTACTGATGGCTACCCCTACAATGCACGACCCACAATCCCCTAGGTGGAGGGTCCCTTCAGAGGGGGGAGGACAGGGCGGAGGCTAACAGTGGTACTAACATGTCTGTTTACATACTGAATATGTACATCAATAAAGAAAAAAATCAAGATAATAAAGTTCCACAAAAATTATAAACCCATGAGAAATGACCTTCAGGGAGACTGATTTAGATCAAATGCCTGAGAAATATTTCAAAAGAATGATTGTAACTATCTTCAAAGAAATCAAAGGAATCAAAGAAGACACAGGAAACCAATTTAATGAAATAAGGAGATCAATATAAGATATGAGTAAGGAAATATAAATACTAAAGAAAAACCAATCAAGAGATTCTAGAAGTGAAAAAAAAACATAGTAAGTCAAATAAAAACTCTGTAAATATCTCACCAATACAATGGACAAGGCACAGAACAAAATTTCTAAATGAGGTGGCAGATCTAATACAGTCCAACAAAGAGAAAGATAAGCTAACAGGAAGATATGAATGGGAATTTCAAGATATTTGGGACACTATGGAAAGCTCAAACATAAGAATGCAATGTATAGTAGAAGGGTAAGAATTTCACTCCAAAGGCACAG
This sequence comes from Jaculus jaculus, assembly GCF_020740685.1. Lineage (NCBI taxonomy): Eukaryota > Metazoa > Chordata > Mammalia > Rodentia > Dipodidae > Jaculus > Jaculus jaculus. Next base: position 61,616,161 of record NC_059112.1, read on the forward strand.
TAGGCATTATCAATAAAATCACAGAAGAAAATTTCCCCCAAATTGGGAAAGAGATGTCAATGCAGATACAGGAAGCTTTTAGAACACCAAACAGACAAAACCTGGAGAAAACCTCCCCTTGCCATGTTATAATTAAACTACCAATACCAAACAAAACATATTTAAAGTTAGAGAAAAATAAAGTCACATGCCAATAAAAGCCTATCAGAATAACAGCAGATTACTCAACACAAATGTAAAAACCAAAAGGGCTTGGAATGATGCATTCCAAATTCTGAAAGATAACATGTTTCCATAAAAGATAGATACTATCTTAGGGTAGATGGATGGAAAATGGTTTTTCAAGCAAACAGGCCTAGGAAACAAGCAGATGTTGCTATCTAATATCTGACAGGATACATTTCAAACCAATATTAGTTAGGAAAGGTAAAGAAGGCCACTGTATACTGATTAAGGGAACAATTCAACAGAAGGGCTTTACAGTTCTAAATATATATGAACCTAACAAGGGTGCTCCCAATTTCAATTATTAGATTCAACTATCAGATGAAGGTCACACAGGTAACACCAAGAACAATTTTAGTAGGTGACTTCAGTACTCTATTTTCATCAACTGAAAGGTTACCCCAGCAAAAAATAAGCAGATAAACATCTGGAATAAATGATGTCATAGAACAAATGTACCTAACCCATATCTACAGAACATTTCATCCAAACACTGCAGAATACATACTTTTCTCAGCACCACATGAAACATTCTCTAAAACAGACCATATATTAGGACACAAAGCTAATCTAAACAAATACAGGAAAATTGAAATAATTCCTTGTACTGTATCTGATTGCTATGGGATTTAACTACAATTCATCAATAAGGAAAACTACAGAGCACACATAACATCATGGAGACTAAACAGTACACTACTGAAAGTGTCATTGAAGGAATCAAAAGGGAAATCAAAAAATTCATAGAATCAAATGATAATAAGACAATATACCAAAACCTTTGGGACACAATGAAGACAGTCCTAAGAGGGAAATTGTGAAGAAATTAGGAAGGTCAAAACTTGATGCTTCACTTTAAGGCCTTAGGAAAAAAAAAAAACAACAAGGCATACCAAAAATCAGTAGATGGAAAGAAATAATAAAGATTAGGGCAGAAATTAACAAAATAGAAACAAACTAAAGAATTACGAAGAATCAATGAAACAAAGAATTGGTTCTCTGAAAGTATAAAAAAGATGGATAAACCCATAGCAATTCTGACTAGAAGAGAGAAGAGACACAAATTAATAAAATAAGGATGATAAAGGCACCATTACAACAGAAAATGAAGAAATTCAGAAAATCATATGTAAGTATGGAAGCTGTTAATAAAAACAAGCATGAAATTTCAGCAAAACCAGCCACACATGGTGGTGCATGCCTTCAATCCCAGCTCTTGGGAGGCAGAAGTAAGGGGATCATCGTGAGTTCAAGGCCACCCTGAGACTACTAAGTGAATCCCAGGTCATCCTGGGCTAAAGTGAAACCCTATCTTGAAAAACCAACAATAACAACAAAACAAAACGAGAAAGAGGAGAAAACAATGGCAAGTGTAGAAACCTCAGGCTACCTTACATTCACTGGTGTAGTTCCTTCTATTAGGTTGTTTTTGTTTTTTTTTTTTTAATTTATGAGAGATAGAGATAGAGAAAGAGAATAAGAATATTGACATGCCAGGGTCTCTAGCTATTGCAATCAAGCTCCAGATGTGTGTACCATCTTGTGCACATGCGTCACTTTGTGTATTTGACTTACATGGGTTATGGGGAGGCAAACATGGGTCCTTAGGCTTTGCAGGTTAGTATCTTAACCATTAAGTCATCTCTTCAGCCCTCTACTGAGGTTCTGAGTCTAAAGTCCCAAATAACTAGGTGATTTCTTTCCTCTTGCATCATAACACCAGAACAAGCTGTTCTTATAGCTGCAAAGTATCCATTTCTGCTTGCTTTGACCCTTAGCCTGTTAGCAGATGATCCAAGTATAGGATACCAGGAAGTAAGCTTTCAATCCCCAAGTGGCAAGCTTTGGTGAGCCTCTGACCACATTAGATTCTTTTTGAAAAACATTATTTATGAGAGCAAGCGAGTGAGAGAATTGGCACGCCAAGGCCTGTAGCAACTGCAATAGAACTCCAGATGTGTGTGATCTTGTGCACATACATGACATTAGATTTTCTAGTTTTGAACTGAAAGTAAGAGATCAGGTTCACTGTCTCATCATGATAAAACTTACCTTAAGTGGGGTGTCTGACAGACACAGGCAAAACCCATGGTCATCCATCTGCCTGGAAAGTTGAAGAAAATAGCTGGCACCTGAGGTCAACTTCCAGCACCACCACCACAACAAAATAATCCAAGAACACAACAGCAAAATACCCAAATTAATCATTATATTAATTCCGAAAGTAAAATAAATTCAATTTTCCTTGGGGTGGTGACACATACCTTTAATCCCCCAGCATTTGGGATTCAGAGGTAGGAGGATTACTGTAAATTCAAGGCCAGCCTGAGACTACATAGTGAATTCCAGGTCTGTCTGGACAAAGAGGTCCTACTTTGAAAAACAAATTGAATAAATAAAGTAAAATAAAATTCAATTTCAACTAAGTTTTGAATTTAGGATGGGGGGTGCAGGGTGTGGTGATACATGCTCACAATCCTAGCACTTGGGAAGGTGAGACAGGAGGAACACTACAAGTTTGAGGCCAACCTGGGCTACTATCACACTTCTCATCTCAAAGAAAAATTCAGAGTCAAATGATAATGAGAATATAACATACCAAAACCTTTGGGACACAATGTAATTCAATCAGTCTGAAGAGGAAAATTTATAGCTTTAAGTGCCTATATGAAGAAATTAGAAAGCTCACAAGTAAACAAGTTAATGCTTCATGTTAATGCTTTGGAAAAACAAGAACAAGGCAAAGCAAAAATCAGTAGATGGGAAGGAATAATAAAGACAAGGTGTGATGGTTTGATTCAGGTGTCCCCCCTAAACTTAGGTATTCTAGGCATGCTAGGTTCCCAGCTGATGGGTGATTTGGGAATTAATACCTCCTGGAGGCAGTGTATTGTTGGGGGCTGCTTGTGGCTAATTAGAGCCAGCTTCCTCTTGTCAGTGTTTAGCACAGTCTCCTGTTGCTATTGTCCATCTGATGTTGGCCCAGAGGTGATGTCCACCATTTGCTGATGCCATCATTTATTTTTTTTCCTGCCATCTGCAGCTTCCCCTCAAGGCTGTAAGCCAAAATAAACTTTTTTGTTCCACAAGCTGCTCTTGGTCAGGTGTTTTCTGCTAGCAATGTGAACCTGACTGCAACATTAGGACAGAAACTTAATGAAACAGAAATAGAAAAAACAATTCAAAGAATCAATGATTGATAAAACAAGATTTGATAAGCCCTTAGCAAATATGACCAAAAGAAAAAGAAACACAAATCAATAAAATTAGAGATGAAAAAGGCACCATTCAAAGAAATTCAAACTATCATGAGGACATACTTTAAGAACATACTCCACTAAGTTTGAAAATTTGAAAGAAATGGGTGATTTACTTGATTTATATGACCTACCAAAATTAAAATGAGATAAGCCATTTCACCAGACCTATAACAAGCATGGAGATCAAAATCATAATGAAAATAATCTCCCAACTAAAAAAATTCCAGGCCCAGATGGATTCACAGGTGCATTTTACCAGATCTTCAAGGACAGACTAACACTAAAGCTTCTCAAACTTTAAATAAAATAGAAAAGGAAGGCATACTACCAAATTATTTCTACAAAGCCAGCATTACCCAGTTACCAAAACCAGACAAGAGAACAAAAAAGAAAATTACAAGCCAAACTCCCTCATTCCCAACAAAATAATGGCCAACATAAAGGCAAACAATACAAAAATATATGTGAAAGATCATTCACCCAGTTAGTAGGTTTTATGCCACAGAAGCAAGGATGGTTCAACATACTAATAGATAAATCAATAAATGTAACACACCAAATACACTGAATGACAAAAGTCACATGATTACCTCAACAGATGCAGAAAAGGCATTTGACAAATCCAACATCCCTTCATGGTAAAAGTTCTAAAGAAACTGAAAATAATAATTGCCTCAAAAACAAAATGTACCTTGGAATAAACTTATCCAAGGAAGTGAAGGATTTCTACAATGACAACTTTAAAACACACAGGAGAGAAATTGTAGAAGACACTAGAAAATGAAAAGACATCCCATGTTCTTGGATTGGAAGAATCTATATTTTGAAAATGTTACTCTTATCATATGCAATCTATCTATTTAATGGAATCCCTAACAAAATTCCAATGGCATTCTTCACAAAAACAGCAAAAACAATCCTAAAATTCATTTGGAAGCACAAAAACATTGAATAGCCAAAACAATTTTGAGCATCAAAAACTGAGCTGGCAGTATCACCATCCCTAATTTTAACCTATATTACAGAGCCATACTAACAAAACAGCATGGTACTGGCAAAAAAGGACACACAGATCAATGGAACAGAATAAAGGGCCAAGATGTAAATGTAGGCAACTACAGCCATCTGATTTTGGGTAAAATGCCAAAAATATTCATTGCAGAAAAGACAGCCTCTTTAACAAATGGTGCTAAGGAAACTGGATATCTGTAAGTAGAAGGATGAAAATATATCCTTATTTCATACCCTCTTAAATTCTGATTAACCCTCCCTGTACCCTTTCTTTACTCAACCTTTTCCTCTGAGTTCACTTAGGCTATTCCACTCTCAGTACTCTGCTCATCTGATTATTCAATACCATCACCTTAAGTCCACCTGTCTCCTCTCTACCTTATAGCCCCTTTCTAGCTTCCTGGCCTCTGCTACCTATTTTTACCCCAACTCACATACAAATCTAAACATCTGTAGCTAGGAGCCACATATGACAGAAAATATGTGGCGTTTGGCTTTCTGGGCCTGGGTTACTTCACTAGGTATAATCTTTCCAGATCCATCCACTTCATGAAAATTACATTATTTCATTTTTCTTTACTGCTGAATAGAACTCTTTTGCATAAATACACTGCATCTTCATTATCCATTCATCAGTTCAGGGACATCTAGGCTGGTTTCATTTCCTAGCTACTGTGAACAGAGCAGCAATAAACATGGATGTGGAAGCATCAATAAAAGGAGATATATGCCTAGGAGTGGTATAGCTGGGTCATATGGTAAACTGATTTTTAGCTGTCTCAAAAACCTGATACCACTGATATCCACAATGACAGTACCAGTTTACATTCCTATCAACAGTGTAGAAGGATTTCTCTTTTTCTGCATCCTTGCCAGCATTTATTGTCATTTGTTTTCTTGATGATAGCCATTCTGACCGGAGTGAGATTTGTACTTCCCTGATAGCTAAGGATGTAAGACATTTATTTTAATATTTTAGATTTTCAAGGTAGGGTCTCAGTCTAGCCCAGACTGACCTGGAATTTACTTGGTAGTCTCAGCGTGGCCTTGAACTCATGGCAAACCTCCTACCTCTGCCTCCCGAGTGCTGGGATTAAAGGTGTGCATCACTACACCCGGCTTAAGACCTTTTTTTAGATGTTTACAGGCTGTTGCAGTCAGGTTCACATTGCTGGCAGAAAATACCTGATCAAGAGTACCTTGTGGGGGAAAAAGGGTTTATTTTGGCTTACAGACTCAAGGGGAAGCTCCATGATGCAAGGAAAAGAATGACATGAGCAGGGTGGACATCATCTCCTGGCCAACATCAGGTGAAAAACAGCAACAGGAGAGTGTGCCAAATACTGGAAAGAGGAACCTGGCTATCATATCCATAAGCCCATCCCAAATAATACTCTGCCTCCAAGAAGTGTTAACTGGGCTGGAGAGATGGCTTAGCGGTTAAGCACTTGCCTGTGAAGCCTAAGGACCCCGGTTCGAGGCTCGGTTCCCCAGGTCCCACGTTAGCCAGATGCACAAGGGGGAGCACGGGTCTGGAGTTCGTTTGCGGAGGCTGGAAGCCCTGGCGCGCCCATTCTCTCTCTCTCTCCCTCTATCTGTCTTTCTCTCTGTGTCTGTCGCTCTCAAATAAATAAATTAATAAAGAAGTGTTAACTCCCCAACTGCCATGAGGTGGAGACCTAACGTTCAAGATACATAAGTTTATGGGGACACCTGAATGAAACCACCACATTCTGCCACTGACAATCCCCCCCCATAAACTGATAACCTTCTTTGATGTAAAATGCAATGAATTCATCCAAATTTAAAAGTACCCTTAATTTTTAACAATCACAATAATGTTCAAACACCCCCACAGTCCAGTCCCAGATCTTCTAAACTGAGCTGTAACACTGGGGGCAGGGAGGGGAAGACCCCATAATAGCACAGAATAAACACTCATACTGAAAATGCAAATGATAGCACTGGGCATAGCAAAGAACTATTCAAAGAGTACAAGATTTAAAGATCCTTCACTTCCTTGGCTAGGTATATTCCAAGGTACTTTATTTTTATTTATTTATTTATTTATTGGAGGCGATTGTGAATGGGAATGATTCCCTGCTTCAGCATGTTTGTCCTTAGTATAGAGGAAGGCTACTGATTGCTGAAAGTGCTTACCAGCTCTGAAAGTTTGCTGATAGAGTCTGTAGGATCCTTTATGTATAGGATCATATCATGTGCAAGTAATGATAATGTGATTTCTTCCTTTCCAATTTGTATTCCTTTTATGTAGCTGAGAAAAGCTACCCTGCATGCAGCCCCATGGGAAAGAGAAAAGTTATCAGTGGCAATAAACAACAGTGGACATTACAAACCTTAAGTTTGGTCATTCAGTCCACATGAGGCAACAGATGTAATAGTGGCATGTTTGTTATGGTGGACAACAACTGCTCACCAGAGGCTCTGTCTAAAGGAGGGAATACATGCCTGGAGCTGAAAACATATGACAGGGTATATCATAAGCCCTAGGTGTGTAACACCTAGTGGTGTCTGGATAAATGCATACATTATGCTTACCAAACTTCCTGCATACACTTCTTTTTTCTTTTTAATTAGTTTTCTGTTCAGCAATACAGGCAGTTTGGTACCATTATTAGGCTCATCCATGACCTATCCCCTCCCCATTGGCCCCTCCTTGTTGAGGTATATGGGTCATGCCTTGTAGAGTTAGCCCACAGTTATTGGTACAATAGATGTCTCTGCATATCCTGACCCAACATGTGGCTCTGACATTCTTTCCGCCACCTCTTCCACAAAATTTCCCTGAGCCATGTTGGGTTCATTTTTGGTCTGCTTCAGTGCTGAGGTGTTGGGGGCCTCTGAGGCTCTGGCTCTCTGATTTGGTAGCAGTTGATTTTTATCTGCATTGGGATCCTTCCCCCTTGTGCTGGTATCCGGTTCATCAGGAAAACAGCACCCTTTCTTGTTTTGTTATTTTCCTTAGTTTCAGCTGGGGCCCCTTTGAGGTATGATGGGATGGCTCTCTCCTTAGGATCTGCATCTCTCATAAAAAGAGAAGCAGATTCTCCAACGGAGAGTAAGTTAGCACTAGGACAAATGAGATAACCCTTACTTTTTTTTATAGAGAGTTTGATAGGTGTAGGCCCTCTTGTAGCCCATGATTGATGGTAGATTGATATTGGAGAGAGGGCTTATGTTTGGATACGGTTCTGACTTGTTTCCCAGCTCCAGCTATGGATCTCGTACCACTGAGGGGATCAGTTAGCCAAATCAAGAGCAGTTGGTTCCCCCTCATGGCTGTGTGCCACTACTGCACTTGTGTGGGCATCACAATAGGTTATTTGCTGCTAAGTAGGTTCAACCATGAGTTGCTTGGACAGATATTGGTCATTTCCCCCAGTCACCCATGTAGCAACTTCTGGCACTGACTCTCTCATGGCTTCCAGCCATGCCGTTCCATTTTATGTGTCAGCCGCATATGGTGTCTTCAGCATTAGGGTCTTACCACTAACCTATGGTGGGTCATCAAGTACTCTGACAGAAATCTGTCATTCTTCTAGGAAACCTTGTAGGTTTCTCTGATCAAAAGCTCATTGTGGATGATAGCCCCATGCTGGTACTGGGAGTTACAGGTCAGTGCCCACTAAGAAAATGAGGAAGAATATAACTAATATACAAGAGTTAGGGAGGAAGTGAGGGAGGGGGGGGAGAGGGAGAAGGAGGGAGAGAAGATGTAGAAGGTTTAGGTTAGATTGATCCTACCCTCTCCAGTGTCTTGTGGTCCAGGTGTTTCCTGTAAGGGCCTAGTGAAGGTTCAGCCATTTGGTCTGCCTTTTAGGAAGTAGAATTATATGGTACCATTGCCATTTGGGTCTAGATTAGTGTTTCCCACCCCTTCGATGCCCCATCCATCCTAGTGTCTAGTCCATGAGATGCTTGCTAGGTATGTAAGGTATCTTGAGTAGATTCAGGTTAGGTGCTGTAGATGAGTGAGTCTATGTGACGATTTTTTTTTTTCTGTGATTGGCTAAGTTTGCTGAGAATGATGTGTTCCAGGTTCAACCATTTTTCCTCAGATTTCTTTGTGTCATTTTTTCTTACTGCTGTGTAGAATTCCATTGTATAGATATACCACATCTTAGTTATCCATTCTTCTAGTGATGGACATCTGGATTGATTCCAGCTCTTAGCTATTACAAATTGAGCCGCTACAAACATGGTTGAGCAAATCTCTCTGGCCTGTGAGTGTGACGGGTTCATTGAGGTGACTAATCTGCTCTGAGTTTAGCTTTGATAGATGGTATGCGTCCAGGAATTTATCCATCTCCTCCACATTATCCAGTTTTGTGGAGTACAGGTTTTTGAAATAAGTCCTGATGATTCTCCCAATTTCACTTATGTCTGTTGTGATCTCTCCTTTTTCATTTTGAAATTTATTTGAAGCTTCTCCTTTTTTTGCTTGATCAAATTGGCCAGGGGTTTGTCAGTCTTGTTTATTTTTTCAAAGAACCAGCTCTTTGTTTTGTCAATTGTCTTAACTGTTTCCTTGGTTTTCAATTCATCAATTTCTGCTCTAATTTTAATTATTTCTTTCCTTCTGGAGCTCTTTGGGTTGGATTTTTCTTGTTTTTCCAATGCCTTTAGGTTGATCGTTAGGTTATGATTTGTGATCTTTCTGTGTTTTTTATGAAGGCATTGAGTGCTATGAATTTTCCCCTGAGGACCACCTTCATTGTGTCCCATAAGTTTTGGTATGATGTGTTCTCATTGTCATTCAATTCCAGGAATTTTGCAATTTCCTTTTTTATTTCATCCACTATCCATTTATTGTTTAAGAGTGTGCTGTTCAGTTTCCAGGTGCCGTTGGGATTCTTGGTGGGTCTTTTGTTGTTTATTTCTAGCAATATAGCATTGTGATCTGATATCCTGCAGACACTGGAGAGGGTAGGATTATGTCAATTTTCTAAAAATGTGGAGGCAGTCTTTGTGACCCAGTATATGATCTATTTTAGAGAATGTTCCATGGGCTTCTGAGAAGAATGTGTAGTCTGTGGGTTTGGGATGGAAAGTTCTGTAGATGTCCGTTAGGTCTAAGTGCTCTATGGTTTTGTTGAGCTCTCTTACTTCCCTGTTGAGTTTCTGTCTATTACTGATAATGGTGTACTGAAGTCCCCAGCTATGATGGTATTGGTGGTTATTTCTGTTTTATTGTCAAGTAGGTTTTGTTTTATGAACTGTGGTGCCCCTGTCTTTGGTGCATACAAATTTATGATTGTAATATCCTCTTGATGGGTCATTTCCTTGATGAGTAGGAAATAGCCTTCACTGTCTTTTTTGATTATATTTGTTTGAAGTCTATTTTATCCGATATTAATATAGCAATGCCTGTTTGTTTCTTATTCCCATTTGCTTGGAATATTGTCTTACACCCCTTTACCCTGAGGAGGTGTCTGTCTTTAGTGGTAAGGTGGGTTTCTTGAAGGCAACAGATTGAGGGGGTTAGTTTTTTGATCCATCCTGTCAGCTTGTGTCTCTTGATGGGTGAATTAAGGCCATTAATATTTAAGGTAATGACTGTGAGAATTGATTTGATCCCTGCCATATTGTGATGGTATATGTGGGTTGGTGTTTTCATGGGCTTTGAAGTTTTTTGTGCCTACTCTGAGTTTGGTTATTGTGATCTGCTTCTTGTAGGCATTTGAGCTTGATTATTTGTTTCTTCTCTGTGGAGAATTTCTTGAAATACTCTCTGTAGGTTGGTTTTGTGTTCATATAATTGTAAAACTGAGTTTTGTCATGGAAAGTTTTTCTTTCACCATCTATTAATGAGGGATACTTTTGCTGGGTAGAGTAGTTTGGGTTGGAAGCCATAGGTTCTTAGACTTTGGAATGTTTCCTTCTAGGCCCTTCTAGCTTTCAGGGTTTCCATTGCGAAATCTGAAGTAATTCTGATGGGGTTACCATTGAAAGTGGTGTGTTGTTTTTCCTTAGCTGCTTTTAGGATTTTCTCTTTGGTGTCAATGTTTAGAGTCTTAATGATAGTATGTCTTGGAGAGTTTCTCCTTTGGTCCAGCCTGTTTGGAGTTCTGTTGGCTTCTTGTATTTTGATGGGCCTTTCTTTTAAGAGACTGGGGAAGTTTTCTTCAATTATTTTGTTAAATAAGTTCTCCATGCCTTTGGTCTGAAATTCTTGTCCTTCTGGTATTCCAATGATTCTGATATTAGGACGTTTAAGTATATCCCACAATCCCCTCATGTTCTGTGCGCAGGAACTTTTGAACTTACTGAAGTTTTTGAACTCTCGAATTGTTTCTTCCATCTTGTCTTCCAGATCATAGTTTCTATCCTCCACTTTGCTGAATCTGTTCTTGAGCACCTCTAGAGACTTTTGGGCTTGTGCATTTTCTACTACTTTTCTACGTATCATTTCCATCGCTCTGTCAAACTCCCTTTTCACATTATTTTCTGATTTTATTGATGATTCTTGGAATTCATCCCTGCATATCTTTATGTCTTCATTTAGTATGGCCAGCTGATTTTTACAGTCCTCTGTCTTTTACTCTCCCTCAAACTCTTACCTCCCTTGAACTCCTTCCAATCTCTTATCAATTCATTCTAGCTTAGTGATGGTAGCATCCACATTGTTATTGGTCCTTTGTGCTTTCCTACAAGTTCTATCAGTAGGTTGGTCAGGGTTGCAGTGCTCATAACTTTAATTTGATGTTCTGATCCTAATAACTCTTGTATGTTTTGGTTAGATTCATTCATTGTAGGACTGTGTGATCTAACTGAATTTTCTTACATTTGATTTTTCATATTTCTTTTGTGCTGTGGTCTGTCCATGACAGTGTATGGGGCAGGTAGGTGGGTGGATCAACCTGGGCTCTAGTGCAATGGGAATCTGAGGCAGCCTGGGTTTTGGCTCCCACTTGCCAAGTCACCTATCTACTGCCTGACTGGGGCACCAAAGTTGCCTGAATTCTGAAGCCATAATGCGCCAAAGCTGCCTGCCTTTGAGCTTGGAGGGGGACTGAAGTACAAAGCACTGAAGCAGCCCAAACTCTGGATGGGAACCAAGGGTCCTGAAAACAGTCTGCACTCTCCTGCCACAGGAGAATGTAGGATGGTGGGAGCGGCAGACAGGTAGGAGAGGGCACCTGAGCTGGTGCAAGCGAGAGACACTCTGGGCTTGCGTGGCAATTGCTGTGGGACTGGGCTCGCTGAACAGTAGTGTGGGCAAATGTGTAGATCGGTTTAAGTTTCCGCACGCAGGGATCGATCTGTGCGTGCGATAAGGGCGCGGAAGCAGGTGTGGCAGCAGCGGCAGGGCGTGAAGGCTATTTGGTGTTAGGGGTGGTCTACCCGCTCACGAGGGGATCCACGATTCACTGTTCCCTCTCTCTGTGCCCTCCCACTGATAAGAAATCCTAGAAAACCCTTAATGTCTTGCCTTTCTTTCCCCAAGATTTGCAGGGCAGCTAGGCAGTCGCCATCTTTGCCAGAAGTCCCTGTATGCACATCTCTTAATGTTCATACTCATATATTAATGCTACTCTCAGTTTTGGATTAGAAAGCTTCTCTTTTCAGATAGTGGTGACCTCTGGGATGACTCAGAAGCGATCATAGTTTTGAGAAGTAACAGAGGAGTGTTCAGCAATGAAACACCTCTATTATACCCTCCAAGGCTCAGTGTCCATTACTGAAGATGTGGCAGAAAGAATTTAAGAGACAAAGGAAGGTAGGACTGCTTACATTCTTCTAGACACAAAATAGCCTGGATATGCATGACCTCACAATGCGTGGTACTATCTACACAGGACCCTCACAATAGGAGGAAAAGATGATATCAAATGAAAGTGAGGAGATAATTACAATGGATTATTGTCCATAATTATGCAAACTGTTAATAACTTTTTTGAAAGGGAGGAGATATGATGGAAAGTGGGTTTGTGAAGGGAAAATGGGGGAAGGGAGGGAATTATCATTCTTTATTGTTTAGAATTATGGGAGTTGTTTATAAAAACGTAAACAGGAAAAAAAAAAATCAGACCAGGCATGGTATGGTGCACACCTTTAATCCTAGCATGTGGGAGGCAGAGGTAGGATAGGAGTATCACCATAAGTTTGAGGCTACCCTGAGACTATATAGTGAATTCCAGGTCAGCCTGGGCTAGAGTGAAACCCTACCTAGGGGGTGGGGAGAGAAAAGAAAGAAATCAGAGATGTCACAAGTAAACAACTTATTTCTTTACCTTAAAACTTGGCAAAGGAAGAACAAGACAAACCAAAAATCAGTAGATGAGAAGGAAAAATAAAGATTTTGGTGGAGGGCTGGAGAGATGGCTCAGTGAATGAGGCCCTTGACTGCAAAGCCAAAGAACCCACTTCCATTCCTTAGTACCTACATAAACCCAGATGCACAAGGTGGCCCATGCATCTGAGTTTGTTTTCAGTGGCTTAGAGACCCTGGCATGCTCTTGCATGCATGTTCTCTCTCTCATATAATAAATAAATAAAATATTTTTTAAAAAGATAAGGGTAGACACAGCTCAGAGAATTTTCCAGAAGAGGGGATGGAAAGAATGTTAAGAGCCACAGGTTTGGACATCATACCCAGGGGCATTTGCCCCCCCCCCACACACACACATACAACACACAACCCATAATCCCATGGGGAATACCAGCAACCCAACTAAGGAGGGCCCTTATCCAAATGGGAGTAGGGAGGATGGAAAAGATACTACCAACACATGATCTAGTCATACAAAGTATGTAAATATAAAAGAAAATAGCTGGGCATAGTGGTGCTCACCTTTAATCCTAGCACTGGGGAGGCAGAGGTAGGAGGATCACTGTGAGTACAAGGCTACCCTGAAACTACAGAGTGTGCACAGGTCAGCCTGGGCTAGAATGCAACCCTACCTTGAAAAAACACGCTGTTAGGGCTGGAGAGATGGCTTAGTGGTTAAACACTTGCCTGTGAAGCCTAAGGACCTCGGTTCGACGCTCGATTCCCCAGGACCCATTGTTAGCCAGATGCACAAGGGGGCATATGCACCTGGAGTTCGTTTGCAGTGCCTGGAGGCCCTGGTGCACCCATTCTCTCTCTATATCTGCCTCTTTCTCTCTGTGTCTGTCACTTTCAAATAAATGAATAAAAAAATTAAAAAGAAATAAAAGAAATGGAATTTCAAAGGGGAAAGTGTGCGAGGGGGAGGGAGGGAATTACCATGAATTTTTTTTTATAATCATGGAAAATGCTAATAAAAATTTTAAAAATTAAATAATAAAAGAAATAGAATTTCAAAGGGAAAGTGTGCGGGGGGAAGGGAGGAAATTACCATGGGATTTTTTTTTTTATAATCATGGAAAATGCTAAAAAATATTAAATAAATAAATAAAGAAAAGAAAAAGCACACTATTATTAACATTATTAGTTCAAAAATAAAAAGATTAGGGTGGAGATTAATGCAACAGAACCTATCTATCTATCTATCTATACACATACACATATACAAAGAATCAGTGAAACAAACTGTTGGTTCTTTGAAAGGATAAACAAGACGGATATACATTTAGCAATATGGACCAAAAAGAGAACAGACAGAAATTAATAAAATTATAGATGAAAAAGACACTATTACAATAGATAGCAATGAAATTCAGAACTTCTATGGACATAACTTACGTGGTGGTTTGATTCAGGTGTCCCCCATAAACTTAGGTGTTCTGAATGCTAGGTCCCCAGCTGATGGAGATTTGGGAATTACCGCCTCATAGAGGGAGTGTATTGTTGGGGGCAGGCTTATGGGTGTTATAGCCAGTTTCCCCAAGCCAGTGTTTGGCACACTTTCCTGTTGCTATATTCACCCTCTGCTCATGCCATCATTTTCCCAGCTATCATGGAACTTCCACCTCGAGCCTATATAAGCCAAAATTAAACCTCTTTTTCCCCCACAAGCTGCTCTTGGTTGGGTGATTACTAGAAATGCGAACCTGACTGCAACAGTAAAGTGGTACCAAAAAGTGGGATTGCTGCTAGAAACCTCACTGTGTGGCTTTGGCCTTTTGGAGCTGATTTTCAAGAGGAATGTGGAAGGATTTGAAACTTTGGCCTAAGAAATGCCTTGTAGTGCTCTCTAAGTACAACTTGATGGACTATTCTGGTCAGAGTTAAAAGACCTGAATGCAGTAAGAACTATGGACTATGAGGTTTGGCTTATGAGGGTTAGAAAGAGTTTTGCTTGGACTGGAATAGCAGTTGGTGTGAAAAGCTGTCTTGAAGGAGCCTGAATTCTCAAGGAGTGTCCTGTTCTTCAAAGTCTGCTTTATTCCCTGTCCGCCTGGATTAGCAAGTTGGCACTCTACTTGTTATTATGGAGTATAGGAAATGCAGAAAAGAGAGGGTCATTGAGTTTGCAACATGGTCTACACGGTCTTGTGTTTTGGAAATGGCCATGGGCAGTGTGAAGCAGGTTTGTTGGATGCCTGCATGGAGACCCCATGGGGCCATGACTGATGAACTGTGGGTTGCAGTAAAGACCCAGTGGAGATGCCCAGACCATGAGATGGCTCCCAAGGAAAGCTGTCAGACCCGGATGAAGTTTTCCAGGACTGTGAGTAACGTAGCTGGAGGGGTGGAATTGGAACTCCAGAGACTTGTTGCTGGTCAGAATTATTGGACTTGAAGACTTGTCACTGACTAGAGTTGTTGGACTTGGAGCTACAGTTTGGTGTTTGCTCTGTTTAAATCATGTATTGCTTGAGTATTTATTTGCTATGCCCAATGCCATCTTTTGCAGCTTTGATTATTCTGTCACTATGGGTTTTTTTTTAAGGTGTGCGCCACCATGCTTGGTGACCTACCTGCACTTTATTTTTATTTATTTAACTGAGAGAGAGAGAGAAAGAGGCAGATAAGAGAAAAAGAATGGGCGTGCCAGGGCCTCCAGCCACTGCAAACGAACTCCAGATGTGTGCTCCCCCTCTGCATCTGAGTAATGTGGGTTCTGGGGAATTGAGCCTTGAACTGGGGTCCTTAGGCTTTATAGGCAAGCACTTAACCACTAAGCCATCTCTCTAGCCCTTGAGATTATTTTTGGTATAATTGCTAAACTAAAAGATCTTGGGCTGGGCATGGTGGCGCACGCCTTTAATCCCAGCACTCGGGAAGCAGAGGTAGGAGGATCGCCGTGAGTTCGAGGCCACCCTGAGACTCCACAGTGAATTCCAGGTCAGCCTGGGCTAGAGTGAGACCCTACCTCGAAATCCAAAAAAATAAAAAGATCTTGGACTATGAATATCATTGGATTTTAAAAATATGGGGGCTTTTAAAGTTTAACTGAATGCATTTTCCATCATGGATGGTTATCAGTGTATTGGTGGCCAGGGGCAGAATGTGGTGGTTTGATTCAGGTGTTTCCCATAAACTAAGGTGTTCTGAATGCTAGGTTCCCAGTTGATGGAGATTTGAGAATTAACGCTTCCTGGAGGGAGTGTATTGTTGGGGGCAGGTTTATGGTGTTATAGCCAGTTTCCCCAAGCCAGTGTTTGGCATACTCTCCTGTTGCTATTGTTTACCTTATGTTGGCCAGGGGGTGATGTCCACCCTCTGCTCATGCCATCGTTTTCTCTGCCACCATGGAGCTTCCCCTCAAGTCCGTAAGCCAAAATAAACCTGTTTTCTCCTACAATCTGCTCTTGGTTTGGTGATTTCTACCAGCAATATGAGCCTGACTGCAACACCTTATACTCCACTAAATTTGAAGATCTGGCTGGTGTGTTGGCACACAACTTTAATCCCAGGACCTGGGAGGCAAAGGTAGGATGGTCACCCTGAGTTCGAGGTCACTCTGAGACTACATTGTAAATTCCAGGTCAGCCTGAGCTAGAGTGATACCTTATCTTGAAAAGCAGAAAAAAAAAAAATTTTTTTTTTGATGAATATGTATGACCTACCAAAATTAAGTCAAGATGAGACAAACTATTTTAACAGACCTATAACAAGCACTGAGATCAAAGCAGTTGTTAATAAAAAATAAAAAATCTCCCAGGCTGGAGAGATTTCTTAGCAGTTAAGGTGCTTCCTTGAAAAGCCAAAGGACCCAGGTTCGATTCCCCAGGACCCACATAAGCAAGATGCACAAGGTGGCACATATGTCTGGAGTTCGTTTGCGGTGGCTAGAGGTCATGGCTTTCCTATTCTCTAGAATGGAGCTCTAGTCAGTGGTGAAGAAAAATGAAATTTGCAGAGAAATGAATGGATTTGGAATGTATTATACCTAAGTGAGGTAACTCAGGCTCAGAAAATCAAATGCAGGCTAGAGAGATGGCTTACCAGTTAAGGCACTTGCCTGTAAGCTGAAGGACCCAGGTTTGATGTCCCAGTATCCAGGTAAAGTCAAATGCACAAGGTGGTACATGTGTTTGGGTAATAAAATATTTTTATGTTTAAGTTTAAAAAAAGCCACATGTTGCATGTTTTCTCTCATATGTGGACCTACAAATGCTCAGATTTGTATGTGAATTCAAATAAAAGCTAGTAGTAGAGGCTGGGAAGCTAGAAAGGGGCTCTAAGAGAGGGAAAAGAGGGCAGGACTTAAGGGGAAGGTTGTATATATACAAGTAAGGGAACAGATTATGGGGGGGGGGGATTGGCCTAAACAGAGTCAAGTAAAGGATTGAGTAAAGAAAGGGTAGGAGGAAGGTTAATCAAACCTTAGGATAGTTTCAGTAAGCCATATGGACACCTACTTCTTTGGATAATGGTATACAATGATTGAAATGGGGAGGTAATATGATGGAGAATGGAATTTCAAAGGGGAAAGTACGGTGGGGGGAGGGAGGGTATTACCATGGAACATTTTTTATAATCATGGAAAATGTTAATAAAAATTGTGAAAAGAAAAAAAATGGCATTGATATGACAGTGCCTGACATTACCTAAGAAGACCTTCATAATAGGAGGAAAAGTTGATAACATCAAAATAAAAGTGAGACTAATTGAAAGGGGAAGAGGATTTGATGGACAGTGGATCAGAGAGGGGAATGGGGGTGGGGGGAATTATCATGGTTTATTGTCCATAATTATGGAAGCTGTCAATAAAATAATTTAAAAAAAGAATTAAGAGCAACAGGAAACATACTCATTAACCTCTGGTTCCACATGCACACACACATGTACACCCACCAATAAAGTTTGCTCACACACACAAGCACACATATAAGCCTTCTGCATATACAGATGAACCCACATAGACACACAGAGAGAGAGAACGTGAAATTCTGTACCCACATAGCCCTCTTAGTTGAAACGTCAGGGTGCTCCTCTCTTTTTGTAACATACTACACTTTCTGTGATCAAACACATGAAAATTACTTCAAAGAGCGGCTTCTCACCGGGCATGGTGGCGCACACCTTTAATTCCAGCACTCGGGAGGCAGAGGTAGGAGGATCACCATGAGTTTGAGGCCATATACATGTGTGTGTGTGTGTGTGTGTGTGTGTGTGTGTGTGTATGTATATGTATATGTATATGTGTATATGTATATGTATATGTGTATGTATGTATATGTATATGTGTGTGTATGTGTATGTATGTATGTATGTATATGTATATATGCATATATGTATGTATGTATGTATGTATCAGGCAGCTTCAGGTTCGCTGAGATGAACTTCCTGACCAGGCACAATTATGGAGGAAGGGATATTTATTGAAGCTTACAGATCCAGGGGAAGTTCCATAAATGGCAGAAGAAGCTGGCCTGCCTTCACAGGACCAAGCAGAGAGAGAGAAGTACAAGCCACCCCAGTGACACTGCCTCCAGCCAGATGACTGCAGATGAAATCTACAAACAACTGAATATACTGAGAGCCATTTATTCTATTCAAACCACCACAATATATATATTCACTTGCATCTCTCTTCAGTTCTGCTGAGGTTTATCTTACATACTTGAAAAAAAATTATTTATGAATATGTACATATGGTTTATGTGTGAGGGAGGGGCCACAACAGGACCTTCTGCTGCTACAAACAAACACCAGACACTTGAGCCACCTTCTGCTTAGGAACTGAACCCAGGAATGTCAATGTCTATAGTCATAGCCATGGTCCTGTCTTTGGGGATATCTGGTGTCTATGGGTATGGCCCAGTCTTGAGCCTTGGGGTACCTGATTATCTGTGGGTAGGGCTCTGGTCCCAAATCACATCAAAACCATGCTTTAATCTCTTGGTCTAGGGGAGGGGAATGGCAAGGGGCCACTGTCCAGCCAAAGCTGGCCAGGTGCTAGCACTGAGCTGACCTTAGGGGACCCTATCCTGACAACAGTATAAGACTCAAGGCTGGGGGCTGATGGCACACATTCATTTATACACGTGGTCCTATATTATATACTTTTGAATAAAAGTTTTGAAAGTACTTCTCAAATATGAAAAAATACATATAATTTTAGCACCTAAGAGGATTTAAAAATTATTTCAACATGCTGAGGAACATAATAATTTTTTTTTTTTTTTTTTTTTTTTTTTTTTGGTTTTTCCAGGTAGGGTCTCACTGTGGCTCAGGCTGACCGGGAATTCACTAGGTAGTCTCAGGGTGGCCTGGAACTCTTGGCTATCCTCCTACCTCTGCCTCCTGAGTGCTGGGATTAAAGGCATGCACCACCATGCCCAGCTGTAATTTTTTTTAATATAACATTGTTCTAGTGTTACTGAACTGCCCAATATGGTCACCACTTGTTACATGATGTTATTTAAATTCATGTTAAAAACTAGTTTCTTGGGGCTGGAGAGATGTCTTAGTGGTCAAAGTGCTTGCCAGTGAAGCCAAAGGACCCAGGTTCAAGTTCCCAGCACCCATGTAAAGCCCTATACACAGAGGGCACACATTTCTAGAGTTCATTTGCAGTGGTTGGAAGCCCCAGCATGCCCATTCTCTCTCCAACTGAATCCTCCCACCCCCAGCAAGTAAATAAAAAAGTTTAAAAACAAAAAACAGCCAGGCATGGTGGCACATGCCTTTAATCCCCAGTTCTGGGTAGGCAGAGGTATGAGAACCACCATGAGTTCAAGGGCACCCTGAGACTACATAGTGAATTCCAGATCAGGATGGGCTAGAGTGCAACCCTACCATGAAAAACAAAACAACAACAACAAAAGTTTCTTGAGCTAAGTGTAGTGGAACATGCCTATAAATCCAGCATTCAGGAGTCTGAAGCAAGAGAATCTCAAGTTTGAGGCTATGGTACAGTGTGAGACCCTGTCTCAAAACAATAATCAGTTTTTCAATTGCACTAGCCATACTTCAAGTGCTCAAATACCACATATAGTTCTTGGTTACTGTGTGAATAGGACACATAACCACAGAAGTCCTACTGGAAGGACTGGCTTTGCCTCTCTCCAGCAAATGACTACATTGAACTAAATAGACTCTGTCATTTTTCAACAGTTCATACATGTGCCTAGAGACTATACCAGATACTCTTTCTTTATAGCCCCCCCCCAAAAAATACGGTGAAAATTACCAGTGTTCTGAGAAAATACAATAGGCCCAAGAGGGGATCAGAAAATATCTTCCTTTATGTTTACTAGGACTTAAATTTTGTTAGTTAATTATAGTCATGGATGCGCCTCAATGACAAAGTCACACTATGAGAGAACAGATGAAACTTACTGACAATGTAAAAGAAATTCAGGATATATAGGATAGCTGGGGCAAACTGGGAAAGTTTACTTAAGACATAGTGTAC
Source organism: Jaculus jaculus (assembly GCF_020740685.1). Classification (NCBI taxonomy): domain Eukaryota; kingdom Metazoa; phylum Chordata; class Mammalia; order Rodentia; family Dipodidae; genus Jaculus; species Jaculus jaculus. The sequence continues at coordinate 61,636,415 of NC_059112.1, forward strand.
TATCAAACCACCCCCCTCCCCCAATTAGAACAAAAGTTGAGAACTAACTCATACCACAAGTTCATTCTAGCTTGACAGGATAATCACTCAACATGGTCAATCTAGGCCAAAGGGTAACAAAAGGACCACTACCTTGAACTTTGCTAGTCCAGGGACTAGAAAAATCAAGTTCTATGCCAAAGTATGACACGATGCTTTGAAAGCTTCCTTCTAGAAGTGAGGTCTATCTTAATAGAAAGCATTTGACACTGTTAAAAAAACAAACAAACAAACAAAGAAACAGCAGTCTGGTTAAATAAGTATGGTGGTTTGATTTAGGTGACCCCATAAATTTAGGTGTTCTAAATGGTAGGTTCCTAGCTGATGGAGATTTGGGAATTAATACCTCCTGCAGGCAGTGTATTGTTGGGGGTGGGCTTATTGGTATTATAGCCAGCTTCCTCCTGCCAGTGTTTGGCACACTCTCCTGTCACTGTTGTCCACCTAATGTTGGAAGGAGGGGATGTTCACCCTCTGCTCATGTCATCATTTCCCCCTGCCATCATGGAGCTTCCCCTTGAGTCTGTAAGCCAAAATTAGCTTCTTTTCCCCCACAAGCTGCTCTTCGTTGGGTGTTTTCTGCCAGCAATGCAAACCTAACTTTAACAATAAGTCAGGTAAATAACTAGAGGCACAGATGAATTAGAACCCAAATAAAAGACTGGCTCTTACAGTGGGCTCCTTCATAAATGAGCCTGCAAGGTTTTTAGGTCAAACTGTGACATAGCCATATATTAACCTGTGTGTTAACTAGGGTTAGCAGAGTGCTTGGGCCTTGGCAGATGATCAAACCCATGCTGAACTAACAATTTTCCCAAATCTAAAGGCAAGGGAATAAATTCTCAAAAGGGTTGGTTACGAAAAAAAAAAAAAAAAAAAAAAACAACATTTGAATACTAGCATTGGGGAAAACAGCAACTCTGGTCACATTCTGAATTCTAACTTGTCTTTCACCACCCTTGATGCACACTGGATGCTTCCTGTATGCTAGGCAAAGTGTACAATGCTAGTGACATAAAGACAATAAACATGGTTTCTCCCCTCAGTGATTGCTAACTTCTATTAGTGAACTTTGATTTCATGCTTGGGTAATGCAACCTATACCCCTCACTGAATCCCTCTGCCCCTTCTGCATTCCATTTGATTTCAAACAGCACTTCTGAAATTTGTGCCTTTAGTCAAGCTATATATTTTTATTTGGTCCTTCTTCATTATAAAGTTCACAATAAGTGCTTTGTCTTCATTGCCTGGAACTGTCTTTTCACAATTATTCAATCAGTGTTTACAGGACTTTCATAGAGAGAAAAAATTTTTAAATGGAGGAAAAGTAAAAGGTGACAAAGACAAAGAAAGAATAGAGAATAAAGAATCTGACATATTAAGACCATGATATTACATTTTATCCAAGAATTCTAAAGAGTATCTTCCAGAAAACCATAGAGAACAAATATACAATAAAGTAGTAACATATTTATAAATAATTCTTGGGCTGAAGGATGTCTTAGCAGTGGGAAGCCTGAGGACCCAGGTTCAATTCCCCAGTACCCATGTAAGCCAGATACACAAGGTGGCACATGAGTCTGGAGTTCATTGCAGTGGCTGAAGGCCCTGGCAAGCCACCACCCCCCTTTGCCTCTTTCTCTCTCAAATAATTTTTAAAAGTTTCTTTTTAAATAGTAATTCTTGCCTGTTTTATCCTGACCCAAATATAATTTGAAGCACAAAGCATTGCTTAATTCTATTTAATAGCCTATGAATGACCCAAAGAGAACATCCATGAAAAATCTGCAATCCAAACTAGATCTGTCAACTTGCCTGCTCTGGAGATCTGAAAATTTATGTGCAAATGGACAATCAGACCTATGGTTTTCTGCCTCATTCTAGAAACGTATTAATTCCTAGGAAATGAATAAGGCTTCTTTTAAAGATAGTAAAATCAACAAAACTAGCATGGGACCACATTCTTTTTATATAAGCAGGAAGAACCACATAAAGATTAAGACACTACATTTTTCACTAGCCAAGTTAATATTAGCAAGCTAATAACAAATACTAGTAAGTATATATTTTCTACTGGCAACTGAAATTCTTTCCAAACCCAAAGGACTGTTCTTTAGACTACTACTTGATGAAAACATAACTATATGTCTTAATAAAATGTAGGCTTAGGGCTGAGGGATGGCTTAGCAGTTAAGGTGCTTACCCACAAAACCTAGGGACCCAGGTTTGATTTTCCAGGTCCCACGTAAGCCAGATGCACATGGTGGCGCATACATTTGTATGCATCTGGAGTTCATTTGCAGTGGCTGGAGGCCCTGGCATGCCCTTTCTTTCTCCCTCTCCGTGTGTGTGTGTGTGTGTGTGTGTATGTCTCTAATAATTTTTTTTTAAATGTGGGCTTACACTAAACCTGGCTAATCTTTATATTTAAAAGATAAGGAAAGGACTGGAGAGATGGCTAAGTGATTAAGGCACTTGCCTGCAAACGCTAACAACCTGAATGTGATTCCCTAATATCTATATAAAGCCAGATGCACAAAATGGCATATGCATCTGAAGATCATTTGCAACAGCTGGGGGCCCTGGCATATTCATTTTCTCTCTGTACTCCTCTTTATCTATGCTTGTAAGTAAATAAATCCACCATGATGAAGCTTCCCCTGGAATCTGTAAATCTGAAATTAACCTTTTTCTCCCCTTAAATTTTTTTTTTTTTTTACTTTTTAAAAATTTAAAAGGAAGAAGGCTGGAGACATGGCTCAGTGGATAAAAAAAAACCTTCTGTGCAAGTATACCTGAGGTCAGATCCCCAGAACCCATATACAAAGCCAGGTGTGTCCCGCCAGGCGTGGTAGCGCATGCCTTTAATCCCAGCACTCAGGAGGCAGAGGAAGGAGTTCAAGGCCACCCTGAAACTACATAGTAAATTCCAAGTCAGCCTGGGCTAGAAGGAGATCCTACCTCAAAACAAACAAACAAACAAGCCAGATGTGTTGGGTATTAGCAATCTCAGTGAACCAACAAGTAACAAAGAGGTGGAGAAAGGAATTTCTCAGAAGCTCACAGGGCAGCTAGCCTGCCAAATGAAGAATGAAGTACAAAAACAAGAGATCCTGTCACAAATAAGGTAGAAGGCAAAAAAACAGCACCTAAAGTTAGTCCTGACCTCCACATGTATGCCTTGACATATGAACACATCCACAAACATACATATACAGACATAATACCACATACACACCCACCCCAAAAAGAAATAAAAAGAGTATAACAATGTAATGCAGAGTAATTCAGAGGTAGAACATTTGGCTTGCTAGCAGGCATGAAATCCTGGGTTCAACCCCCATCAACAAAAAAAGGGGGGGATAGCTGGCAGTAAGCACTTCTCTTAATGCTCATACCCATGTATTAATGTTACTCTCACTTTTGGTAGAGAACCTTCTCTTTTCAGATAGCAGTGACCTTGGGATGACACATAAGGCATCATGGTGCTGGAAAGAAGTGACAGAGGAGTGCTCAGCACCCTCTATCTCTATCACACCTTCCATGGCTCAGGGTCCATTGCGGAAGAGGTGGCGGAAAGAATGTAAGAGCCAATGGAAGGGTAGGACTCCTTACAATGTGTTCCTCCAGATACAAGATGGCCTGGATATCCATGACCTCACAGTGCCTGACACTACCTACACAAGACCATCATAATAGGAGGAAAAGAACATGACATCAAAATAAAAGAGAGACTGATTGAGAGGGGAGAAGGCATGATGTAGAATGGAGTTTCAAAGGCGAAAGTGGGGGGAGGGAGGGCATTAATTACCATTGGATACTGTTTACAATCATAGAAGTTGTCAATAAAAAATAAATTAATTTTAAAAAGGGGGACTGGAAAGATTGCTTAGTGGTTAAGGCACTTGCCTACAAAGCCTAAGGACCCAGGTTCCATTCCCCACTACCCATGTAAAACCGATGAACAAAGTGGCACACGCAACAGGAGTTCCTTTGCAGTGACTAGAGGCACTGGTAGGCACATATTCTCTCTCTCTCCCTACCCACCCCCCACCTAATAAATAAATAAATAAATATAAAAAATATTTTTAAAAGCTGGGGATGGTGGCATACTTCTTTAATTCCAGCACTTGGGAGGCAGAGGTAGGAGGAAAGCTGTGTGTTCTAGGCCACCCTAAGAATACATAGTGAATTCCAAGTCGGCCTGGACTACATCAAGACTCTAAACCCTCCCCCCCAGAGAGAGAGAGAGAGGGAGGGAGGGAGGGAGGGAGGGAGGGAGGGGAGAATATGAGAATGAGAATTTACATGGGTCAAGATAGGTGAAAGTAGTCACTAGTTCTGATTCCGTAATCAGAACTAGTGACTAGACTTCCAGTAAAGTTGAACAAATGAGAGCTAGGTCATGTATGTAATAAACCAGTAAGAGAAAAGACAATTTTCATCCAATTAAAAAAATTCCCCTCCACTGACCTTGCTTCTGACAGCTTGGATGGGCCTCTAAATAACTGCCCAGCTTTAACTCAGCTGTTATAAACTGTTTATGTAAAATTACACTGAAGTAAAGTTCACTTAGATGTATGATAGAATTCTTTAGCTACAAAAGGGCAGTCTGTATGACTTTAAAAAAAAAGGAGTTCTTATGTCAATTCATTAAAACGCCCCTAGCAGGGGCAAATTTCATATCCAGCATTTTCCAGAATAAAAAGCCTGCATAAAGCATTTGCAACTGAAAACATTCATGCTCCCCCCAAAGAAGACAACCAAATTGCTGTTGGACAAAATTCCAAACCAGGGCAAACAAAGTTATGAAAAGGAATGAATAAAAATTGTTGTAAGAGAGCTGGGCGTGGTGGCGCAAGCCTTTAATCCCAGCACTCGGGAGGCAGAGGTAGGAGGATCGCTGTGAGTTCAAGGCCACCCTGAGACTACAGAGTTAATTCCAGGTCAGCCTGGACCAGAGTGAGACCTTACCTCAAAAAAAAAAAAAAAAAAATTGTTGTAAGAGGGATATAATTAAGTTTTAGAAATTTGAAACTTCCAGTAGTTTGAGAGTTTCAGGTCTTATATTGAGGTTTTTAATCCATTTGGGGTTAATTTTTGTGCATGGTGAGAGGTGTGAGTTTGAATCTAGTTTCATTTTTCTACATGTGTTTGGTTATGCAATTTGTCCAGCACCACTTGTTGAAGAAGCTGTCATTTCTCCACACTGGAGAAATACACTACGTTGTTGGCATCTTTGTCAAAGATCAAGTAGTTATAGTTACTTGAACTAAGGGCTGGGTCTTCAATTCTGTTCCATTTGGTTTACATGTCTATTTTTATCCCAATACCAAGCTGTTTTCATCACTATGGCTTTGTAGTACAGGTTTAGATCAGGTATGGTGATACCTCCCAGAGGTGTTTCTTTTGCTGAGGATATTTTTGGATAGCCAGGGCCTTCTGCCAGTCCATATAAATTTTGGGATTATTATTTTATCTGTCAATAATGATGCTGAGATTTTTATTGGTGTTGTGTTGCATCTGTATATTACTTTTGGTAGAATTACCATTTTCACAATATTAATTCTACCTATCCAGAAGCATGGGAGGTCTTTCCATCTTCTCATGTCCTCCTCAACTTCTTCCTGGAGTGTTTTTTATGTTTTCATTGTATAGGTCTTTCACATCCTTGGTTAGTGTTATATCAGGCTTGCATTGCTGGTACAAATCACCTGACCAAGAGCAGCTTGTGGGGGAAAAAAGTTTATTTTTGGTTGATAGGTTCAAGGAGAAGCTCCATGATGGCAGGGGGAAACAATGGCATGAGCAGAAGGTGGACAACACCCTCTGGCCAACATAAGGTGGACAATAGCAATAGAAGAGTGTGCCAAACAATAGCAAAGGGGAGCTGGCTGTAACACCTATAAGCCTGCCCCCACGAATACACTGCCTCCAAGAGGCGCTAACTCCCAAATCTCCATCAGCTGGGAACCTAGCATTCAAAACACCTAAGTCTATGGGGGAATACCTGAATCAAACCACCACACAAGGTATTTGACCTTTTTTTGTGGCTATTAGAAACTGGACAGCCACACCGATTTCTTTTTCTGTATTATTTGTCTTTTGCATATAGGAAGACTATTGATTTTTATGAGTTGATTTTGTATCCTGCCACTCTGCTGAAAAACTTTATCACCTTTAAAAGTTTTATGGATTGAAAAAAATAGAGGGAACCCTTCACAATATGGGAGTGGGAAAAGACTTCCTGAGCAATACTCCAGTAGCCAAGGAAACTAAACAAATCCTCAACCAGTAGGATCTCATGAAGCTAAAAAGCTTTTGAACAAATAAACATGCCATAAAAAGGGTCAACAGACTACCCACAGAATGGGAGGAAATCTTCACAAGCTATACCACTGACAGAGGCCTAATATATAGACTCTACAAAGAACTCCAAAAACTAAACAATAAAAAAAAAAAGATGGAGCAGGGAACTGAAAAGGGAATTCTCAAAAGAAAAAATGCAAATGGCTAATAATCACCTGAGACAATGTTCAACATCCTTAATCAGAGAAATGCAAATTAAAGCAATTGCAACAATTAAACACAAATTGAACTTACTCCAGAAAGGAGTAAAAAAATCAAATGACAATAAATGTTGGTAAGGAAGTAGGGAAAGAGGAACCCTCATTCACTGCTGGTAGGAGTGCAAACTTGTACAACCACTATGGAAATCAATATGAAGACTCCTGGAAAAGATGAAAATAGAGCTACCAAATGACCCAGCCATTCCTCTACAGGGCATCTACCCTAAAGGCTCCACTCTTCACTGCAGAAATATTTGCTTAACCATGATTACAGCTGCTCAATTCACAATAGCTAAGAACTGGAATCAACCCAGATACCCATTGTTTCAAGATTGGATAATGAAGATTTGATACATATACACAATGAAAAATGATATAATGAAATTTTTAGGAAAATGGGACAGACTAGGAACAGACCATACTAAGCAAACTCACACAAGCACATAAAGACAAATACTGCATGTACTCCCTCACCTGGTTCCTAAACTGGAACAGCTTGTGTTACAGATATACCTGCAAACAGCTTAAGACAGATAAGAGGAATGGAATGGTTTAGGTGGAGGGGAATGGGGGGAGATATACATAAAACCCAATCCAAAATGAACTGGTACAATAGAAACCTTCCTCCTGAAAAGCAGACTAAAATATATAACCCTCAATAGGAGCATGGAGGGGTCATCTGGCAAGAGGGTGGGATGAAGCCTAACTTTAAAACATTTGGCTCTGGTTTACAACTCCTAGAACCAAAAATTAATTACAGTCCATGTTGAGCTAATGATTGGAGGGACCTATGAGGTCCCCAAAACAAGACAGGCTTTTTCTGTCAAAGTACTTGATTATGCATCTGAGGTAAAAGGTAAGACCCTATTGCTGAAGACACTGCATGCTGCTGGCGCAGAACAGAGATATCCAGCTGAATCTGGAAGGAAACAAGTTCTCAGATGTTCTGCCCATATGGTGCTGGAAAACACTGCGTGAGCTGGTGGGGGAAAAATGACCAACTATGTGGTGAGCAATCAGGGGACACTGCTTTAAGATAACTATCAGCCTAACAAGATGTACACACCTGTGTAATAGTGGCACACAGCCTAGGCGGGTCTTTGACTATGAGATCTGCTCGGTGGAAACGAAACCATAACTGGAACTAGGAACCAAGTTACAATCCTATGGAGACCAAGATAATGGACTCCAATGAGAAGCTCCCACTAGCCTTCCTCCAAAAGTGAGGCTACACCCATCAAAATCTCTCCTAGTTAACAATGCTTATCCCCTTTAACTTATCTTGATCTCACTCTCCATTGGAGAATCTGTTTTTCAGAAAGCAGTGAAAACTGAGGACAACCATAATCCATCGGCAAGACAAGAATAGATAGCTGACTCCCTAGCAGATGAACCATCCCTCGCACAGCAGCCAGGGCCCAGGTAAAACCACAGAAGAACTGGTGAGCTGAGCAAGTGTGCCACTTCCACAGCAAGCCTGACAACCTGGGCGAGGGTGACAAACACTGAGGATACTCAAAATACACCAAAGCAGGTATCCAGGAGCTGCTGAGAATTCAATATTAAAATACAATTAAAGCACACACAAAAAGGCTTGGGGAAGTATATGGAAGAAGGAGCAGAAAAGAGTGTAAGAGCCAATGGGTGGGAGGTAATATCTAAAGACAATAGCCCTCCCCACAGTGACAGACTGCTGCTCTCACTACTTATAATACACATTTCCATGGTGAATACCAGCAATCCCACTGAGGTGGCCCTCAGTGGAGTGGGTTACACGGAGGAAGGAAATGATGGTACCACCATATGATCTGTCCATACAAACTTTCAACTTAATAATAACAAAAACAATTTTGAAACTCCAATTAGGAGATTAAAACTGATCTTCATGCCAGGTGTGGTGGCACATGCTTTTAATCCCAGCACTAGGGAGACAGAGGTAGGAGAATCTCAGTTTGAGGACACCCTGAGACTCCATAGTGAATTCCAGGCCAGATGGGCCAGAGTAAGACCCTACCTTGAAAAAAAAAACAAAAAAACCTCCTGATCTTCAGCTAGGTGTGGTGGTATACACCTTTAATCCCAGCAGTAGGGAGACACAGGAGGATCATCCTGAGTTTGAGGCCAGCCTGGGACTACTTCCAGGTCAGCTTGGGCTAAAGTGAGACCCTGCCTTGAAAAAAAACTTTAAGCCTAATCTTCACACTGAAAATGTCCCTCTCCTCACTACATGACCCCCCCAAAAAAAAAACTAAAGCAAGTTTATCTGGAAATAAATAAAAGTAGTTTTTTTTTAATTTTCTGGAAATGTACAAGGAAATGTTGCAAGGGCACATACATGTGTATATACAACACACACACAAGCAAAAATAAAGTAAAATACTCACTGGAGAGATGGCTTAGTAGTTAAGGTGCTTGTCTGTAAGCCAAAGGATCAAAGTTCAATTTCCCCAGAACCCAGGTAAGCCAGAGGCACAAGGGGGTGCATGCATCTGGGAGTTCATTCACAGTGGCTGGGGGCCCTGGCATGCCCTATTTCTCTCTCATTCAAATAAATAAATAAAAAAGAAATAAATTTTTTAAGGATTTTTAAAAAAAGAAAATAGGGCTGAAGAGATGGCTTAGTAGTTAAGGTGCTTGCCTATGAAGCCTAGGGATCCAGGTTTGATTCCCTAGTACCCATGTAAAGCCAAATGCACAAGGTGGCACACGTGTCTGGAACTCCTTCGCAATTGGAGGTCCTGGCGTGCCCATTCTCCCTCTAAAATAAATAAAATATTTTTTAAAAACTAAGTAAAATAGTAGATCAGGCAGGGGCTGGGGAAACTTTATCTCCAGCACCCACATGAAATCAGGTATAATGATGCACATTTGTAATCCCAGTGCTAGTAAGCAGAAACAGGATCATCTGTGGCGTTCACTGTCTAGCTAGTCTAGCTGAACTCTAGGTTCAGTAAGACCTTGTCTCAAAAGTTATGTGGAGAGAAAGCTACCCTACATTGACCTCTGGCATACACATACATACATCTCTCACATCCAAGAAAGAAAAAAAAAAAAACTAGGTCAGGGCTGGAGAGATGGCTTAGCAGTTAAGGCACTTGCCTGTGAAGCCTAAGGTTCAATTCCAGGTCCCACATAAGCCAGATGCATGAGGTGGCATATGCATCTGGAGTTCGTTTGCAGTGTCTAGAGGCCCTGGCATGCCAATTCTCTTCCTCACTATGTCTCTAGTAAATAAGTAAAAATAAATTTAAAAAAGATACTAGGTCATAGCATGGCAATGTAGTTTTTCAAAGTGATACTGTAGCTCATAAAAATGTCTGAGCATAAACTTTCTACAGGTTTTCACAATAAAATGTATTAAACTGGGGTTGGAAAGATAGCTCAGTGAATAACAACAGTGCTTGCTGCAAAAGTATGAGGACCTGAGTTTGAGTCCCAGAATCATGATGTAAAAAGTGAGGAAGAGGCAAGCATGGTGGCGCATTTATTAGGAGGCAGAGATAGAAGGATCACCATGAGTTCAAGACCACCCTGAGACTATGTAATAAATTCCAGATCAGCCTGGGCTAGAGTAAGACCCTACCTTAGAAAAGGGGGGTGCCTTTCCTTGGTTCAGTACTACCCCCAATAAATATATTAAAGGGGGGGCTGAGAAGATGGTCTCATGGTTAAGGCACTTGCCACAAATCCAAAGGACCCAAGTTTGATTCCCCAGTGCCCATGTAAAAGCCAGATATACAAGGTGGCATATGTGTCTGGAGTTCATTTGCAGTGGTCTGAGGCCCTGGCACACCCATTCTTTATATGCCTTTCTTTCTCTATCCACCCCCACCCCTGTCGCCAAAATAAGTTTCTTTTAAAATCCAGGCATACTAAACATGCCTGTACCCCAGCACTGAGAAGGAAGAGACAGGGGGATAACCTGTATCAAGGCATGACAGCACACCTGTAAGCCTAGCACTCAGGCAGTTGAGACAGGAGAATCAAGAATTTCTCCAAGGAGAAAGAGACACCACCAGTGAAGATACTCAACAGTGGACACTGCAAGCCTTATAATTGGCCGGCCAGCCCAAATGAGCCAAGGGGTGCAATAGTGGCACGTCTGTCATGGTGGAAACCAACTGCCCTCCAATTGGACTGGAGGCCCACTCCATGGGAGGGAATACATCTCTGATACTGAAAACTTAAAACAGGGGTAGTCATGAGTCCTAGGAGTATAACATCTGCTGATGCCTGGATAAATGTATATACTATGCTTATCAAACTGCCCAAGAAGCACTGCTCTTAATATTTATACCCTTATATTAACACTACTTTCACTTTGGGTAAAGAATCTTCTCTTTTCAGATAGCAGTGACCTTAGGATGAATCAGAAAGTACCATAGTGCTGGAAAGAAGTGGCTGGAGTACTGAGTAACATCTTAATCACACCTTCCAAGGCTCAGAGTCTAATGCGGAAGAGGTGGTGGAAAGAATGTAAGAGCCAAAGGAAGGGTAGGACTCCTTACAATGTGCTCCCTCCAGACATAAAATGGCCTGGATATCCATGACCTCACAGTGCCTGACACTACCTACACAAGACCATCATAAGAGGAGGAAAAGATCATGACATCAAAATAAAAAAGCAAGTGATTGAGATGGGGAGGGGATATGATGGAAAGTGGAATTTCAAAGGGGAAAGTGGGGGGGGGGGAGGATATTACCATGGGATGTGTTTTATAATCATGGAAAATGTTAATAAAAATTGAGAAAAAAGAATTTCTCCAAGGAACCAAACAAATGTGCTATGCAGTTTCCTCAAAGTAAAGTATGAGTGATATAAAACTGTACAGTGGTACCTACAGAACTTCTATTTTGCACAAATTAGGGAAATGCCAGAACTGAATTAAGAGCAGGTTGTTTATTTCAGTATTTCTTTGAAATTTAATATGCTAACATGCACCTGGACTTCTAAGAAGAAAACAATAGGTAGCAATTGGTTTTTTTATTAATTATTTTTAGACCTATGTTCCTCCTTAGAACACACTTGGGGAAACATGACCTTATAATCAACACACTAACATCTTCCCCAAAGGCCAGGAAACTCACCTGGATTTCCATCACAGAACTTCCCCTTGAGTCTGTATGCCAAAATAAACCTTTTTTCCCCACAAGCTGCTCTAGGTGGGATGTTTTCTGACAGCAATATGAAGTTGACTGAACAGCAAAGTTGGTACTGAGAAGTGGAGTCATTACTACTAGAAACCTGTGTGGCTTTTGGAGCTGACTGAGGACAGAATGTAGAAGGATTTGAAATCTTGGCCTAAGAGACACCTTGTAAGCGCAGCTTGATGGGACTATTTTGGTCAGAGTTGAAAGACCTGAATGCAGTAAAAACTAAGAACTGTGAGGTTTGCCTTATGAGGGTGAGAGTTTTCCCTGGATTGGGCTAGAAGAAGTTGGTGTGAGAGGTTTGAAATTATGTCATGTCCTGAGAACTTGTGCAAGGTCGCACTGCATAGAAAGAGACTGGTATGAACAGTGGGATATGGCACAGAAAGAAATGAAATCTTTGGGCTGAAACTCGTGCCTGTTCAGCTGCAATTGTATGAGAGATTACAACCTTTGAGATTGAGCCAGCTGACCTGCATCTGGGACAACAGGAAGAATGCAGACTCTTTGGAAGGGGCCTGAATGCTGAAGTGTCCTGTTCTTCAAAATTTGCTTTGTTCCCCCCCTGGATTAACAAACTGGCAGCCACCTGGTATTATGGAATATAACAAATGCAGGAAAGAAAGGGTTATTGAATTTGCATAATGGTTTTGTTTTTTTGGAAATGGCCATGGGGAATGTAAAGTAGGCTTGTTGGATCACCTGCATGGAGACCCAATGGAGCCATGAGGATGAACCACAGGTTGCAGTGGAGACCCAATGGAGATGTCAGAACTATGGGATGGCTGCCAAGAGCTGCTAGCACCAGATGGAAGTTTTCTGGGACTGTGAGTAGCTTAGATGGAGAGACTTGTTGCTGGTTAGAATTATCAGACTTGGAGATTTGTCATTGACTAGATTTGTTGGAACTACAGAGTTTGATGCCCTGTTCAAATCGCATATTGGTTGAATATTTTCTTTGCTATGCCCAATGCCACCTTTTGCAGTGTATTAAAGTTGGACTGAATATATTGCATTTTATATCATGGATGGTTATCAGTTTATGTCAGGCAGAGGTGGAATGTGGTGGCTTGATTCAGGTGTCCCCCATAAACTCAGGTGTTCTGAATGTTAGGTCCCCAGCTGACGGCAATTTGGTAATTAAAGCCTCCTGGAGGCTGTGTATTGTTGGGCTGGGACTGTGGGTGTTATCCATCTCTGCTCATGTCATCATTTTCCCCTGCCATCATGAAGCTTCCCCTTGAGTCTGTAAGACAAAATAAACCTTTTTTTCCCCACAAATTGCTCTTGGTCGGGTGTTTTCGGACAGAAATGCAAACCTGACTGCAACACCATGTTTTATTCAATTTCTTCTCAATGGACATTTAAATTGTTTCCAATCTTTGCCTATTTTGAACACTGCTGCTTTGAAGAGGCTACATCCAACAGTGGGACTAACCAGTTACAGAACACAAAATGGTGAACAAGGTTTGAAACTACTTCAAGAACTACCAATACAGGGCGTGCGGCCGCGCTGCGGGCTTTGTGGGCGGCCTGGGGCTGCGTGCTGCCGGGTGTGGCGCGGCCTGCGCTGACCTCCAGCCGCGGGCGCCGGAAGAAAAATGAGCTCAGCAGAAACTTAAGCTTGTTGGATTTGAGACAAATCTTCAAAGCAGGTTCTTCTGTGGGAGCTGGTGACAAGAAAATTACTCCAAAGCTTGAATTTCTGAGCATGAAAACTCATATAAGATGATGTCAGAAAAATTCACAGTGATGGAACCTCCCACCCCTGAGACTGGGGAATTTCATGAAGACAGATTAGTGCAGCTACTGGGGAACCCAGAAAGGCAGAGCTTGGAGAGTCCCCCTTCTCAGGGAGACAGCTTGAAGCAGGTGACAGTGACCCACTGGAAAATCCAAACAGGAGAAACAGCCCAGGTGTGTAGTAAGTCAGGAAGAAACCCTATTCTGAACTCAAATCTTCTTATTCTTCAAAGAGAGCTTATTGAAGGGGAGGCCCATCCTTGTGGTATTTGTGGCAAAAGCTTCCCATTTAATTCAGATTTAGTTACACATCAGATATCTCACACAGGAGAAAAGCCTTATAAATGTGAGCACTGTGGGAAAGGCTTCAGTCAGACCTCACTCCTCACGGAGCATCAGAGAGTCCACACTGAGGAGAGATTGTGTGTGTGTAATGTGTGTGGGAAAGACTTTATTCACTCTGCAAATCTGGTGGAGCATCAGCAAGTACATACAGGAGAGAAGCTGTTCAAATGTGCACAGTGTGGAAAAGCATTTTGTCATAGCTCAGACCTGCTTCGGCACCAGAGGGTTCATACCAGAGAGAGGCCTTTTGAATGCAAAGAGTGTGGGAAAGGCTTCAGTCAGAGTTCCTTACTCATTCGCCATCAGAGAATCCACACAGGAGAAAGACCCTATGAGTGTAACGAGTGTGGAAAGTCCTTTATTCGTAGCTCAAGCCTTATTCGGCATTTCCAGATCCACACAGAGGTAAAGCAGTATGAATGCAGAGATTGTGGGAAGGCCTTCCGTCACCGCTCAGACCTCATTGAACACCAGAGAATTCACACTGGAGAGAGGCCCTTTGAGTGTCATGAGTGTGGGAAGGCCTTTATTCGAAGCTCAAAGCTTATTCAGCATCAGAGAATTCATACTGGGGAAAGACCCTATGTATGTAATGAGTGTGGGAAACGTTTTAGCCAGACATCCAACTTTACTCAGCATCAGAGAATCCACACTGGGGAGAAACTCTATGAATGTAATGAGTGTGGGAAAGCCTTCTTTCTGAGTTCATACCTTATCCGACACCAGAAAATCCACACTGGTGAACGGGTGTATGAATGTAAAGAGTGTGGAAAGGCTTTTCTACAGAAAGCCCACCTCACTGAGCATCAGAAGATCCACACTGGGGACAGACCCTTTGAATGCAAAGACTGTGGGAAAGCCTTCATCCAGAGTTCCAAGCTGCTGCTGCACCAGATTGTGCACACTGGAGAGAAGCCCTACGTTTGCAGTTACTGTGGAAAAGGCTTTATACAGAGGTCGAACTTCCTTCAGCACCAGAAGATGCACACTGAAGAGAAGCTTTATGAGTACAGTCAGCGTGGGAAGGGCCTAACCTCACCCCCAGACCTTGTCCACCAGGAAGGCCTTTCCCTGGATGAGCCCCCCGTGCATTTAAGTGAGAGGTCCACAGGTCAGGGAGGTCCTCCAGATAACTTATGAAAGAGATACTCTCCAAGTCAGTGTGGTGCTTGGAAATGGAGGGATTTGGGATACATATGGCCTCTTAAGATGTGCATGTGTCAGAGCTTCTTAAGTGGGCTGCTCTCTGCCACCATGGCAAGGAAGTCAGTGAGTCTGGAGAGCTGACTTTGAGCTGGAACATTGGAGGGACCTTACAAAGAAATTCTAAGTTTTATTCACAAAACACACCCTTTCATGACAAGCATAGCTGTATTTATTATTACTTAAGATGCCTATCTCAAAGGTTGCAAAGGATTCCACTTTCTCATGGAAAGCCACAAGCTAGTCCTTAGGGCTGAACCCCTAGCCCCAGGCCCACAGCCACACACCAATGTGTACCGCTGTCTCCATGATTCAAGCTGTTCCTGTCCCTGTTTGCCCCTGTTCTTCTTTAAAGTTATTACCTCTTTTCAACCAGCTCAATGAATTATGTGGAGCTTCTCAGGCATCACGTACCAAGACACCCTTCCCTTACACTGAATTCAGTTGGCATCTTTGTGCCTCTGCTCTGTACTCCCGCCTACTGAACTTTGAAATTCCAGAATTATGACTCTCATTGTGATCATATCTCATTGATTTGTTTGTCCCATTGTCTACACAAGACAAAAAAAATGAACCCAAATCCATGTAATTGACATTTTTCCCTTATTATTTATTTGAAACAAGTTTTGAGACTCTGGCCCAGGCTGGCCTTGAACTTTCAGCCTTGCTTCAGCTTCCTAAGTACTGGGATTATAAGTGTGTCATCACACCTGGTTTTGGCCTCTTTCTTACTTTGGACTTTATGTATTGCTGTTTTAACTTTTGTGATTTTGTTTTTCTTTTGGGGCTTTGCGTCCAATGGCTCTTATTCTATTGTAGGTGCCGTCTCTTCTTAAGCCCTGTAAACACCTGCTCCTGTTGGGTTGTCCCCTATCTACATGTAGTGCCCATCAGGTGTGGCCTGAGCTTCCCCCAGAGCTGTCTACTGCACTTTGAGAACATCACCCTCAACGTGGTGTCTGCACCTCGCCCAGGCATTCGCGCACAGCCCAAGTCTTACCACCTGCAAGACTGACTCAGCTCATGACTTTTCTTGCCCTCTTGCTCTGTCACTTATTTGAAAATGTATTGAGATTTATGAAGAATTATTATAGGTAACTGGGAAGAGCGGAGAGTGAGGCACCATCCATCTCATGCGAGTGTCCTATGAAGCCAGGCAGGCCCTAGGATAGTACATGGAGTGAATGACAGGTCTCATAGGAGCCCTAGGTAAGGAGATGACTGATGCACCATGCATACATCTAGGAGGTCTTCTCAGAATAGGTGACATTTCAGCTGAGGGGAGTGGACATAGCTGGAGAGAAGGAATGACCAGGGAGAGTCTCAACACAGGTTATTCTGGTCAAAAATAGTGCCTGGGTGATTGTCTTTGCCTCTGAATTTCTTTCATCTAAGCATTAACCACAACCAGTGCTGAGGTTACATAAAATAGTTTTTGTCTTAGTGTATTTTAGGAAATTCTAGCATCCCTAGAAGCTTTGGATGGGCAGATAATTGAAAAAGAATACACAATATCCACTTTCTGAGAAATCCATCATGGCAAGAGGTTCCAGACAGCAAAGCAGCAGTGTTAGCAGATTGTTTCAAATGATACACCTACTCTAGAGTGTATGCAGTAGAAAGTCTCCCTGTGTAGCCACAGCACGGCCAAGAAAAGTAACCCCCATCACTCCAACACCCGCCTCAGTGACTGCTGTGTATGTGCCAGTTGGTGTTGCTTGTCCTGCAGCTGCCTAGACGTGGTCTCCTAAGGTGGTGCTTTTGTGTCTGGTCATCAGCTTATGTTTAGACTCCACCAAGTTACTTTGTTTAGTAGTTCTGGTGAGTGATAGCCATGGTGTGGATAAACTTATTCACTCTTCCACTTCTTTGTAGAAATTTGGCTTCCAGTTTGGGGTCTTAATAAAACAGCATTTGTGAAAGTAAAAAAAAAAAAAAAAAAAAAAAGAACTACCAGTACAAAGCATACCAGCACTGACTCCATCAGCGATGTATCTGTTAGCCCTTACTGCGCACCCTTCACCTTTTCGTGCCGTCAATGTAGGAAATGTATGACATAAGACTTTATTTGCATTTCATTTATCACTATTCATACACAGTTGTTATATACAAACTGGCCAGATATATTTCCCCTCTTCTCTGAATTACTTGCTCATGATTTTTCTATTGAATTTTTAAAAATCGATTTGTAGGAGGCTGGAGAGATGGCTCAGCAGTTAAAGCATTTGCCTGCGAAGCCTAATGACCTGAGTTCAATTCCCCATACCCACGTAAAGCCATGCGCACAAAGTGGCACATGCATCTGGATTTGCAGTGGCTGGAGGCCCTGGCACACCCATCTCTCTCTCTCTTCTTCCTCCCTCCCTGCCAGGTGTGGTGGCACACGTCTGTAATCCCAGCACCCAGGAGGTAAAGTTAGAAGGATCACTGTGAATTCAAGGCCAGGCTAAGACTACATAATGAATTCCAGGTCAGCCTGGGCTAGAGCAAGACCCTACCTCAAAAAAAAAAAAAAAAAAGAGGGGGCTGGAGAGACAGCTTGGAATTAAAGTGCTTATCTGCAAAGCCAAAGGACCCAGGTTCAATTTCCCAGTACTCATGTAAGTCAGATTGCACAAGGTGGCACATGCATCTGAAGTTCATTTGCAGTGGCTAGAGGCCCTAGCATACCCTGTCTCTCTCCTCTATCTGCCTCTCCAATAAATAAAATTTTAATTAAAAATAAAATAACTTTTGTAGTTCTACTCATCATCTGCCAAATTTATGTATCCTAAGTATTTCTTCCAGCATCAGCATAGGGATCACCTTTTTATTTTCTTCATATTGATTGTCCTTGATGAGGAAGACTTCAAATTTTAACATACTAATTTCATCCATTTTTGTCATTGGCATTCTGTGGTCCTAAAACTAGCTACCCATGGTATATTACAAGAACTTACAACTTTAACCCACCTTCAGATTCCAGCCCAGTCCCACAGAACTGAAATATGCATGTCATCAATAATATTCCTCACTGCTAGGTGACAAATATACTCTGAAGTTTGAAAGCACTGTAATACAAGTAAAGTATGTTTAATCATATGACATTGTATTATAGGACTATTTAAGAAAGAAAATATTCAGCCTAATATCTTAAATTGTTACCACAGAGCAATATGAAAAGTTTTTAACATAATACCTGATCATTTTGAGAACTCAGAAACTCATCAATTTGGGGCTGAAGAGATGGTACAGCAGTTAAAGGTGCTTGCTTGCAAAGCCTGATGGCCTAGTTTCAATTCCCCATTACCTATGTAAAGACAAACACTAAGTGATGCAGACATCTGAAGTTCATTTGCAGTGGCAAGAAGCCCTGGTGTGCCCATACTCTCCACTCTTCCTTTGCTCACAAATAAATTTAAAAAAAAAGTTAATGAAATTTGGGTCAGTGTGTTCATACAGAATGTTCATACCAGCTGGGGAGATGACTCAGCTGTTAAAGGTGCTTGCTTGCAAAGCCTGCTGGCTGGGGTTCGATTCCCCAGTTCCAAGTGTGGTAGTTTGATTCAGGTGTCCCCCATAAACTTAGGTATTGTGGATGCTAGGTTCCCCAGCTGATGGCAATTGGAAATTAAAGCCTCCTGTAGGGAGTGTATTGTTGGAGGCGGGCTTATGGGTATTATAGCCAGTTTCCCCATGCCAGTGTTTGGCACACTCTCCTGTTGCTGTTGTCCACCTTATGTGGGCCAGGGGGTGATTTCCATCCTCTGTTCATGCCATCACTTTCCCCTGTCATCATGGAGCTTCATCTCGAACCTGTAAGCCTAAATAAACCTCATTTTCCAAGAAGCTGCTCTTGGTTGGGTGATTTCTACCAGCAATGTAAACCTGACTGCAACAGTAAAGTGGTACCAAGGAGTGGGATTGCTGCTAGACACCTGACTGTGGGCTTTGGCCTTTTGGAGCTGATTTTCAAGAGGAATGTTAAAGGATTTGAAACCTTGGCCTAACCTTGCAGTGCTGTAAGTACAGCTTGGAGGACTATTCTGGTCAGAGCTGAAAGACCTAAATGCAGTAAAAACTATGGACTGTGAGGTTTGGCTTATGAGGATGAGGAAGAGCTTTGCTTGGACTGGGCTAGCAGTTTGTGTGAGAAGTTTGTTGTTATGCCCATGTCCTGAGGATGTGTGCAGGGTTGCTTTGCATAGAAATGAACTGGTGTGAGCAGAGTGATAAGGCACAGGAAAAAAAAAAAAAAAAAACCTTGGGTGAACTGCTGCTGATTCAACTGCAATTGAGAGATTAGAACCTTTGCAACTGGGCCAGCTGACATGCACTGGGGCAACAGAAAGAATGTAGATGCTTTTGAAGGGGCCTGAGTGCTCAAGGAGTATCCTGTTCTTTCAAAGTTTGCTTTATCCCCCCGGATTAACAAACTGGCATCCTATGTGATATTGTGGAGTATAAGACATGCAGGAAAGAGAGGTTCATTGAGTTTGCAACATGGTCTTGTGTTTTGGAAATGGCCATGGGCAGTGTGAAACAGGTTTGCTGGATGCCTGGATGGAGACCTTATGGGGCTATGAAGATAAAATGTGGATTGCAGTGGAGACCCAGTGGAGATGCTAGGACTACAAAATGGCTGCTAAGGAAAGTTGCCAGCCCCGATGAAGTTTTCCAGGACTGTGAGTAGCCTAGCTGGAGGGGTGGAATTGGAATGCCAGAGACTTGGTGGTGGTTAGAATTATCGGGCTTGGAGATTTGTCACTGGCTAGAGTTGTTGGACTTGAAGCTACAGAGTTTGATGTTTGCCCTGGTTCTTTTAAATCTTGTATTGGTTGAGTATTTCTTTGCTATGCCCAGTGTCATCTTTGGCAGTGTGAATGTTTATTCTGTGCCATTAGGGGTTTTTTTGAGGCTATTTTTTGGTATTATGGCTCAGTTAAAAGATCTTGGACTATGAGGATGTTGAACATCATTGGCATTGATAAAAATTATGGAGACTTTTAAAGTTGGACTGAATGCATTTTATTTTACATCATGTATGGATATCAGTTTATGGAGGCCAGGGCAGAATGTGGTGGTTTGATTCAGGTGTCCCCCATAAACTTAGGTGTTCTGGATGCTAGGTTCCTCGGCTGATGACAATTGGAAATTAAGTCTCTTGGACAGAGTGTATTGTTGAGGGTGGGCTAACGGGTATTATAGCCAGTTTCCCCATGCCAGTGTTTGGGATTCCTGTTGCTGTTGTCCACCTTATGTGGGCCAGGAGGTGATGTCCACCCTTTGCTCATGCCATTGTTCTCTGCCATCGTGGAGCTTCCCTAAGCCAAAATAAATCTCTTTATCCCAGAAGCTGCTCTTGGTTCGGGGATTTCTACCAGCAATGCAAACCTGACTGCAATACCAAGTGAAGCCAGATGCACAAGGTGGTGCATGCATCTGGAGTTTACAGTTGCAGGAGGCCCTGAGGTTAGAGAAGCCCTATACTACTATAAGCAAACTTACAGATGATTCTGGCAGGAGCTCAGAAAACCTGAATGACAGAAATGTGTACAATAACAACTCTGTTCATGAGTACTCCAAAGTAAACAAGGGCTCTACTAGAAACTGGAATAGAGGCCATGCATGGCAAATAACTTTTCTACATATGTCCTGTGCTTTCTGGGAGGCTGAGTTTAAAACTAATAGACTAATCTGGCAGAGGAAATTTCAAGAGACAAACACAGTCTTTAAATTGCAGAATGGCTATTGCTGGCTGCATTTTGTCAGGTTTATAGTGATTATCAAGATCAAACCACAGGGCTGGAGAGATGGCTTAGCAGTTAAGCACTTGACTGTGTAGCATAAGAATCCCGGTTCAAGGCTCAATTATCCAGTACCCACGTTAGCCAGATGCACAAGGGGGCACATGCGTCTGGAGTTCGTTTGCAGTGGCTGGAGGCCCTGGCGTGCCCATTCTCTCTCTCTCTATCTGCCTCTTTCTCTGTTGTTCTCAAATAAATAAATAAAAATAAATGAAAAAAATTTAAAAAAAAAACAATCAAACCACAGAGCAGAAGGAAGCGAAAAATGTGCAGCACATGCCTTTAATCCCAGCACTTGGGAGGCAGAGGAAGGAGGATCACAGTGAGTTCAAGGCCGTCCTAAGACTACACAGTGAATTCCAGGACAGCCTGGGCTAGAGCGAGACCCTACCTCAAAAAACACAAAACAAGCAGGGCATGGTGGCACACACCTTTAATCCCAGCCCTCGGGAGGCAGAGGTAGGAGGATCACCATGAGTTCAAGACTACGCCCTGAGACTACGTAGTAAATTCCAGGTGAGCCTGGACTAGAGTGACACCCTACCTCAAAAAGCCAAAAACAAAACAAAAAAAAAAAAAAAAAGAAAGAAAGAAAAATGTGCAGTCAGACCAGAAAAGGATCAGGTTGGAAATTTTAGACAAATGGATGATTATTAAACAGATTAGTGAAACAACTTACCAAATAAGTGTTTCCTGTGCAAGCATGAGGGCCTGAGACCTCCAGAGTTCAAATCTCTAGATTCCACTTAAAACAGCTGGGCATGGCCATGTACTCCTGTAACCCCAGACCTGCAGGAGAGCAGAGAATACCCAACATACTAACTCAGTCCACCACAGGTGAGCCTATGAGGCAACAAAAGGGCACCTATGCATGCATACCATATTCACAGTACACACACAAGCAAAAAGTAAATATAAACGAGATTATCACCATTAAAAAATGTAAAACAAGGTCTGCAAAGTTGGCTTAGCAGTTTAGGTGCTTGCCTGTGAACCCTAAGGACTCAAGTGTGATTCTCCAGGTTCCACGTAAGCCAGACAAAGCAAGTGCACAAGGTCACACATGCGTGCAAGGCAGCACATGCACCTGGAGTTTGACTGTTGTGTCTGGAGGCCCTGGTATGCCAAATCTCTCTCACTCATAAAAAAGTTCGAGAAATAAAAAACAAGCACTTTGCAATGGGATGATATGAAGTTGACTAGACTCCACATATTGCAAGTTGCAAGACAAACTCTTTTGACAGACTCTCCTTTGGGGAAAAATACCAGCATACCAATGTTCACAGATGTGACTAGTGAAATGGTTTCTCAGGTTCAGTTACCCAAGCACTCAGGAGGCAGCTGAAGCTGTAGTACAAACAAGCCTGGCTACTGCTTGAGCTTGAGATACAACATAGCATCATCTACAAAACACTGGTTTAGCAGGCATACAGAATATAAGAGTTACTGGGCCACACGTGGTGTACCACACACCTTTAATCCCAGCACTCAGGAGGCAGAAGTAGGACGACTGCCATGAGTTTGAGGACAGCCTAGGACTACAGAGTGAGTTCTTGGTCAGCCTGGACTAGTAAGACCCTACCTCGGGGTGGGGGGTGGGGGACAGAAAAGTTACTAGGTCATAGAACCTTCCACCCAGATTTTTGTTTCCCTTAGGTAGGGTCTCACACTCCACTCTGTACTCCCAGGATGGCCTCGAACTCAGAGCAATCCTCCTACCACTGCCTCCCTAGTACTGGGATTAAAGGTGTGCGTCACACCAAGCTTCCACCCAGACTTTTAAGGAAATCTTAGGAGGCCAAGCAACAGCAGGGTCAGATCCCTTATAAGGAGCCCCTTAGAGGACAGATGAAGCTGTGAGGGTGAAGCCTAAGCCACAACTGAGACTTAGGATGTTGGAGATAGGAGAAACATGGACATATGCTGAGGAAAGCTACAGTAACAAGTAGAATCAGTCAAGGAGAGACACTAGTGGACTCCAAGTGGCAAGGCCGTAGGGATGGGACTGCTCAGTTCCACTGGAGCACATCACCATGTGTTCCAGATACCATATAAATGGAGCAACAGGATTTCATGTTGCCTTCCTAGGTTTCAGTCTTGTTTTGGTCCAATCTTTCCTTACTACTCCCCATTCCTCCCTTCTGGAATAATAACATTTACTCTGTGCCACTGTATACTCAAAGTACATAATTTTATTTCTGATTTTACAAGGTATGTTGCTGTGAAAAAGCAACTTTAGGAAAGGTTTACTTTGGCTCACACTTAGAGGGTACAGTCCATCATAGCAGGAAAGTCACGGCAGAAGTGTGAGGCAACTGGTCACACTATTTTAGCAACCAGGAGGATAAAAGATGATGCTCAGTTTGCTTTCTTCTTTTTAATTCCATTCAGGACTCCAGTCCATGAAACATGCCACCCATATTCCAAGTGGGCCCTCCCTCCTCAGTTAAACTTCTCTGAAATGCCTCCATAGACATGACCAGAGGCTTTTTTCCTAGGTAATTCTAAATCCAGTCACTAGTCAAACTGACAATGAAAATTAGCCATCACACAGGAGCATACAGCTAAAAGACTACCTTGAGTCTCTGTAGAAATGTTGGATTTAGAAACTTTTAAAAAAATATTTAAGGGGCTGGAGAGATGGCTCAGTGGTCTTAACACCCCTACCATGCCCCCACATCCCCCTCTTCTGTCTCTTGCTGTGTGCAAATAAATTTTTTAATAGTTTTATTTCTATTTATTTATTTGAGAGAGGGAGAGAGAAAGAATGGGTGCACCAGTGGCCTCTAGCCACTGCAAATGAACTCCAAGTATATGTGCCATCTTGTGCATCTGGCTTATATGGGTACTGCAGAATTGAACCTGGGTCCTTAGGCTGCAAAGGCAAATGCCTTAACCACTAAGCCATCCCTCCAGCCCAACTGAAAGAAAAAAAATTTTAAGCAGGTGTGGTGGCACACACCTTTGATCTCAGCACTCAAGAGGCAGAGGTAGGAGAACTGCTGTGAGTTTGAGGCTACCCTAAGACATCATGGTAGAGTCCAGGTCAGCCTGGGCATATTTGGAGAGAGGAATAGCACATGCACCAGGGCCTCTTGCCACTGCCAACATCAGATGCATGTGCCACTTTGTGCATCTGTCTTTACATGGGTACTGGGGGATCAAACCCAGGCCAACCGACTTTGCAAGCACATGCCTTTAACCACTGAGTCATTTCTCCAGCCCAAATTTAATATTTTGAACAATGTCAGAACTTTGAAATCATAGGATCCTTTTTTTTTTTTTGCTTTGTTTTTGAAGGCAGGGTCTTGTTCTAGCGCAGGCTGACCTGGAATTCACTCAGAGTAGTCTTAAACTAACAGCCATATTCCTACCTCAGCCTCCCCAGTACTGGAACTAAAGGCGTGAACCACCATACCTGGAAAATTATGGGAACTCTTGAATTTTAACTAAATGCTACATATTGTACTGAGACAGCTATAAGCGTTGGAGCCAAAGGCCAAATGTTATAGTTTGAATATAAAATGTCCCCCACAGGTTTATATTCTGATACTTGGTCCTCAGCTGGTGGCACCAGAAACTTTAGAAGGTGGAAAATAGCTGGAGGAAGGAGATCTTTAGAGGGGTGGTCTTTGGGAATATCACTATCTACTTCCTTTTACACTCTCTGCTTCCTATCCCTTCTGTGATATGAGCAGCCTCCACTACGTTTCTGTCACCATGAAGTGTTCCAAAATGTCATCCACAGACAAACTAAAACCCTCTGAAACAATGTGTCAAAACAAATCTTTTCCAGGATTATGGTTAAGGTACTTGACTGCAAAGCCATAGGACCCAGGTTCAATTTCCCAGGACCCACATAAACCAGACGCACAAGGTGGTACATGCATTTGAATTTCATTTGCAATGAGTGGCTGCAGGCCCTGGCATGCCCATTCATTCTCTACCCCTCCCCTTGCAAAGAAATTAAGTTCTTCCTTTTCTAAAAATCCTTTCTCCCTTGTTTCTATCAGATATGTATTATAGTCACAGAAAAGCCACAGTAACCAATACATCTATACTTTGGTGTTCTCCACATCTGCTCCAACAAAGCTCTCAGAGAAGTTATTCTGACCCTCCTGAAACCACAGTGTAAAATGATTCTTGGTAGATTCAAACATCTAATGATGGTTCGTGTGTAAAAGATTTATACTCAGGGGCTGGAGGGATGGCTTAGCAGTTAAGGCGTTTGCCTGCAAAGCCAAAGAACCCAGGTTCAATACCCCAGGACCCATGTTAGACAGTTGCACAAGGGGGCTCATGTGTCTGGAGTTCATTTGCAGTGGCTGGAGGCCCTGGCGTGCCCATTCTCTCTCCCTCTTTCTCTGTCAAATAAATAAATAAAATATTTTTTAATAAAAATTGCACTCAGGGCTGGAAAGATGGTTCAGTGGTTAAGATACTTGCTTGCAAAGCCTGCTGGCCAGGGTTCAATTTCTAAACCACCCACATTAAGCCAGATGCAAAAAGTGGTACTAGTGTCTGGTGTTCACTTGCAATGACAAAAGGCCATAGTGCACCCATGCACATGTGGGCAAGAACACACGCATGTGCATATGCACATAAAATAAAAGTGAAGGATTCTACCACACACTAGAGGGGGCTTCAGTATCAAGGCTCTCTTCCCTTAAGGAATTAAAATTCAGATGCCTTGAACACAAACTAAAAAGCCACAAAGAAAAATTACTGAGTTATCAGATAAGCCCTGTGTGGGAGAAAAGAAGTTAATACTAAGCCTAAATTGCATTTCAGCCAAATCTTCAATACTTGGATAGGGAGAGATGGGTGGAAAGGACAGAGAATCATGTTAGTAGTAGTCTCATACAAAAATATAAGGTGTTAAATTGCTTTGAAAGCACTACACTTAATGTTCATATTCATATATTAATGCTAATCTCACTTCTGGTTAGAGAAGCTTCTCTTTTCAGATGGTGATGACCACTGGGATGACTGAAAAGGCAACATAGTGCTGAGAAGAAGGGATGGAGGAGTGTCCAGCACTGAAACATCTCACACCCTCGAAGGCTCAGGGTCAATTGTGGAAGAGGTGGCAGAAAGAATGTAAGAGCCAAAGGAACGGTACCACTCCTTACATACAACTGTCTGGACTGAAAATGGCCTCAATATCCAAGACCTCACAGTGCCTAGCAATATCTACACAAGACCCTCATAATAGGAAGAAAAGATGATGACATCAAATTAAGAGAGACTAATGGAGACAGGGAGAGGATATGACAGAGAGCAGAATTATGAAGGGGAAAGTGGAGGAGGGGAGGGAAATACCATGGTTTGTTGTGTGTGTGTGTGTGTATATATATATATATGTATGTTTGAATCTGAAAGGTCCCCTCTAGGCTCACATGTACACATTTGGTCCCCAGTGGGTGGCACTATAGTGGAAAGTGCTGAGGACTTTAGGAGGTGGGGCTTACCTGGAGAAAGTAGGTCAATGACTGGTACAAGGGGGGGGGGAACCTTGTCTCAAAAACCTCTGCCAATATGTATCTCCCCTCTCCTCTCTCCACCCCTCTCACCCTCCACTCTTTTCTTGTCTCTTACTGAAGTAAGGAACTTTGTTCTACCACATCTGTCATGATAGAAATGAAACCATGTTGCAATAGTGGCACATCTGTTATGGGGGAAACCAACTGCCCTCTAATTGGACTGGAGGCCCACTCCATGGGAGGCAATACATCCCTGATACTGAAAACTTAAAGCAGGGGTAGTTATGAGCCCTAGGGGTGAAACATCTGCTGTTGTCTGGCTAAATGTATATACTATGCTTATCAAATTGCCCAGTAAGCACTTCTGTTAATGTTCACACCCTTATATTAATGCTACTCTCACTTTTGGTAGAGAATCTTCTCTTTTCAGATGGCAGTGACCTTGGGACGTCTCAGAAGGTATCACGGTGATGGAAAGAAATGATCACAGTGCTCAGTACTGCAGTATCTCTATCACACCTTCCAAGGCTCAGGGTCTAATGCAGAAAGAATGTAAGAGCCAAAGGAAGAGCAGGACTCCATACAACATGCTACCTCCAGACACAAAATGGCCTGGATAGCCATGGCCTCACAGTGCCTGACACTACCTGCATAAGACCATCATAAGAGGAGGAAAGGATCATAACATCAAAAGTAAGAGAGAGACTGATTGAGATGGAGAGTGGGTATGATGGAGAATGGAGTTTCAAAGGGGAAAGTGAGGGGAGGGAGGGTATTACCATGGGATATTTTTTATAATCATGGAAGTTGTTAATAAAAAATAAAAATGAAACCATGAGCCAAAACGCTTCTTTTTTTCCACTTAAGTTGTTCACAGAAAATACTTTGCCACAGTGCTGGAAAACCCAAATCCAGCAGACAAAACTGGTGTCAGAGAAGTGAGGCCACTGCTCTGACTACTGACAATATGCTTCAGAAACCTCTGGGACTAGTGTGCAGGGGGAATGAGAGAGAGTTGGAGCATGCCAGAGAAACCTAGAATGCTTTAACAGCACTTAAGGAGCAACTCTGGTGGGTGTTCAGACTACCAAAAGCCAGTAGGAACTTTCTACATGAGAGCCCATGTCCTGAAACTGTCACAAGCTGAGTTTAAAGTAGATGAAGTAGTTAGTTAATATGGGGGAGAAAATTCCAAGACACCCAGCATTCATATTACAATACTCTTTAAAGTTTAAAATGAGCATTAGGAGCAAAGGCAGAAAGGCCTGAAAAATTTAGTGTGGTCAGAAGAACAGCAAAGGTAAAGTTGGGCCAAGGAAAGTATAGCTACAGAGGCTGGAGAGATGGCTCAGTGGCCAAGGCACTTGCCTACAAAGCATAACAATCTGGGGTTCAATTCCCCAATACCCACATAAAGTACAAAGAGGCACATGTATCTGGAATTTGCAGTGGTTGGAGGTTCTGACACAGCCATTCTATCTGTCGTATACCCCTCTCTGCTTGGAAATAAATACATACTTAAAAAAAAAAAAAACAACCTGTGGCTATGAAGAAATTATTGTCATTAAAAAGAAGACACCACATGCCTTTAATCTTATCTTATATGAGTTCAAGGTCAGCCTGGGCCATCGAGTGAGTTATTTATTTTTTTTCTTTTAGTTTTTCAAGGTAGGGTTTTGCTCTAGCCCAGGCTGACCTGGAATTCACTATGTAGTATCAGGGTAGTCTTAAGCTCATATTGATCCTCCTACTACTGCCTCTCAAATGCTAGCATTAAAGGTGTGTGCCACCATGCCCGGCTCAGAGTGAGTTGTTTTTTTGTTTTTGCTTTTGTTTTTTGCACCAGAGTGAGTTGTTGATCAGCCTGGGCTAGAGAGACTTTGCTTCAAAGAAATCAAGCTAATAACAACAACAAAAAGGCAAATGTTTGCATGAGGACAACAGGAAAGATGCCTTGAAGTATCTTGAGAAATTGGTCAGGACATATTACTAAATGGGGAAATTTCCAGCACATCACAGATTCAGGAATCGTAAAGTGTAAATTCCTCTGAAACACTTTTCCCTGGAGAAGAAAGGGGATCTGGGACAACATGATCATACAAGGTCAAGGGCACCCAGGAAGCTGTTTCCCCAGAATCTGTTTCATTGTGCTCAGCAACCCAGGAACTCTGAAGCTACTGCAGCCATGATCCCAAGAGACCGGGCTACTTCTTTAGCTGGTGGCAAACCATGGCATTACCAAGTGATACTGATTTTGTACCAGTCATGCAGACTGCAATTATAGGGCCATAAAGGTGTCCACCCAGATTTCAAAGGAAAGCCTGGGAGGCCAGGCAATGTGAGACAGGATCGGGGTCTCTACACAAAGCCCTGAAAAAAACTATGAAAAAATGTATCAAAGATGCAATGGAAACCAGGTGGGGTGGTGGCACATGACTTTAATATCAGCACTTGGGAGGCAGAGGCAGGAGAACTGCTGTGAGTTCAAGGCCACTCTGAAAATACATACTGAATTACAGGTCAGCCTGGGCTACAGCAAGACCCTATCTCAAAAAAATTAAAAAAAAAAAAAAAGCAAACAAAACAATGGCTTGAGAGATGGTTTAGAAGGTAAGGCACTTGCCTACAAAGCCAAAGGACCCAGTTCAATTCCCCAGGTCCCAGAAGGTGGCACATGCGTCTGGAGTCTGGAGTTCGGAGTTCATTTGCAGTGGCTAGAGGCCCCGGTGCACCCATTTTCTATTTGAGTCTTTCTCTCTCTTTCAAAGAAATAAAAAATAAATAAATAAAAAGCTGGCCTCGAGCTCATGGTAAGCCTCCTACCTCTGCCTCTATAGTACTGGGATTAAAGGTACGTGCCACCTGGAACATTCTGCATTTTGAGGTCTTCATAACTGAAGTACCCTTGGGAAGAAGGGGAGGAAACTGGCTCATTTGAACATTTGGTGCCCAAATGACAGTACTATTTTCTAAGATGCTAGAAACATTAGGAGGTGGGACTTAACAAGAGTAACTGAATGAGGATCCTTGGAGGTATCTTGTCTTTGACCCAGTAACATCAGTGCTAATCACAATATTAGATATGAGGTGAGAATCTTTGTTCCACTATGCCCTTCTGTCATAAAGGACTGAAATATTCAAAACAAGAAGCCAAAATAAAGTTTCCTATCCCTTAAGTTGTATATGTCAAGTATTTTATCACAAGTCTAACACTTAAAAGAGATGCAACTGACAGAATAAACACAAATGTCAAAGATTTTAGACTGACTTTTTTAAAAACCCTTTAAGCACTACCTTTAAACTGGGGACTTAGGGTGCTGGTGCCCAAGATGATAACCTTTGTAGGAGTGTTTCATATTTAGTCCTAATGCTCCCCTAGTAAATCCCAAAACAATGGCAGCTTTTCCTTTTTTTTTTTTGGTTTTTCAAGGTAGGGTCTTGCTATAGCCCAGAATGACCTGGAATTCACTATATAGTCTCAGGTTGGCCTGGAACTCAGTGATTCTCCTACCCCTGCCTACTGAGTGCTGAGATTAAAGGTGTGTGCCACTATGCCCAGCAGAAATGGCTGGGTTTTTTGTGTTTGTTTGCGGGGGTTTTTTGGTTTGTTTGTTTTGTTTTTTTTGGTAGGGATTCACTCTAGCCCAGGCTGACCTGGAACTTACTATGTAGTCTCAGGGTGGCCTCGAACTCACAGTGATCCTCCTACCTCTGCCAAGTGCTGGGATTAAAGGTGTGCACCACCACACCTGGCCCAGAAATGGCATTGTTTTAAAAAAGCATTTTTATTTATTTGAGGGACACACAGAATGAATAGGCACACCGGGGCCTCTTGCTGCTGCAAACGAATTCCAGACACATGTCACTTTGAGCTTCTGACTTTATGTGAGTACTGGGGAATTTAACCTGGGCCAGCAGGCTTTGCAAGCAAGCACCTTTAGCCACTGACCTAGCTCCACAATGTCAATGGCTTCGTATGAATATAATAAATTTCCACAAGAAAATTTTTAGGAAAATATGTCATCTACGAAGAGTGAAATTACCTTTCACATGTAAGTGTTTTTCAGCTTGTGCTCTAGTTCCCCTGCCCAACCTACAGTCAGCAATGCAGTCCCTGACAGTTTAGAAACAGCAGAGTGACAGCTTTGCCCTGCATAAAATACCACTTGTGACACAACCAGCAAAAGGCCAAAAATAATCATAAAGAAATATTGTAAATAGTAACTACCTTCCATATAGTAAAACATATGATGTCTAATATTGGGATTAGCAATGATGTTACTAAAAATACTTTGTAGGGGCTAGAGAGATAGTTCAGTGGTTAAGATATTTGCCTGCAAAGCCTATGGACCAGGGCTCAATTCTCCAGTACCCACAAAAAGCTAGATGGCATCTGGAGTTCGTTTGTTGCAGTGGCTAAAGGTCCTGGCATGCCCATTCTTGCTCTCTTTAAGAGGGCTGGAGAGGTGGCTTAGAGGTTAAGCACTTGCCTGTGAAGCCTAAGGACCCAGGTTCGAGGCTTGAGTCCCCAGGACCCACGTTAGCCAGATGCACAAGGGGACACATGCATCTGGAGGTCGTTTGCAGTGGCTGGAGGCCCTGGTACATCCATTCTCTCTCGCTGGCTCTCAGATAAATAAATAAAAATAAACAAAAATAAATACTTTATAAAAGTAACATTCTTAACCAGGTGTACTGGTGCGTACCTTTAATTCCTGAACTTGTGAAGCAGAGGTAGGCAGACTGCTCTGCGTTCCAGGCCAGCCTGAATTACAGTGAAACCCTACAAAGCAAATCTTGCTAGGCATGATGGTGCATGCGTTTTCATCCCAACAATCAGGAGGCAAAGGTAGGAGGATTGATGTGAATTTGAGGCCTGACTGGAGCTACACAGTGAGTTCCAGGTCAGATTGGGCTACAGTGACTCTACCTCCAGAAAAACAAAAACTTTTTAAAAGTAATATTCCTGGGCTGGAGAGATGGCTTAGCGGTTAAGCGCTTGCCTGTGAAGCCTAAGGACTCCGGTTCGAGGCTCGGTTCCCCAGGTCCCACGTTAGCCAGATGCACAAGGGGGCGCACGTGTCTGGAGTTCGTTTGCAGAGGCTGGAAGCCCTGGCGCGCCCATTCTCTCTCTCTTCCTCTATCTGTCTTTCTCTCTGTGCCTGTCGCTCTCAAATAAATAAATAATTTTTAAAAATATTAAAAAAAAGTAATATTCCTGGGGCTGGAGAGATGGCATAGTGGTTAAGCACTGGCCTGTGAAGCCTAAGGACCTCGGTTCGAGGCTTGATTCCCCATGTAAGCCAGATGCAAAAGGTGGCACATGCATCTGGAGTTCATTTGCAGTGGCTGGAGGTCCTGGCACACCCATTCTCTCTTTGTCTGTCTGTCGCTTTCAAATAAATAGAAATAAACGAACAAAAAAAGTAATGTTCTTAAAGTTGATTTAGCAAACCGTTGAACTTAAAGCCCTAAACAAGGTGTTGAGGATAAAATAATGGAAGGGGCACCACAGCTAGAGTTTAGTGTAAGCAATTTATAATACAACATGATACAGACAATAATGGAAGGAAACACAGAAGGCTTGCAGAAAAGAATAATTCATTCTGAAGCACTTCCAAAAGGCTCGGGAGAGGTCATAATAACTGATAAGAGCTTATAAACACAAGGAGTTAGAAGTGAGAGGACACTCCAATAAGAAAAAAGAATATAACCAAAGAAAGGCTGAAACTGCTTGGAATGTTCAAAGAACCAGAAGTAGGTCTTGTTCTGCTACATAATGTGGAAAGAGGACAAAGATGACTGCGGCCTCTAATGCGGTGTTACTATGACTACATCCTAAGGTTCAAACCACAAGCATCTCTGAAGCTTGCAGATCCAAAGGCTGGTCAGAGAGAGAATACAGGCAACCAGGTAGTGTGGCTAGGAAACGGTGGGAAACGCCTGAACACAAAGCTGGGAACTTTAACCAAACGGAGGAATGTCAAGTTTTAATAGTAATAGCACCAATTCAGCATTGTCCAAGTTGTGAGTGTTGACAAAAATGATTTCCCATCTTCCTTTACTGATCATCCATCCTGTAAGACAGGTACTACCATTCTTTCCATTTCATAGATGACAAATAACTGCTCCAAGTCCAAAGCTACCAAATCAGGGACAAACCTTGGCCTCCACAATGTGAAACAGAAAACAATCACATGAAATGAAGAGTGCTAGGATAAAATCAGGCACAGAAGGAGCTATACTACCACTAGAGATGTGCTAAAAAGTCATGCAATTTTCTTAAATGTTTCCAACTTGTACATCAAATAAACCAATTATCTTTAAAATAGTTATATTCGCCTCATGCTGCCATGTTATAGATAATAAGTACCTTTCCTCTAAGAACCTCTAATTCCATTTCCTGCGAAACTAATAGGAGCAATACTCTCAGCATTCCATTGGCCAAACTTGCATCCTCTTAACTAAAACAGCTTATAAAAACGGAAGGTCTTTCTTTCTTTCTCAGAATTGACTCTGAGGCTTCTCCTGTGCTACATTCCCAGTCCTTACTACTTCTTGAATTATTAAGAAATCATTTAGCAAGGACAGCAAATGAATCTGAGGCATTAACTGCAGGGGCTTCCATAGGTGTTTCAAAGGCACAATTTCCGAAATTGTTTTTTCCTTAAAGAAATAAAGATCCCGAGACTTATTTAAAAATGGTTCAACCCAAAATAACTGCGGGCAAATATTTGACCTTCAGGATGCGGACAAGATAGATACCTTTCTCTCTCTTTAAAAATGAAGTCTATGAAATGGTCCAAAGTATTGTGAAATGGGTCTCATATAGCACAGCAGAAATCCAGCTTGGGTTTTCACTGCAACATCTTTTATCACCTTTTATCCAAACTGCTCACCCCCCACCCCTTCCTCAGCAACCATCTACTATCGCTTCTTTAGCTAAGCAGAGGGCCAGACGTGCAAAGCCTATTTCTAGGAACTTGAGCAATCCAGGTGATTACAATCAAAGATCCTATGGCACTAATTAACTCCACAGAGTCGCATATCCCCCTCCCCACTTCATCTGTACCCTACTTTTTACTTAGCTAAAGGCTTGTCTACAAAAGGACAACCATCGACGGGTGGGAAACCAACACGAATACTGCCAAATGTGGGGGTCTGCTCCCCAAAGCTCATCATGCCCTGTCATCTGCGCACCGCACACCGCCGGCCCAATTCTAGGGCACCGCGATGCCCTCCGCGGGAGGCGCGGAGAACTCTAGAAAGGCCGGCCGGAAGCCAGCCCTGGAGGACGCCGGCCCGCGGCGAGGAAGCTGACTCTCGGGGCCGCTCGCCGGTGACTCTGGGCCTGTCACGTCTACCCCTCGACCATAACCTTCGCAAACCTTGCCCCGCGCACGCCTCCCCCCCTCCCCCGCCATAGGTTCACACGCCCGTCACTCAGCCGCGCCGCCCGCCCCCGCCCGCGCTCTCCCGGCCTGGCCGCCGAAGGACAAAGCTGAGGGCCAGGGACACAGGGCTCCGCCGCCGCAGTTCGCCCGGCAGCCCGAAGAGCAGCTCGCTCCAGCCGGCCCGTGGTTCGCACTCGTCGCCAGCGGCCGGCAGCAAGGTCCAGGCCGGCCCTGGCGGCCTCAGTCTTCACGCAGCCCCACGACGGCCCAGCCTCCCTCAGGCCGCCTTCAGCCTCGGCACCGCCATAGCCACCCGCCTGCCGCGCTCGCGCCCTCAGGATTCGCTCGCTCACCATACCTGCCGAGGCTGCGAGGCAGCGCGACCTGCAGGCGCCTCTCCTCGCGTTCCGAGGGCTGCGGACTGCCGAGTGCCGAGCGGCCCTGGCCTGCGCCTTACGTAAAGCGGCGGCGGCCCCAGCGCCAGGCGGCGGAGGGCGGGAGAAGGCGCGCCGCGGCCGCTCCGCTTCGTTGCCTGGCAACGGCCTCAGCGCCCCGCCAACCAGGGCCGAGTTCCATATCCTTCCGCCCAGGCCAGGATTACATCAGCGCGCGGAGCCCCGCCCCTTCCCCGCCTTTCAGCCGCCTCCGCAAGGGGGAAGGGTTGGTCCCTCGACCGCTGGGAGGTGCAGCCCAGTCAGAGACGCCGCTTGGAAGGGTGTCGACCCCTGCGGAGGGGCGGCGTGACGTCGCCCTTTGCAAAAGCCCGGGATGTCTGCCGCTGCCCCGCCCGGCCGGGCCGCGTGGGGACGCGTAGTTCTTCCTTAAGGCCCGTGTAGTACCCGCCTGCCCAGGCGCGCACCACCTGTCCCCGCTCCTCCTCCTCGCCGTGTCCTGGAATGGCTGCAGTGGGAGGTTAGACACAAAGAGGAAAAAAAAAAACACGCGAGCTAAAGAAATGTGACGTGGCTTTATGTTACTAAGTAGGCAAAAATAAAAGACGTCCTGCAAGATTCGGAAGTGGGAGCCCAAAATGTGCAGTTAACCTTTTAATTGATGTCTCTTCCCACCCACCTACCTTCCCTAAATGGGATGCCTAAGGCTGTTCTATAAAAACAAATGTGATATATAAGAAAAGCCTACAAGAGTGCCTAACTAAACAAAGTGAAAAACAGGTCCTGGGATCACTTATTAATTTGTACTTAGCACCCACTGGATACCAGGCACTTCTGTTGAGTTTTGAACCCTGGGCAAAGTTTCTGTATTGGCTCACAGGCTTGTGGAAGAAACCGAGTTGGAAGGGGGGGGGAGCACTGATCCTCTGAAGTGGGCTAGACTCCACTTGCTGGGGACCAGGACCAAGAGCTAACATTTACATAATACCCAGATGTGTTTCTGCAGCCTTTCCTTGAAAAAAAATTCCAGGGTAAAACTCACCATCTCACTTCTCTGGTGAGACGCTAAGGTTGAGATTTAACCCCTATGTGGCTGCTGGTGGGTCGGGTAGGGCCTTCAGCAGGAGACAGTATTTGGACCCAGGTTCTTGCCTTTTAACATCTGGAATTTTTTTCTTTACTTCACACAACTATTCCTTCATCAACTTGCTTCCATTTCATTACTTTACGATGCATCTCAGATGAATGTGCCTCACCATAAACAGGCATTCAGTCAGAAAATGTAATTTGTAAAAGGTGATCATCTCTTAATTTCTACCATATTAATGATATTCTTGTCATCTACATTTATACTTTATGAAAAAGCAAGTTGGCAGCAAAAAAAAAAAAACTTCTTGAGGGGCTCAGCAAATCAAACATTTTTTTAATGTTTTTTAATTTTTTTAATTTATTTATTTGAGAGCGAAAGACACAGAAAGACAGACAGAGGGAGAGAGAGAGAATGGGCGCGCCAGGGCTTCCAGCCTCTGCAAACCAACTCCAGACGCGTGCATCTAGCTAACGTGGGACCTGGGGAACCGAGCCACGAACCGGGGTCCTTAGGCTTCACAGGCAAGCGCCTAACCGCCAAGCCATCTCTCCAGCCCAAATCAAACATTTTTTAAAAAATTAATCAAAGCTGGGTTTGATTCCAGTACCCATGTAAAGCTACATGTGTCTGGAATTTGTTTGCAGCAGGTGGAAGCCCTTGACATACACATTCTCTGTCTGTTTTTCTTCTCTGTCTCTCTCTCTTTCTTTCCTTGCAAATAAATAAATCAAAAAAAATTTAAAAAAAACATTTTTGAATGGTAACAATATAACTCAGATATTCTCAGACAAAAGACAACACAGTTGGCAACGTTATAACTACACATTATCAGTGTGTCACAGGCCAGGTTTCATAACCCAGAAATTTACTGGAACCTCAAGGTTTTCTGGAAAAGCAGATATCTCAAGGGAGTGGGAATTAAATAGGATTAGAAGGAGTTGGAGGTGGAATGAGAGATCACAAAAGAATAAAAGTGTCTTTATATACCACATTCTTTAGCCACAGGAAACTGAGAAATCAAGCTGGAGCTGAGCTGAAAGCCTCCTCCCTGTTGAATAATTGTCATAGTGCTGGAAAATGCTATGTAACCTGTTGAGGGGGAAAAAGTCATTAACAGACTTAACCACCAGTGGACTGTGCAAACTACAGTGTTGGCCAGCCAGGCAAAATATGACAACTGGTGCAATGGTAGCATGTCTGTTATGGAGGAAACCAACTGTTCTCTGATTTGATTTGATGGCTACTCCAAAGGGGAATTCACGTATGGTACTGACGTTCCAGTAAAAAGCCTATAGCTAGAGATAGGGAGAAGTTACTGCTGTTGTTTAGCTAAATGGATATATTTTACGCACTGTGGTGGTTTGATTCAGGTATCCCCCCTAAACTTAGGTGTTCTGAATGCTAGGTTGACAGCTGATGGAGATTTGGGGATTAATGCCTCTTGGAGGCAGTGTATTGTTGGGGGTGGGCTTATGGGTATTAACAGCCAGTTTCCACTTGCCAGTGTTTGGCACACTCTTCTGTTGCTGTTGCCCATCTGATGTTGGCCTGGGGTTGATGTTCACCCTCTGCTCACACTGTCATTTTCCCCTACTATCATGGAGCTTCAACTCGAGTCTGTAAGGCAAAATAAACCTTTTATTTCCCTATGAGCTGCTCTTGGTGGGGTGTTTTCTGCCAGCAATGTGAATCTGATGCAACACCCACCAAATTACCCTCTAGACACTTATACCTATGTCCATATATCAATGCTACTCTCACTTTTGGCTAAAGAATCTTCTCTTTTCAGATGGCAGTGACCACTGGGGAGACTCAAAATTCATCAAAGTGCTCAGAAAAAGTAACAGTGTTCAGCACTAAGGGAGAAATCTCTATCACACTCTCTGTTGGGGTTACCTTCTCATTGCTGAGACAAAGCTCTTGATCAAAAGGAGCTGATAGGAGGAACATAGTTTATTTTGGTTTATAGTCTCAAGGGGAAACTCCATGATGACAGGGGAAAAGGATGGTATAAGCAGAGGGTGGACATCACCTCCTGACCAACACCAGGTAAACTACAGCAGCAGGAGAATGTGCCAAACACTGGCAAGGAGAACCTGGATCTAACACCCATAGACCTGTTCCCAAAACACACCTCTCCTACCCAGGCTCCAATTCCCAAAATGCCATCAGCTGGGGATCAAGCATTTAGAACACATGAGTTTATGAGGGATACCCAATTCAAACAGCCACACTCTCCAAACTTCAGGAACCATTGCAGAAGAAATGGCAGGAAGAATGAAAGAACGACTCAACGACTCACAGTGGCTGATGGTACCAACACAATACCTTCATGATAGGAGGGGAAATGATGACATCAAAATAGAAGAAGGACTAGTTGAAAATAAGAATGGATTCAGTGAAGAGGCTATAGGGAAGAGGGAAAAGGGAGGATGGTGAAATAATATTATGATCATAATTTTGTATGGAGGTTGTCAATAAAAATGTTTTTTGTTTTGTTTTGTTTTATAGAGTCAAAGGAGCCAGGCATGGTGGCACACACCTTTAATCCCAGCACTCAGGAGGCAGAGATAGGAGGATTGCCATGAGTTCGAGGCCACCCTGAAACTACATAGTGAATTCCAAGTCAGCATGGGCTAGAGTGAGACCCTACCTCGAAAAACCAAAAAATAAAAAGTAAAGAGTTAAATAACTACATCCCACTCCTTGTACTCATTGAAGTTTCAAACTAATGTCTATTTCTGACAAAAAAAGAAAAAAGAAATGCCTGAGTCTATGGGACCATACATTCAAATCACCATACCAGCTTTTCCAGTCCAGAGGCTTTGGGCCTTAGTGGTTAATTTGATGGCAGCTTTTATCAGTACCTGAAAGTATCTTATTAGTGTGTCGGCTTCCCTATGGAGATTGGCTTCCCAGGAGAGCAGCTCTGGTACTCATCTCTGCCATCTAGCCTTCTGTGACCACTTAAGACAGTTGTCATGCACCTTCCTGAAAAGCTCCTGGGGAAAGCTTCACAGAGTTTATTCCAGGATAATCAGAGCCCTGATACCAGGGAGGAAGTCCCCAGGGAATGTAAAGAAGGCCAAAGGGGGACTTTTGGTTAAGAAGGCAGTGTAGGTACCACACCAAAGCAGCCTAGGGGGGGAAAAGCAAAAAAAAAAAAAACCTCAGCAAAATACACACTTTTACTAAAAAGTGAGGTGTATAGGAAATT
The DNA here is from genome assembly GCF_020740685.1 of Jaculus jaculus. Classification (NCBI taxonomy): domain Eukaryota; kingdom Metazoa; phylum Chordata; class Mammalia; order Rodentia; family Dipodidae; genus Jaculus; species Jaculus jaculus. The sequence goes on from NC_059112.1 coordinate 61,674,827, forward strand.
ACAACAACAGCGGGGAAGTAGCAGAGATCCAGAGCATCCAGAGCCCATGCAGGCCAGCAGAAGCAGCTCGGGCAGGTCTGCCGATGGCGACAGCAGTGGTGGTGCACAAGAAAGCTGCCAGGCTCAGCTTGAGCCACAGGAAAAGCCAGGTGAGGGGAGCTTCCACTCACAATGGAGCACTCCGGAAACTCAAGAAACGTGAAGGGAGAACGCAGTGAAGAACGGAGGAGCAGATCACAAGGTAGAAGAACACGTGGAACAGCAAGAGCACTAGAGTAGCATCAGCAGCCTCCCCTCCCCCACTGCCAGTGCCCAGCTCCAGCGAACACAGCAGCGGTCCAGGGACCTGGCCACGCCAACTTGAACCGACAGAAGGACGTAAGCAGGAGCAGAGGTAACTGGGATTACACCAGGGAAGGGTCTCACCTGGTCACAAACTGACTTGGAAGCCTCAAAAGATGAGAAATCTTAACATCCTTGTTGTCAGGATTAAGGGTGTGGTGGGGCACCACACATCCTAAGGAACAGTTAGAGAATCTGGTTGTCATAATTCCTCTCGTGGATAAATACTCTGAGAGTCTTGAGAGCCACACCTAATGCATAAACCTCCTACCCTGAAGTTATATAACATCTGATACATCTAATAATACCCAGCTGACTAGAAAATGCAATCATTAAAGAATCCAGGATGCAAAAATATATACCTTATAACAAAGAAACACCAAAAATCAAGACAATATAAAACCACCAAAAAGTATTAATGCGTCAGAAATGACCTCCACTGAGAACGAGTTAGAGGAAATGCCTTGTTGGGCTCTGAAAGGCCCAGGCGTGAGGCCTAGTGGAACTTCCTGAGCCTAGCTAAAGTTTGGCGACCTGTCTCTGGCCAGCTGGGACTCAGCAAGGCTTGTGGCCTGCCACTTCCCTGTGGTAATTGTAATTGCCATTTCAATAGTTAAAGTTTACTATTGGCCCTTACCTCTTCCCCCATTCAAAAATCCCCACCTTCGTCCCCAACATGATACAGGCAATTGCTCAGAGTAATAAAGCAAGTTGTTTCTGGGAGTTCCTGCATCAAAAAGACTCCCAACTCAGTGTGGTGTTTCTCCGGTGGCCTGGAGAGGTTTCTGGATCGTCTGACACTCATCATTCTTCTCAGCTCCAATGGAGGAAACAACAGGCCTGGTCCTTCCCTCGGCACTACCTGACCGGGAAGGAGCCCCGCATCTGGCACCTAACGTGCAGCTCTGGGACCCCAACAGACTACTGAACCCCATGAGAGGCAGTCGTTGAGGAGGTAATCAGTGTGTGCGGGTAACCATACCCTTGTAAGTTATGAGGCAGTCTTCATATTTAGTGCACTAAACTTTGCTTCTATAACCTGTACTTGTCGACATCTCTTCATTCCCTTTCTCTTCCATTTCACCTTCGGTTTCCTGGCGGCTTTTGTTGCTCAGTACTATTTTACATATTCGAGGATTTTTGTGATTCCAAATGAATTTTTGGGTTTTTTTCTATTTCCATGAATAATGCCTTTGGAATTTTGATAAGGATTGCATTAAATGTGTATATTGCTTTTGGTAAGATTGCCATTTTCACAATATTGATTCTGCCAATCCAGGAACAAGAGATGTTTCTCTACTTTCTAGTGTCTTCTGAAATTTCTTGCTTAAGTGTTTTAAAGTTCTCATTGTAGAGATTCTTTACTTCCTTTGTTATCTTTATTTCAAGGTACTTTTTTTTTTTGATGCAATTGTGAATGGGAGTGATTCTCTGATTTCATCCTCTGTGTGTTTGTTGTTAGCATATATGAAGGCTACTGATTTCTGTCTATTTATTTTGTATCCTGCTACATGGCTGTAGGTTTTGATCAGCTTTAAAAGTTTGCTAGTAGAGTGTTTAGGGTTTTTTATGTATAGAATCATGTCATCTGCAAATAATGATAACTTGATCTCTTCCTTTCCAATTTGTATCCCTTTTATGTGCATCTCTTGCCTTATTGCTATGGCTAAGACTTCCAAAACTATATTAAATAAAAGTGGGAACAGTGGACACCCTTGTCTTGTTCCTGATTTTAGTGGAAAAGCTTCCAGTTTTTCCACATTTAGTAATATGTTGGCTGTAGGCTTGTCATAAATAGCTTTTATTATAGTGAGATATGTTCCTTTTATTCCCAGTCTCTGTAGGACTTTTATCATGAAGGGAAGTTGGATTTTGTCAAATGCTTTCTCTCCATCTAATGAGATGATCATGTGATTTTTGTCCTTCAACCCATTTATATAATGTATTACATTTATAGATTTGTGTATATTGAACCATCCATCCATCTATGGTATAAAGCCTACTTGGTCAGGGTGAATGATCTTTTTGATATATTCTTGTATTCTGTTGGCCAATATTTAGTTGAGAATTTTTGCAACTATGTTCATGAGGCAGATTGGTCTGTAATTGTCTTTTTTTGTTCTATCTTTGCCTGGTTTTGCTGGCCTCATAGAAAGAGTTTGGTAGAATACCTTCTTTTTCTATTTTTTGAAAAAGCTTAAGAAGCAATGGTGTTAGGTCTTCCATAAAGGTCTGGTAAAATTCAGCAGTGAATCCATCTGGTTCTGGGCTTTTTTAGTTGGGAGATTATTGATAACTGTTTGGATCTCCATGTTTGTTATAGGTCTATTTAAGTGATTAATCTCATTTTGGTTTAATTTAAGTAGGTCATATAAATCAAGGAAATCATCCATTTCTTTCAGATTTTCATACTTTGTGCAGTATATGCTTTTATAGCATGTCCCTATGATTTTTTGGATTTCTCTGGAATCTGTTGTGATGTTACCTTTTTCATCTCTAATTTTATTATTTGTGTCTCTTCTCCCTTTCTTTGGTCAGATTTACTAAGGGTTTATCAATCTTGTTTATCCTTTCAGAGAACCAACTTTGTTTCATTAATTCTTTGGATTGATTTTTTTGTTTCTATTTCATTAATTTCTGCCCTAATCTTTATTATTTCTTCCCATCTACTAATTTTTGGTTTTCCTTGTTCTTCTTTTTCCAAAGCTTTAAGGTGAAGCATTAGGTTTCTTACGATCTTTCTAATTTCTTAATATAGACACTTAAGGCTATAAATTTACCTCTTAGAATTGCCTTCATTGTATCCCAGAGATTTTGGTATGTTCTGTTCTCATTATCATTTGACTCTATAAATTTTTTGATTCCTTCTGATTTCTTCATTAACCCATTCATCATTTAGTAGTGTATTGTTTAGTTTCCATGATTTTGTGTATGCTCTATAGCCTTTCTTGCTACTGATTTTTAGTTTAATTCCATTGTGGTCAGATAGAATGCAAGGAAATATTTCAATTTTCCTGAATTTGTTAAGATTTGCTTTGTGTCCTAATATATGGTCTATCTTAGAGAATGTTCCATGTGCTGCTGAAAAGAATGTATATTCTGCAGCCTTTGGATGAAATGTCCTATAGATGTGTTAGGTCCATACCTTCTATGACCTCATTTAGTCCAGATGCCTCTCTGTTTATTTTTTCCCTGGGATGACCTGTCAATTGATGAGAGTGGGGTGTTAAAGTCACCCACCACCACTGTGTTTGGTGTTATCTGTGACCTTAGTTCTAATAGTGTTTGTTTGATGAATTTGGGAGCCCCCATGTTAGGTGCATATATGTTTAGGATTGTAATGTCCTCCTGTTGGAGTGTGCCCTTTATCAATATAAAGTGACCTTCCTTATCTTCCTTGACCAACGTTGGACTAAAGTCTACCTTGTCAGATATTAGGATAGCAGCCCCTGCTTGTTTTTAAGGCCCATTTGCTTGAAACACCATTTTCCAACTTTTCACGCTAAGATAATGTCTATCCTTTGTAGAAAGGTGAGTTTCTTGGAGATAACAAATTGTAGGATCCTGCTTTTTAACCCAGTCTGCAAACCTATGTCTTTTGGTTGGGACATTGAGGCCATTGATATTAAGAGATTTATTGAAAGGTGTGTATTTGTGTTTGCTTTTTTTTTTTTTTTTTTTTTGTGGTTCCAGTTCTACCTTTGCTTTCTTGTGTTAACCAGTATTTGAGTATTGCTTGTTTTCTCCAGGTTCCTTATATGTGTGCTTTTCCTTTTCTTCAACATGGAGGATTTTATCAAGTATTTTCTGTAGAGCTGGCTTTGTCTTTAACCTGCTTTTGCGATGGAATGTCCTTATTTCTCCGTCTATTTGAATGGATAGCTTTGCAGGATAAAGTAACCTTTGTTTACAGTTGTTATCTTTCAGGACTTGGAATACATCACTCCATGCCCTTCTGGCTTTTAAAGTTTGTGTTGAGTAATCTGATGTAATCCTGATAGGCTTGCCTTTGTAGGTAACTTGATTTTTCTCTCTGACTGCTTTCAATATTTTTTCTTTGGTTTGTGTGTTTGGTAGTTTGATGACAATTTGTCAAGGAGAGATTCTTTCCAGGATTTGTCTGGCTGGTGTTCTAAAGGCTTCTTGTATCTGCATTGGCATTCCTTTCCCAATTTGGGGGAAGTTTTCTTCTATGATTTTGTTGAAGACTCCTACTATGCCGTTGGAGTGAAATTCTTCTCCTTCTACTATGCCCTCAATTCTTATGTTTGATCTTTTCATACTGTCCCGAACATCTTGACATTCCCATTCATACTTTTTTTATTAGTTTGTCTTTCTCTTAGTGGACTGTATTAGATCTGCCACCTGATTTTCTAGCTTAGATATTCTGTCCTCTCCTTCATCCATTCTACTAGTGAGATTTTCTACAGAGTTTTTTTTAAATTTCATTAACTGTGTTCTTCATTGCTAGGAATTCTGACTGATTTTTCTTTATTATTTATATTTCCTTATTTAAGTCTAGTATTGACCTCTTTATTTCATTAAATTGGTGTCCTATGTTTTCTTTGATTTCCTCTTTGATTTCTTCTTTGACTTCTTTGAACATATTTATAATCATTCTTTTGAAATGTTTCTCAGGCATTTCCTCTAACTCTAACAGTGGAGGTCATTTCTGATGCATTAATACTTTTTGGTGGATTTATATTGTCTTGATTTTTAGTGTTTCTTGTGTTATAAGATATATATTTTTGCATCCTGGATTCTTTAATGATTGCATTTTCTAGTCAGCTGGGTATTATTAGATTTATCAGATGTTATATAATTTCAGGATAGGAGGTTTAGGCGTTAGGTGTGGCTCTCAAGACTCTCAGAGTAGTTATCCATGAGAGGAATTATGACAACCAGATTCTCCAGCTGTTCCTTAGGGTGTGTGGTATCCCACGCATACCCTTAATCCTGACAACAAGGACGTTAAGATTTCTGATCTTTTGTTGGCTTCCAAGTCAGTTTGTGACCAGGTGAGACCCTTCCCTGTTGTAACCCCAGTTACCTCTGCTCCTGCTTGGGTCTCACTGTCGGTCCAAGTTGGCATGGCCGGGTCCCTGGACCGCTGCTCTGTTCACTGGAGCTGGGCACTGGCTATGGGGGAGGGGAGGCTACTGATGCTGCTCTAGTTCTCTTGCTGTTCCACGTGTTCTTCTACCTTGTGATCTGCTCCTCCATTGTTCAGTGTTGCTCTCCCTTCGTGTTTCTTCAGTTTGCGGAGAGCTCCAGTGTGAGTGGAAGCTCCCCTCACCTGGCTTTTCCTGTGGGTCATGCTGAGCCTGGTGGCTTTCTGATGTGCCACCTCAGTTGCCACAATCGGCAGACCTGCCTGAGCTGCTTCTGCCGGCCTATGTATTCTCTGGATCTCTCCTACTTCTCCACTGCCATTTCAATTTCCTATACACCTCATTTTTTTAGTAAAAGTGTGTCTTTTGCTGTTTTTTTTTTTTTTTCCCTCCTAGGCTGCTTTGGCATGGTTCCTACGCTGCCATCTTAACCAGAAGTCCTGCATTGCATTTTACATCATAGGTGGTTATCAGTTTATGGGGCAAGGGGTGGAATGTGTTGGTTTGATTCAGGTGTCCTCATAAACTTAGGGGTTTTGAATTCTAGGTCCCCAGCTAATGGAGATTTGGGAACTGATGCATTCTAGAGGCAGTTTATTATTGGGGGTGGCCCTATGGGCATTATAGCCAGCTTCCCCTTGGCAGTGTTTGGCACCCTCTGTTGTCCACCTGGTATTGGTGAGGAGATGATATCCACCCTCTGTTCATGCTGTCATTTTCCCCTGACATTATGGAGCTTCCCCTTGAGTCTGTAAGCCAAAACAAACCTTTTCTTTTTCTTTTTTAATCACAAGCTACTCTTGGTCAGGTGATTTCTGCCAACAATGAGAACCTGACTGCAACATTGTGCTACCTTAAAAAACATACATTGTTGCATTATGGAAAGAAATCAGTAGAATAATAACCACTATTTCTGTTCCGCTAGTACAAGGGAAGAGCCACTCCAACATTGCTGTCAGGTAGTTTTTATGCACATGTATTTAGAAGTATTTATTTTCAGAGTTATAATCAGATTTTCAATTTTATATCCTTATTTTTAAATTTTTATTTATTTCTTTGAAAGTGACAGAGAGAAGGAGGGAAAGAGAGAGAGGGAGAGCGAATGGGCACATCAGGGCTTCCAACCACTGGAAATGAACTCTAGATGCATGTGCCCCCTTGTGCATCTGGCTAACGTGGGACCTGGGGAATTGAGCCTTGAACCAGGGTCCTTAGGCTTCACAGGCAAGTGCTTAACTGCTAATCCATCTCTGTAGCCCTTATATTCTTATTTATACTAGCCATTACAATGTGACTTTTATTTATAGATATCGTACTTAATAACGATACAAATTTCTCTCACATACCCCAAGAATATTTTATGGCTGTTTATACCCATTATTGGAAATGTTATTACTAGTGTTTTGTTATAAATAATGGTGTTTTTGATAAAGGTCTGTGCTGAGAACATATTAATGGGGTGAAAAGACCTAAGTAAGGTCAAGGGAAGAGACTGAGTAAAGGAAATGTAGGGGGAATCCAAAACTAAGAGGGTATGAATAAGTCATGTGGAAACCTACTATTTTGGACAATGGAACACCCAGAAGTCATAGATTGTTAATAGAAAATATCAGTGCCAGGGATAGGATACTTTCCAGTGATTTGGTGGCCAGGGTGGTCCTTGATACCCCCAAAACATTACAGGCCATTGCTGAGGTCCTTAGTTTCCCACTAGGATGGTAAGACTGTATTGTTGAATACTCCACATACTTGGGCTTCAATGTCACTTGAGAAATCTTCATGGAGCTGAGCAGAAATCCTCTTCCCTATTGACCATCCAACAGAAAGCTGGAAAAAGCTACATTGCATGCAGCTCAATGGGAAAGAAAGGAGTCATCAGTGGAGATAAACAACAGTGGACAGTAAGCTTTAAATGTGGCCACCCAGGCCAAATGAGTCAACTGGTGCAATAGTGATATGTCTGTTATAGGGGAAACCAAGCACTCTTTAATTGGACTGGAGACCTGCTCCACAGGAGGGAATAAATGCCTGATACTGAAAACCTATGATAATGGAAGTCATGATCCATAGGGGTGTAATACCTCCTTATGTCTGGCTTAATGAACATATTATGTTCATCAAACTGGTAAGCACTTTTCTTAATATTCATACCAATATATTAATGTTAGTCTCACTTTTGGTTACAGAAGCTTCTCTTTTCAGATGGTGGTGACCTCTGGGATGACTCAAAAGGCATCATAGTACTGTGATAGTACTGTGCTCTGCCCAGCTTACTAGAATACTTGTTCAGCAAATAAGCTCAACACCTAATATCACTTCTGTTGTTACTCTGGGAGTAATATAAGAGCAATATCTGACACCTTAAATGCTTAACCTGAAGATACATAAAGTTGGATTTAAACATCTACAAATACTATAGATGATTAGAAAATCCAAGCATCAATTTAACTCAAGATGCAAAAATCTGTCCATTATAACACAAAAAACAAAGACAATACAATTCCACCAAAATTATAAATACATCAGAAATGACCTCCAGTGAGACTGGTTTAGATGAAATGTCTGACAAAGATTTTAAAAAGTGATCATATCTATGCTCAAATAAATAAAAGAAGAAATAAAAGGAATCAAAGAAAAAATAAACTCATGAAGTAATACCAAGAGACCACAAGGAAACCAATTTGATGAAATAGGTCAATATAAGACGTGAGTAAGAAAATATAAATAATAAAAAATACCAATTAGAAATACTAGAAATAAAAAAAGACTAAGTCAAATAGAACACTCTGGAAAGTCTCACCAGTAGAATGGATGTAGATGGAATCTCAAAGTATAATTTGCATTTTTCTGATGGCTAAAGATGCAGAACATCTTTTAGTATTTTTATGCCATCTGTATCTTTTTTTAAGAACTCTCTATTTAATTCCATCGCCCATTTTAAATTGGGTTGTTAGATTTCTTACTATTTAGTTTTTTGACTTCTTTGTATATCCTGGATATTAATATGCTTTCAGATGTATAGTTGGCAAAGATTTTCTCCCATTCTATAGGTTGTCTCTTTGTGCTATTCACAGTGTCCTTTGCTGTACAAAAGCTTTGTAATTTCACGAGGTCCCAGCGGTTTGATTAGTGGTTTTATTTCCTGATCACCTGGGCTTATATTCAGAAAATCATTGCCTAGGTTAATATGTTGAAGAGTTTTCCTTTTTTTGGTTTGAAGTTTGAATAATTTTATTGTATAGACATAAATATTTTGTTTAAATAGTAAACATTAAATCTTTCCTGACTATCCAGACAGAAATAGAGAGGGCAGGAACAACAGGCAAAAGAAGGAACAGTCTAATTAATATTAATAATATTAATAATAATTAATAATTGCCACCTGTGACAAGGGGAGGGATTTCAGAATGGGTTTCATTTCCTGCCTGGAAGCTGGTTTCTAAACATTCACCCCTGAAGCATAAACCATTCTTTTTTTCCTACAAAGGGGAAGTCTGGAAAATAACAACTGGATTAGGGTGGTCTGCTGGCTGATAAAGAGCCAGTCTGATTTCAGCAACAAAAGAACTGTCATGTTACCTTGTGCTGTGCTTCCTTGCCACACTGAAGAGCTCTTCCTGAGAAATTAAAACTTTAACCCTGGTTATTCTCAAAGGACACCTTGAGCCTGGTTTAGGTACTCAAGAGAAAGGTCTCCTGCTGGCAAGAAGCTGCTTTCTACTACCTGTTGAGCTTACTGCACAAGACCTATGAGCTACTTTAGGAAATTCTAAAGTCACTTGCCTATGTATTCAGTTAATCATTCAGTGTTTCAGAACTAGTATTTTAAAACTCAATTTGCTAACACAAGAACCATCTTCCCTTGTTTAACTCCAGGAGTTATTAATGCTGGGTGTAGCTGGCACAACAGTTTCTTAGGGTTAATTAAGACACTTCTCCCACAGGCAGTTTCAGAGGGGTTACCTCACAATCTTTTAACTATCACTTAAAGTTAATTGAGTTGTAAACATCATTGAACAACTGAACCTATCTATTACCAAAGGGAGACAATAGAGCTGATTAATCAATACAGCTATGTTGAACTGACAACTAATATGCAAGTTCTAAGGCCTCTTCTAGTTTGTAGCATGAGGCTTAATTAAAGCAACTTCCTCCGTCTTTCCTGCTTCCTTATCATCATGTACAGTCACAACAGCTCAAATTGTCAGCAAAGGCCGTGACTCACTTGTCAGGGTACAGTGGCATTAAGGGGCACTCTTTCTTAATCATCTTTTTAAACTCAAGAATATTCTCCAAGTGTATGAATAGCTTAGACAATGTGACAGTTGACCTAGTCACCCATACACACACTGCTTCTATAACTGTCTCTGCAGAGGCTATGATCTACCATTCCTGGAATAAACCTGCTAAAAAAAAAAAAAAAACTTACTTTTTCCCTTGACATAAGCTTCCTTGGCAAAAAGTTGAAGTCAATAAATTGAGAGTCCCACCCCAAATCACAGGTGGAAAAATTACACCCGTTTCATAAAACTTTCAAGTCCCTATACTCTACTATGCAGGTGTGCTCACTACTGTACAGAGGAGCCTTCTCAACCAGCAGAAACTGGGTTCTAGAGCTCCATGTCTTCTTCGGAGCTAGCAGCTGTCTCCACACTATTGTACGGAGGCACCTCTGTTTGCCGGGGTTCCAAGAACAGTTCAGCTCTCTGCAGGAAGGCAGCGCTGGCAACTGCAGGCTTCCTCTGGCGCTCTCTTCCTCCCACGTAGTTCTTGGCATTGGATGACGGCTCTGGCTTATCAGGGAGAAGTTCAGGAAGAGGTTTCCAGAGGACAAGCTCCATGGAAGGACGGCTCACGGACTCAATCATCTTCTTTGTAAAGCCTTCATCAAACTCCCTCTTCAAGCCTGTTTTCGTGGTATCAGAAAGGACAAGATTGGGGAGGTGGTTCACATTTCTGTCAGTTTCAACTTCATCTTCGTCAATTATTCTGTCCTCAATCTCCTGTAGCCTGCAGGAAGTCCAGGCTACCGCTCAAGGGGAGGCCACTGAACGGTCGGCCGAGCGTAGCCATGGTGGACGAGACCAAGAGGCCGCGTCCGCGACCCCAGCAGTCCGCCGCCACAGCGATGGCCCCACAACCACGAGCCGGCCTCCTCTCCTCTCCTCTCTCTCCGGCCACTCAGTTCCCACATCACGGTGTATTTTTTAGAAATTTTTTCAGAGTGTTGGGTCTGATATTAGGTCCCTGATCCATTTCAACTAAATTCTTGTGCATGGAGAGAGATAAGGATCTGTTTTTGACCTTCTACATATAAATATCCAATTTTCATAGTACCATTTGTTGAAGAGGCTGTTTTCTCCAGTGAGTATTTTTGACGTTTTTGTCAAAGATCAGGTGGCAGTAGCTGTCTGGACTTGATCTGGGTCCTGAATTCTGTTCCAATGATCTATATGTCTGTTTTTGTGCCAGTACCATGCTGTTTTTGTTACTATGGCTCTGTAATATAAATTTGGGTATGGTGATACCACTATATTTTGTTGCTCAAAATTATTTTGGATATTCAAGGTTTTTTTTTTTTTTTTTTTTTTGCTTCTTCTTTTTTTTCATGTTTTTATTTTTTTAAATTTTTTTAAATTTTTTTTAATTTTTATTAACATTTTTCATGATTATAAAATATATCCCATGGTAATTCGCTCCCTCCCCACCCCCACACTTTCCCGTTTGAAATTCCATTCTCCATCATATTACCTCCCCATTACAATCATTGTAATTACATATATACAATATCAACCTATTAAGTATCCTCCTCCCTTCCTTTCTCCACCCTTTATGTCTCCTTTTCAACTTACTGGCCTCTGCTACTAAGTATTTTCATTCTCACGCAGAAGCCCAGTCATCTGTAGCTAGGATCCACATATGAGAGAGAACATGTGGCGCTTGGCTTTCTGGGCCTGGGTTACCTGACTTAGTATAATACTTTCCAGGTCCATCCATTTTTCTGCAAATTTCATAACTTCATTTTTCTTTACCGCTGAGTAGAACTCCATTGTATAAATGTACCACATCTTCATTATCCACTCATCAGTTGAGGGACATCTAGGCTGGTTCCATTTCCCAGCTATTATAAATTGAGCAGCAATAAACATGGTTGAGCATGTACTTCTAAGGAAATGAGATGAGTCCTTTGGATATATGCCTAGGAGCGCTATAGCTGGGTCATATGGTAGATCAATCTCTACTTGTTTTAGGAACCTCCACACTGTTTTCCACAATGGCTGAACCAGATTGCATTCCCACCAGCAGTGAAGAAGGGTTCCTTTTTTTCCACATCCCCGCCAACATTTATGATCATTTGTTTTCATGATGGTGGCCAATCTGACAGGAGTGAGATGGAATCTCAATGTAGTTTTCATCTGCATTTCCCTGATGACTAGTGACGTAGAACATTTTTTTAGATGCTTATATGCCATTCGTATTTCTTCCTTTGAGAACTCTCTATTTAGCTCCATAGCCCATTTTTTGATTGGCTTGTTTGATTCCTTATTATATAACTTTTTGAGTTCTTTGTATATCCTAGATATTAATCCTCTATCAGATATATAGCTGGCGAAGATTTTTTCCCATTCTGTAGGTTGCCTCTTTGCTTTTTTCACTGTGTCCTTTGCGGTGCAAAATCTTTGTAATTTCATTAGGTCCCAGTGGTTAATCTGTGGTTTTATTGCCTGAGCAATTGGGGTTGTATTCAGAAAGTCTTTGCCAAGACCAATATGTTGAAGTGTTTCCCCTACTTTTTCCTCTAGCAGTTTCAAAGTTTCCGGTCTGATGTTAAGGTCTTTAATCCATTTGGACTTAATTCTTGTGCATGGCGAGAGAGAAGAATCTATTTTCATCCTTCTGCAGATATTTATCCAGTTTTCAAAACACCATTTGTTGAAGAGGCTGTCTCTTCTCCAATGAGTATTTTTGGCATTTTTATCAAATATCAGGTGGCTATAGCTACTTGGGCTTACATCTGGGTCCTCTATTCTGTTCCACTGATCTACATGTCTGTTTTTGTGCCAGTACCATGCTGTTTTTGTTACTATGGCTCTGTAGTATAGGTTAAAATCAGGTATGGTGATACCACCAGCCTCTTTTTTGTTGCTCAGTATTATTTTAGATATTCGAGGTTTTTTGTGATTCCAAATGAATTTTTGGATTGTTTTTTCTATTTCCATGAAGAAAGCCTTTGGAATTTTGATAGGGATTGCATTAAATGTGTAGATTGCTTTAGGTAAGATTGCCATTTTCACGATATTGATTCTTCCAAGCCAGGAACAAGGGATGTTTCTCCACTTTCTAGTGTCTTCTGCAATTTCTCGCTTGAGTGTTTTAAAGTTCTCATTGTAGAGATTCTTTACTTCCTTGGTTAGGTTTATTCCAAGGTATTTTATTTTTTTTGATGCAATTGTGAATGGGAGTGATTCTCTGATTTCATCCTCTGTGTGTTTGTTGTTAGCATATATGAAGGCTACTGATTTCTGTGTATTTATTTTGTATCCTGCTACATTGCTGTAGGTTTTGATCAGCTCTAACAGCTTGCTAGTAGAGTCTTTAGGGTCCTTTATGTATAGAATCATGTCATCTGCAAATAATTATAACTTGATTTCTTCCTTTCCAATTTGTATCCCTTTTATGTGTGTCTCTTGCCTTATTGCTATGGCTAAGACTTCCAAAACTATATTAAATAGAAGTGGGGACAGTGGACACCCTTGTCTTGTTCCTGATTTTAGTGGAAAAGCTTCCAGTTTTTCCCCATTTAGTAATATGTTGGCTGTAGGCTTGTCATAAATAGCCTTTATTATATTGAGATATGTTCCTTCTATTCCCAGTCTCTGTAGGACTTTTATCATGAAGGGATGTTGGATTTTGTCAAATGCTTTCTCTGCATCTAATGAGATGATCATGTGATTTTTGTCCTTCAACCCGTTTATGTAATGTATTACATTTATAGATTTGCGTATGTTGAACCATCCCTACATCTCTGGGATAAAGCCTACTTGGTCAGGGTGAATGATCTTTTTGATATACTCTTGTATTCTGTTTGCCAATATTTTGTTGAGAATTTTTGCATCTATGTTCATGAGGGAGATTGGTCTGTAATTTTCTTTTTTTGTTCTATCTTTGCCTGGTTTTGGTATCAGGGTGATGCTGGCCTCATAGAAGGAGTTTGGTAGAATTCCTTCCTTTTCTATTTCCTGGAAAAGCTTAAGAAGCAATGGTGTTAGCTCTTCCTTAAAAGTCTGGTAAAATTCAGCAGTGAATCCATCCGGGCCTGGGCTTTTTTTAGTTGGGAGATTATTGATAACTGTTCGGATCTCCATGTTTGTTATAGGTCTATTTAAGTGATTAATCTCATTTTGGTTTAATTTAGGTAGGTCATATAGATCAAGGAAATCATCCATTTCTTTCAGATTTTCATACTTTGTGGAGTATATGCTTTTGTAGTATGTCCCTATGATTTTTTGAATTTCTCTGGAATCTGTTGTGATGTTGCCTTGTTCATCTCTGATTTTATTAATTTGTGTCTCTTCTCTTTCTTTTGGTCAGATTTGCTAAGGGTTTATCAATCTTGTTTATCCTTTCAAAGAACCAACTCTTTGTTTCATTAATTCTTTGGATTGTTCTTTTTGTTTCTATTTCATTAATTTCTGCCCTAATCTTTATTATTTCTTCCCATCTACTAATTTTTGGTTTGCCTTGTTCTTCTTTTTCCAAGGCTTTAAGGCGAAGCATTAGGTCGTTTACATGCGACCTTTCTAATTTCTTAATATAGGCACTTAAGGCTATAAATTTACCTCTTAGAACTGCCTTCATTGTGTCCCAGAGATTTTGGTATGTTGTGTTCTCATTATCATTTGACTCTATAAATTTTTTGATTTCCTTTTTGATTTCTTCATTGACCCACTCATCATTTAGTAGTGTATTGTTTAGTTTCCATGATTTTGTGTATGCTCTATAGCCTTTCTTGCTACTGATTTGTAGTTTAATTCCATTGTGGTCAGATAGAATGCAAGGAATTATTTCAATTTTCCTGAATTTGTTAAGATTTGCTTTATGTCCTAATATATGGTCTATTTTAGAGAATGTTCCATGTGCTGCTGAAAAGAATGTATATTCTGCAGCCTTTGGATTAAATGTCCTGTATATATCTGTTAGGTCCATTCCTTCTATGACCTCATTAAGTCCAGATGCCTCTCTGTTTATTCTTTCCCTGGATGACCTGTCAATTGATGAGAGTGGGGTGTTAAAGTCACCCACCACCACTGTATTTGGTGTTATCTGTGACCTTAGTTCTAATAGTGTTTGTTTGACGAATTTGGGAGTCCCCATGTTAGGTGCATATATGTTTAGGATTGTAATGTCCTCCTGTTGGAGTGTGCCCTTAATCACTATAAAGTGACCTTCCTTATCTTTCTTGACTAACGTCGGACTAAAGTCTACCCTGTCTGATATTAGGATAGCAACCCCTGCTTGTTTTCTAGGCCCATTTGCTTGAAACACCGTCTTCCAACCTTTCACCCTAAGATAATGTCTATCCTTTGTAGAAAGGTGAGTTTCTTGGAGACAACAAATTGTAGGATCCTGCTTTTTAACCCAGTCTGCAAATCTATGTCTTTTCGTTGGGGCATTGAGACCGTTGATATTAAGAGATATTATTGAAAGGCGTGTATTTATGTTTGCCATTTGTGTGTGTGTGTGTGTGTTACTGGTTCTATCTGTGCTCTCTTCTGTTAACTGGTATTTGAGTATAGCTTGTTTTTTCTAGGTTCCTTATATGTGTGCTTTTCCTTTTGTTCAGCATGGAGGATTCTATCAAGTATTTTCTGTAGAGCTGGTTTTGTCTTCAAATACTCCTTTAACCTGCTTTTGTCATGGAATGTCTTTATTTCTCCATCTATTTGAATGGATAACTTTGCAGGATAAAGTAACCTTGGTTGACAGTTGTTATCTTTCAGAACTTGGAATATATCACTCCAAGCCCTTCTGGCTTTAAAAGTTTGTGTTGAATAATCTGCTGTAATCTGATGGGCTTGCTTTTGTAGGTAACTTGATATTTCTCTCTAACTGCTTTCAATAATTTTTCTTTGGTTTGTGTGTTTGGAAGTTTGATTATAATATGGCGAGGGGAGGTTCTTTCTGGGTTTTGTCTGGCTGGGGTTCTAAAGGCTTCCTGTATCTGTATTGGCACCTCTTTCCCAATTTGGGGGAAATTTTCCTCTATGATTTTGTTGAAGATGCCTACTATGCCTCTGGAGTGGAGTTCTTCTCCTTCTACTATGCCCTGAATTCTTATATTGGATCTTTTCATAGTGTCCCGAATATCTTGAAATTGCCACTCATACTTTTCTATAAGTTTGTGTTTCTCTTTGTTGGACTGCATTAGGTCTGCCAGCTGGTCTTCTAGCTTAGATATTCTGTCCTCTCCCTCATCCATCCTACTGGTGAGATTTTCTACAGAGTTTTTTATTTCATTAACTGTGTTCTTCATTGCTAGTAATTCTGACTGGTTTTTCTTTATTATTTCTATTTCCCTATTTATGTCTTGTATTGCCTTCTTTATTTCATTAAATTGGTGTCCTGCCTCTTCTTTGATTCCTTTGATTTCCTCTTTGATTTCTTCCTTGATTGTTTTCATGTGTTCTTTGACCTCTTTGAACATATTTATTATTATTCTTTTGAACTCTTTCTCAGGCATTTCCTCTAACTCTTTCTCTCTGGAGGACATTTCTGATGCATTAATACTTTTAGGTGGATTTATATCATCTTGCTTTTTAGTGTTTCTTGTGTTATAATGTATATATTTTTGCATCTCGGATTAAGTTAATGCTTGGATTTTCTAGCTAGCTGTGTATTCTTAGCTGTATCAATTGATTTGATGTAATATATTTTCAGGGTAGGACCTTAAGGTATTAGGTGTGGCTCTTAAGACTCTCAGAGTATCTACAAAGATGTTCTTAGGGGTTGAGATTCCCTGCTATAGGAGTATTCAAGCAGGCTGAGTGGAATAAAATACAGGTAGATTCTAAAATTTAACTAAACACTGTACACATTCAATCAAAAACAGCCCCGAGTATGTATGCAAGAGTAGTTATTATAATGACCAGATCTTCTATCAACAAAGAGGTTTAGATTTCTGGTCTGTTGAGGGATCCAAGTCAGCTTGTGACCAAGTGAGACCCTTCCCTGGTGCAATCCCAGTTACCTTGGGTGATTTTGGTCTCAGTCAAGTTGCTGCCTGGGTTGTCGGGCTGCTGTTCTGATTTCTGGAGCTGGGCACTTGCTTTTCCTACGGGGCAAACCGAGCCGCTGCTGCTGCCTCTGCTGCTCCCATAGCTGCCACCACCGGAGCCACCACCGCTGCTGAAGCTGCCGCTGCCATGACCACCGCCGCTGCTCCCCCGGAAGCCGCTGCTGCGGGATCTGCCGCCGCTGCCGCTCCTGGGTCTGCTGCTGCTGGGGCCGCTGGTACCGGTGCTGGAGCCGCTGAAGTTGCTGCCGAACTCTGCTCCTGCTTGGGTCCCGCTGTCAGCCCAAGTTGGTGTGGCCAGTTCCGGGCCGCTGCTGTGTTCGCTGGAGCTGGGCTCAGGCGGTGGGGGAGGGGAGGGAGCCACGGCTGCTCTGGTTGTCTCGCTGCTCCACGTGTTCTACCTCGCGGTCTCCTCCGCTGCTCGCTGCCGCTCTCCCCTCACGTTTCCCGAGTTGCGGAGAGCGCAGTGTGAGGGGAAAATCCCGCACCTGGCTTTTCCTGCGGCTCGAGCTGGTCTGGCGGTTTTCT
This sequence comes from Jaculus jaculus, assembly GCF_020740685.1. Taxonomy (NCBI): domain Eukaryota; kingdom Metazoa; phylum Chordata; class Mammalia; order Rodentia; family Dipodidae; genus Jaculus; species Jaculus jaculus. Next base: position 61,692,101 of record NC_059112.1, read on the forward strand.
GCTGCGCCGCGGCTGTGGCGTTTGGCCGAGCTGCCTGAGCCGCTGGAGCCGCTTTTCCCGCCTGTGCGGGCTCTGGATGCTCTATAACTCTTCTACTTCTCTGCTGCCGCCTCAATTTCCTATACACCTCACTTTTTAGTAAAAGCGTGTATTTTGCTGAGTTTTTTTGGTCTTTTTCCCCCCTAGGCTGCTTTGGCGTGGTACCTACGCCGCCATCTTAACCGGAAGCGGATATTCAAGGTTTTTAATGCTTCCAAATGAGTTTTAGGATTTTTTTCTATTTCCATGAAGAATGCCATTGGAATTTTGATGGGAATTCTATTAAATGTGTAGATGACTTTTGGTAAGATTGACATTTTCACAATATTGCAATATTGATTCTTCTAATTGAAGAACATGGGATATCTTTCCATTTCCTAGTCTGCAATTTCTCTCTTGAGTGTTTTAAAGTTTTCATTGTAGACCTTCTTCATTTCCTTGGTTAGGTTTATTTCAAGGTACTTTATTTATTTTTTGTTTATTATTAGTTATGTATATAGTGTGTATAAAGCCATGATGGTACCATCATTAGCCTTCTCCCTGTCATCCCCCCATGCAGATTGTGGGTGTTGCACTGTGGTGGTGGCCATCAATTACAGGGTGAGACAATGTCTCTGTGCATAATTGACCCAACTTACGGCTCTAACAATCTTTCCGCTCCCTCTTCTGTGAATTTTCCTGAGCCATGTTGGTTCATTTTATTATTATTATTATTTTTAGGAAATTGTGAATGGGAGCGTTTCCCTGATTTTATCCTTAGCATTTTTGTTTTTATTATTTAGGAAGTCTACTCATGTCTGTGTGCTTAATTTGTATCCTGCTACACTGCTAAAAGTGTTGATCAGCTGTAACAATTTGCTGGTAGAGTCTTTAGGGTCCTTTTTGTATAGATTTATATCATCTGCATATAATGATAATTTGTTCTTTTCCTTTCCAATTTATATCCCTTTTATGTGTGTCTGTTGCATAACTGCTATAGCTAAGACTTCCAGGGCTATGTTAAATAAAAGTGGATACCCTTGTCTTTAAAAAAAAAAATTTAATTTGGTTATTTGCAAGCAGAGAGAATGATAGAGAGAAGAGAGACAGGGAGACAATGGGCATTCCAGGGCCTCTAGCCACTGCAAATGAACTCCAGACGCATGTGGCCCTTGTGCATCTGGCTTATGTGGGTCCTGGATAATTGAACCTGGGTCTTTTGGCCTCACAGGCAAATGCCTTAACTATCTCTCCAGCCCATTTAAAACAATAAATTTTATTTTATTTATTTATTTGCAATAACAGAGAGAGAGAGAGAGAGAGAGAGAGAGAGAGAGAGAAGGAAGGAGAGACACCCTTGTCTTGTTCCTGAATTTAGTAAAAAATTTTCATGATTTTCCCCATTTAGTATATGTTGGCTGTAGGTTTGTCATAAATAATCTTTATTATGTTGAAATATGGTCCTTCTATTCCCAGTTTCTGTAGGACTTATCATGAAGAGATGTTGTATTTGTCAAATGCCTTTTCTGTATCTATTGAGATAATCATGTGATTTTTGTTCTTTAGTCCATTTATATAGTGCATTACATAAATCCATTTGTGTGTGTTGAACTATCCCTGCATCTCTGGAATAAAGCTTACTTGGTTGGGGTGTATTATGTCTTTTCTAAAAATTTATTATTTTTTAAATGACAACTTCCATAATTAAGCACAATAAACTGTGGTAATTTTCCCCCTACCACTTTCCATCATATCTCCTCTCCCTCCCAATCAATCTTTCTTTTATGTTGATGTTGCAATCCTTTCCTCTTATTATGATGGTCTTGTGTAGGTAGTGTCAGGCACTGCAAGGCCATGGATATCCAGGCCATTTTGTGTATGGAAGAGTGTACTGTAATGAGACCTATTCTTCTTTTGGCTCTTACATTCTTTCCACCACCTCTTCCTCAATGGACCCTGAGCCTTTGAAGGTGTCATAGAGATGTTTCAGTGCTGAGCACTCCTCTGTCATGTCTTCTCAGCACTGTAGCGTCTTTTGAGTCATCCCAGAGGTCACAGCTATCTCTAACCAAAAGTGAGAGTAGCATTAATATATGGGTATGAACATTAAGAGAAGTGCTTACTGGGCTGTTTGGTGAGCATAATATATGCATTTAGCCAGATACCAGCAGGCATTACAACCCTAGGGCTCATGACTTTTCCCATATTAGGTTTTTATTTTTATTTTTTTTAATTAATTAATTTATTTATTTGAGAGTGACAGACACAGAGAGAAAGGCAGATAGAGGGAGAGAGAGAGAATGGGCGCGCCAAGGCCTCCATATTAGGTTTTTAGTATCAGACATGAATTCCCTCCTGGAGCAGGCCTCTAGTCCAACTAGAGAATGGTTGGTTTTCCCCATAACAGACATCCCACTGTTGTATCTGTTGGCTCACTTGGACTGGCTGGCCCTACTTAAGGCTTGCAGTGTCCACTATTGTTTATCTCCACTGATGATTCCTCTCTCTTCCATGGAACTGTATGCAGCATAACCTTTTCCAGTTTTCTGTCAACTGGTCTACACAGAGGAGGTTTTCAGCTTAGCTCCAGCAGGATTTCTCAGTGACCTTGCAGCCCAAGTATGTGGAGTATTCAGCAGTCGGGTCTTAACATCTATTCCTGGTGGGAAACCAAGAGTCTTGGCAATGGCCTATAGTGTTTTGTGGGGCATCAGGGACCTTGCTGGCCACCAACTCACTGGAAGGTATTCTATCCCTAGCACTGAAAATTTTCTACTAACAATCTATGGCTTCTGGGTGCACCATTGTCCAAAAAAGTACATTTACATATGACTTATTCATACCCACTTAGACTTTTGTTAGCCCTCCCCCAATCTTTCCTTTACTAAATTTCTTCCCCTGACCTCACTTAGGCCTTTCTACTCACATTAAGCTGTTCTTTGCTTAAACATATACAATACCATCTCCTTAAGTTACCTCCTCCCTTCCCTCCCTTATATACCCTTTCTAGCTTACTGGTATCTGCTACTGAGTTTTATTCCAACTCACATACCAGTCCAAACATTTGTAGCTAGAATCCAATATGAAAGAGAACATATGGCTCTTGCCTTTCTGGGCCTGGGTTACCTCACTAAGTATAATCTTTTCCAGGTCTGTTCATTACCCTGAAAATTTCATAAATTTATTTTTCTTTACCTCTGAATATAATTCCATTGTATAAATGTGCCACATTTTCATTATCCACCCATCAGTTGAGGGACATCTATGTTGGTTCCATTACCTAGCTATTGTGAATAGAGCGGCAATAAGCATGGATGTGCAAGTATCTCTAAGGTAGTGAGAAGAGTCCTTAGGATGATGCCTAGGAGTGAGATATGTCATATGGTAAATCTATTTTTAGCTGTCTCAGGAACCTCCACACTGATTTACACAATGGCTGTACCAGATTACATTTCCACCAACAGTGTAGAAGGGCTTCTCTTTTTCTGCATTTTTGCCAGCATTTATTGTCATTTGTTTTCTTGATGATAGCCATTCTGACAGGAGTGAGATGAAATCTCAAAGTAGTTTTAATTTGCATTTCCCTGGTGGGTGAGGATGTAGAACATTATGTTGATGTTTATTTGCCACATGTATTTTTTCTTTTGAGAGCTTTCAATTTAGTTTCATAGCCCATATTTTAGTTGGATTGTTTGATTTCTTATTATTTAGGTTTTTCCTCTGTCAAAGATTTTCTCTCATTTTGTAAGTTTCCTCTTTGCTTTATTCAGTGTCCTTAGTAGTACCAAAGCTTTGGAATTTCATGAGGTCCTAGTGGTTTATTAGTGGTTTCATTTCCTAAGCACCTGGGCTTATATTCAGAAAGTTGTTGCCTATGCCAATATTTTGAAGGGTTTCCCCTACTTTTTCCACTAGTAGTTTCAGAGTTTTAGGTCTGATATTAAGGACTTTGATCCATTGGGACATAATTCTTGTGCATGGAGAGAGATAAGGATCTCTTTTCTTTTCTTTTTTTATGCATCAAAACTTTAATGAACTGAAAAACACTACATCTGTGAAATTCACATACCTAAAGAAAAAATAAGCTGTATTTGAAAACTATACAATGGCTGTTGATCAACTCCTTCCTTGGCACACTGGTATTTAAATGTCGAGGGTCAAGGTTTCTTCTGGTCTTTACCCTGCTTAGCTTTTGGAGGTGTGTTTGCTGCCATTGCTGCTGGTAGCCCTGTAATCACTTGTAAGTAAGTTTTGAATTTTGAGATGTACGTTTCAAGAATCACATGCATTAGGTTCTTCTGCATTATTTCGTTGTAACAGGCCTTTTCAGCAGGTGTCAGAGCATCCCATTCCTCCTTAGTGAAGTGCTCAGCCCCATTCTCCAGAGCCTCTGGATCCTTAGAACTTGGTGGGACACGCACAGGAGACATCACAAAATCTCTTATTCTTGTCTAGGAGAAAGACAAGTGTCAGGAGCAACAAATTCAAAATTGCCGCCCACGCTTCCCAGCTGGCCCAGGTCTGAGGAGCCACGCAGCCGAACCTTTTCTTTTCTTTTGTTTTCTTTTGAGGTAGGGTCTCACTCTAGCCCAGACTGACCTGGAATTCACTATGGAGTCTCAGGGGTGGCCTCAAACTCAGACAATCCTCCTACCTCTGTCTCCTGAGTGCTGGGATTAAAGGCCTGTGTCACCATGCCCGGTAAGGATCTATTTTTATCCTTTGCATATAGGTATCCAGTTTGCCCAGCACCATTTGCTGAAGAGGCTGTCTTTTCTCCAGTGAGTATTTAAAAAAAAATTATTTTTTGTTATTTTTGTTTATTTATTTGAGAGAGACAGAGAGGGACAGAAAGAGGCAGATAGAGAGAGGGAGAGAGAATGGGCACACTAGGGCCTCCAGCCACTGCAAACGAACTCCAGATGCATGCGCCCCCTTGTGCATCTAGCTAACGTGAGTCCTGGGGAGTCGAGCCTTGAACCGGGGTCCTTAGGCTTCATAGGCAAGCGCTTAACCGCTAAGCCATCTCTCCAGCCCTCCAATGAGTATTTTTTGGCAGTTTTGTCAAAGATCAGGTGGCTGTAGAAGTCCAGACTTACATCTGGGTACTCTATTCTGTTCCATTGATCTATGTGTCTTTCTTTGCCAGTACCATGCTCTTTTTGTTTCTACGGCTTTGTAATATAGCTTAAAGTTAGGTATGGTGATGCAACCAACCTTATTATTTGTAAACTTTATTCTTATTTATTTATTTATTAGAGAGAGAGAGAGAGAGAGAGAGAGAGAGAGAGAGAGAGAGAAGGAGAGAGAGAATGGGCACACCAGGGCCTCCAGTCACTGCAAACAAACTCCAGATGCATGTCCCACCTTGTGCATCTGGCTTACATGAGTCCCAGGGAATCAAACCAAAGTTCTTTGGCTTTGCAGGCAAATGCCTTAACTGCTAAGCCATCTCTTCAGCCACCAGCCTTATTTTTGTTGTTCATAACTGTTTTGTTTTGTGGTTCCAAATGAATTTTAGGATTTTTTTTTTCTATTTTCATGAAGAATGCCATTGAAATTTTGATAGGGATTGCATTAAATGTGTAGATTGATTTTGATAAGATTACCATTTTTGCAAGATTGATTCTTCCAATACAAGAACATGGGAGGCCTTTCCATTTCCTATTGTCTTCTGTAATTTCTCTCAAGTGTTTTAAAGTTTTCATTGTAGTAATCCTTGACTTCCTTGTTTAGGTTTATTCTAAGGTACTTTATTTATTTATTTTAGTTTTTGAGGTAAGGTCTCACTGTAGCCCAGAATGATCTGGAATTCACTATGCAGTCTCAGGTTGGCCTCTAACTCATGACAATCCTCCTGCCTCTGCCTCTCTAGTGCTGGGATTAAAAGCATAAGCCACAACGCCTGGCTTACTTTTTTTTTTTTTTGATGCAATTGTAAATGGGAGTTATTCCCTGATGTCATCCTCACTATGTTTCTTGCTAATATATAGGAAGGCTACTGATTTCTGTCTATTTTGTATTGTGTTATGTTGCTAAAAGTGCTTATCAGCTCTAACAATTTGCTGGTAGAGTGTTTAGGGTTTTTTATGTATAGAATCATGCTATGATTCTATATATAAAATGATAATAATGATAGTTTGATATTTTCCTTGCCAATTTCTATCCCTTCTATGTGTCTCTTGCCTTATTGCTTTAGCTAAAATTTCCAGTACTATATTAAATAAAAGTGGGGACAGTGGACACCTCTGATTTTAGTAGAAAAGTTTCATTTCCCATTTAGTATTATGTTGACTGTAAGTTTGTCATAAATAGCCTTTATTATGTTGAGATATGTTCCTTTTATTCCAAGTGTCTGTAGGACTTGTATCATGAAGGGATGTTGGATTTTGTCAAATGCCTTTTCTGCATCTATTGAGATGAGCATGTGATTTTTGTCCTACAGTCCATTTATATAGTGTATTACATTTATTGATTTGCATATGTTGAACCATGATTGCATCTCTGGGATAAAGCCTACTTTATTGAGGTGGATGATCTTTCTGATATGTTCTTGTATTCTGTTTTATTTTGTTGAGAATTTTTGCATCTATGTTCCTGAGGGCGATTGGTCTGTAGTTGTTTTTTTACTTTTTTTTATGGTCTTTTTCTAGTTTTGGTATCAGGATGATGCTGGCTTGGTAGCAGCAGTTTGGTAGAATTCCTTCCTTTTCTACTTTATGGGAAAATTTGAGAAGCATAGGTGTTAGTTCTTCCATGAAGGTCTGGTAAAAGGCACCAGTGAATCCATCTGGGCCTGTATTTCTGTCATTTGGGAGATCATTTTTATAACTACTTGGATCTCCATTCTTGCTATAGGTCTATTTAGGTGGGAAATCTCATCTTGATTTAATTTTGATGGGCTATATAATTCAAGGAAATCATCCATTTCTTTCATATTTTGAAACATAGTGGAATATATGTTCTTAAAGTATGTTTGTATGATTTTTAAAATTTCTTTGGTATCTGTTGTGATGGTGCCTTTTTAATGTCTAATTTTATTAATTTGTGTCTCTTCTGTCTTTCTTTTGGTCAGATTTGGTAAAGGTTTATCAATCTTGTTTATCCTTTTAAAGAACTAACTCTCTGTTTCATTGATTCTGTGTATTTTGGGGGTTCTATTTAATTAATTTCTGTCCTAATCTTTATTATTACTTCCTATCTACTATTTTTGGTTTGCCTTGTTCTTCTTTTTCCATGGGTTTTAAAGTGAAGCATTAAGTTGTTTACTTGTGACCTTTCTAATTTGTTAATATGGGCACTTAAAGGTATAAATTTCCCTCTTGGGACTGCCTTCATTTTGTCCCAATGATTTTTTTATGTTGTGTACTCATTATCATTTGACTCTATGAATTTTTGATTTCCTGTTTGATTTCTTCATTGACCCATTCATCATTTAGTAGTGTATTGTTTAATTTACATGTTTTTGTGTACGCTCTGTAGCTTTTCTTGCTGTAAATTAGTAGTTTAATCCCATTGTGATAAGATAGAGTGCAAGGAATTATTTCAAGTTTTCTATAGTTGTTAAGGTTTTCTCTATGTCCTAATATATGGTCTATTTTAGAGAATGTTCCATGTGCTGCTGAAAAGAATGTATTCTGCAGCACATGGTGAAATGTTCTTCAGATATCTGTAAGGTATTAAATGACATATGACCTCATTTAATTCAGATTCTTCTGTTTATTTTTTCCTGGGATGACCTGTCAATTGATGAGAGTGGTGTGTTGAATTTATCCACTACAATTGTATTTGGTGTTATCTGTAGCTTTATTTCTAGGAGAGTTTGTTTGATGAAATTGGGAACCACCGTGTTAGGTATGTGCTCATGTTGTGGTCTTACTTTAATCAATCCTTTATTTTTCCTCATTAATGTTGCTTTGAAATCTACCCTGTCAGATATTAGGATAGTGACACCTGTTTGTTTTCTAGGTCCATTTGTTTTAAACACCATTTTCCTACCTGTCATCCTAAGATAGTATCTGTTTTATACAGAAAAGTGGGATTCTTGCAGGCAACAAATAGAAGGACTCTTTTTTTTTTTTAACATAATCTGCAAATCTGTGTCTTTTGGCTTGGGCATTGAGGCCATTGATATTAAGAGTTATTTTTTTTATTAGATATGGACATATTTTCTTATAAACAACACATGTTTCTACCATTCTTTCTATCCTCCCTGCCCCTTTTCTGAAGAGGCCTTCATCGTTGGGGATGCAGGTCAACCCCATGGGGATTGGGGGTCATGCATTATGTGGGGGTGGAGGTGGGAGAAGAGGCAATGTCTCTGTGCAAAATGTCCCAACTTGTGCCTCTAACAATCTTTCTGCCTTCCTCTTCCACAAAATTCTCTGAGCCATGCTGGGAGCATTTTAAGTCTACTTCTGTAATGGGCACTGAGGAGCTTCTGGATCTCTGGTTTTATAGGTGTTGAATGTCCTCAGTATCTTTCTCCATCAACCTTGTGCTGATGTTAGATTCACTAAGAAAGCAGGACTCTTGCTCATTTTCCCAGTTCCTCTGTGGTTTCAGCTGAGGCTGGGGTGGAGTACACTGGGTCATTTATCTCCTCACGTCCAGCTTTCCTCTGAAAAAGAGAAACAAATTCTCCAATGAAGAATGAAGTAAGCACTAGTTAAATGGGATAACCCTTATTAAATTAGAGAGAATTAAAAGTGTTTAGGCACTCTTATAGTCTAAGGTTAGTGGGAGCTTGACATTGGAAAGCAGAATCATTATCTGGATATGGTTTTGACTTGTTTCCAAGTTCCAGTGGATCTATTAGCCAATATAACAGCAGTTCGTTACCCACCATGGTTGTGTGCCACTATTGCACTTGTGTGAGCATCACATCAGGTTGTTTGCTTCTGAGTTACTTAGACTTTGAGATGTTGGCCACTTTCCCCCAGCAGGTTATATAGTGCCTTCTAGTACTACATGGGCCTACTGACTCTCCTCCAGATACCAACAAGGTCTGTCCATGGTCTGTGCTAACAGTTTATGGTGTCTTTAGCAGTAGGGTCTTACCATTAACCTCAGATGAGTAATCAAGTGGTGACTGAAGTCTGTCTTATTTGTTTTGGGAGATCTAGGAGGTCTTTCTGATCAACAGCTCATTGTTGATGTAGACTACATCTTTGTAGAGGGAAATACAGTCCAGTGCCAAGGGAAAAGAGGAAAGAAAAAGCCAGAGAATAAAGAGAAACAGGAGAAAGTTGAAGTTAGGTTTTATCTTACTTTTTCCAGCACTCTTCAATTCAGGTGCTCCCTCTAGGGTCCTCTTGAGGGTTCCACCTTTTACTCTGACTGCTAGAATATAGGATTCTATGGTACCAATTTGATTTGGGTTCAGTTTTGTGTCCCCCCCCCACACTCTTTCCCTTGCCCCAACCTGTACCCTCCCTATTGCCTAAGTCTCAAGATGCTATTCAGTATGTCAGCAATTAGAGCTGATACAGGTTAGGAACTGCAGATGAGTGAGATCAAGGGATGGCTGTTTTCTGTGATTGTGTGAGTTCATTTTTAATGATCTGTTCCAAGTTTGATCATTTTTCTACAAATTTCAATGTGTTATTTTTTTCTTATTGCTGAGTAAAATTCCATTGTGTAGATATACCACATCTTGGTTATCCTTTCATCCAATGATGGGCACATGGGTTGATTCCAGTTTTTAGCTATTATGAATTGAGCAGCTATACATTGAGATGTGAAGCTTTTAGGGTAAATTCCCAGTAAGGGAAAACCATGGTCTGTTGGTAATTTTATATTGATCTTTTTCAGGAGTCTCCATATTTATTTCTGTAGTGCTTGTACCAGCTTACATTCCCACCAACAGTGAATGACTGTTCCTGTTTCTCCACAGCCTTGTCAACATTTGTTTTCATTTGATTTTTTAGTGTTTGCTATACTTAATGGGGTAAGGTGGAATCTCATGGTTGTTTTAATTTGCATTTCCCTAGTGGTTAGAGATGTTGAACATTTTCTTAAGTGTGTGTTAGCCATTTGTAATTCTTTCTCTGAGAACTCACCATTTAGTTCTTTGCCCCACTTATGGAGTGGGCTGTTTGATTTTTTTATTGTATAGTGTTTTGAGTTCTTTGTAGATTCTATATATTAGGTCAGTGGTATAGCTGGCAAAGATTTCAAAGATTCAGTGGGTAATCTATTGTCTCTGTTTATGGTATGTTTGTCTGTGCAGAAGCTTTTTAGCTTCATGATATCCCATTGGTTGAGTGGTTGTTTTGTTTCCTGGGCTACTGGGATTTTGTTCAGGAAGTTTTTCCCCAGTCCTATATCTTGGAGAGTGCCTCCTATTTTTTTCTTCCAGTAGTTGAAGGGTTTCAGGTCTTATATTGAGGTCTTTCATCCATCTGGAGTTGATTTTTGTGTATGGTGAAATGAGTGGGTCTAATTTCCTTTTTCTATATATGGTCATCCAATTTGTCCAACACCATTTGTTCAAGATGCTATCTTTTCTCCAGTCTACATTATTGGTACCTTTGTCAAAGATTAAGCAGCTGTAGTTGCTTGACCTAAAGTCTGGGTCTTCAATTCTGTTCCATTGGTCTATGCTTCTGTTTTTATTCCAGTACCATGACATTTTTGTCACTATGGCTTTGTAGTATAACTTTAGATCAGGTATGGTGATACCATGAGGGGCAATTCTTTTGCTGAGGATATGTTTGGATATCTGAAGCCTGTTGCCATTCTGTATGAACTCTGAGATCATTATTACAATCTCTGAAGAATGGTGTTAGTATTTTTATTGCTATTGCATTAAATCTGTATATTGCTTTTGGTAGATTTGCCATTTTCACAATATTAATTCTACCTATCCAGGAGCATGGGAGGTCTTTCTATTTTCTCAAGTCCTCTTCTATTTCTTTTTTGAGTGGTTTTATATTTTAATTATACAGTCCTTTCAAATCCTTTGTTAGTGTTATTCCAAGGTATTTAATTTTTTTGTTAGTATTGACAGCCTCACTGATTTCTTTCTTTGTATTTTTGTCCTTTATGTGTAGAAAAGGTAGTGGTTTATGTGCATTGATTTTGTATCCTGTCATATTGCTGAAGGAATTTATTACCTTTAGAAGTTTTGAAATGGAGACTTTCTGATCACTTATACATTGGATCATGTCATATGCAAATAGAGCTAACTTGACTTCTTCCTTTCCAATTTGAATCCCTTTTATTTCTTTCTCCTGTCTATTGCTGGAGCTAGTACTTCTAGTACTATGTTGAAGTGCAGCGGTGAGAGTGGGCACTCCTGTTGTATTTTTTCAAAGGCCTTCTCTGCATCGATTGAAATGATCATGTGGTTCTTATGGTTCAGTTTATTTATGTGGTGTATTACATTGACCAATTTCCATATGTTAAGCCATCCCTGGGATGAAGCTTGATAAAGGTTGATAATGCTTTTGATGTGTTGTTGAATTCCATTTGCAAGGATTTTGTTCAGGATCTTTGCATCTAAGTTCATTAGGGATATAGGCTGGTAACTTTCTTTCCTTATTGCATCTCTGTCTGGTTTTGGTAGTAGGGTGATGCTAGGTTCATAAAATGAGTCAGGGAGTCAGGGAGTATTCCTTGGTCTCCAATTATGTGGAATAGTTTGAGAAAAATTGGTCTCAGTTCTTCTAATGAAAGTTTGATAGAATTCAGCTGAGATGCTATCTGGTCTAGGACCTTTCTTTTGGGGGAGGATTTTGATTACTGTTTCAATCTTTATGGATGTGATAGGTTTGTTTAGGAGATTAATCTGCTTTGAGTTTAGTTTTGTTAGGTGGTATGTGTCTAGGAATTCATCCATTTCTTTGAGATTATTCAATTTAGAGGACTAGAGGTTTTGGAAGTATGTCCTGATGATTTACATTTGCTTGAAGTAAAATTTTCTAATCTTTCACCTTGAGGAGATGTCTATCTTTAGTGGTGAGGTGGGTTGCTTAAAGACAGTAGTTAGTAGGTTTGTAGTCAGGTTCATATTGCTGGTAGAAATCACCCAACCAAGAGCAGCTTGTGGGAAAAAAGAGGTTTATTTTGGCTTATAGGCTTGAGGGGCAAACTCCATGATGGCAGGGAAAATGATGGCATGAGCAGAGTGTGGACATCATTCCCTGGTCAACATAGGTGGACAATAGCAACAGGAGAGTGTGCCAAACACTGGTAAGGGGAAACTGGCTATAATACCCACAAGCCTGCCTCCAACAATACACTCTTTCCATGAGGCATTAATTCCCAAATCTCTGTCAGCTGGGAACCTAGCATTCAGAACACCTAAGTTTTTGGGGGATACCTGAATCAAACTACTACAGAAGGGTCCAATGTTTTGATCCATCCTGATAAACTGTGTCTTTTGATGGATGAGTTAAGACCATCAATATTTATGGTTTTTACTTTGAGGTTTGAATTAATCCCTACCATGATGAGGTGTTTTATGTGCTTTCTTCTGTTATGTACTTTTTTTTTTTTTTGGTTTTTCGAGGTAGGGTCTCACTCTGGTCCAGGCTGACTTGGAATTAACTCCGTAGTCTCAGGGTGGCGTTGAACTCAGGGCGATCCTCCTACCTCTGCCTCCCGAGTGCTGGGATTAAAGGCGTGCACCACCACGCCCGGCTGTTATGTACTGTTTTGAGCCTGGTTTATTTTGGTTATTGTGATCTTCTTGTTGACACTTGAAATTGGTTGTTTGATTGTTCTTTGTGGAGTATTACCTCAAGAATTCTCTGTAGGTTTGGCTTTGTGTTCATATAATTGTAGAGTTGAATTTTTTCATGGAAAGTTTTTTTTTCATCATCTATTATGAGGGATACTTTTGCTGAGCAAAGTAGCTTGGGTTGGAAGACATAATTTTTCAGACTTTGAAGTGTTTCATTCCAGGCCCTTGTAGCTTTCAGGTTTTCCATTGAATAATCTCATGTAATTCTGATGGGATTGCCTTTGTATGTTGTGATCTTGCTGCTTTTTTTTTTTGAGGTAGAGTCTTGCTGTAGCCCAGGCTGACCTGGAATTCACTATGTGACCTCAAACTCACAGCAATCCTCCTACCTCTGCCTCCCAAGTACTGGGATGGCTGGTGCATGCCTGACTTGCTTAATACTCTTTGTTTTCATTGTTAAGAGGCTTTATTTTTTTGGGGGGGGTTTCAAGGTGGGGTCTCACTCTGGTCCAGGCTGACCTGGAATAAACTATGTAGTCTCAGGGCGGCCTCGAACTCTCAGCAATCCTCCTACCTCTGCCTCCCGAGTCCTGGGATTAAAGGCGTGCACCACCACGCCCGGCTTCATTGTTAAGAGTTTTACCTATGATGTGTCTTGGAGACTCTTCTTTGGTCCTGTCTATTTGGTGTATTATGGGCTTCTTGTATCTGGATATGCCTCTCTTTTGCAATTTCCAGAAAATTTTCTTCAATAATTTTGTTGAGTATATTCTTTATGCCTCTAGTTTGAATTTCTTCTTCTCCTTCTGGTATATCTATGACCTGGATATTTGGTCATTTTAGGATGTCCCAACAGCTTTGTTATATTCTGTTCACTTGATTTTGTTTGTTGGTTTTTTCAAGGTAGGGTCTCACTCTAGCCCATGCTGACTTGGAATTCACTCTGTATTCTCAGGGTGGCCTTGAATCCATGGCAATCTTCTACCTCTGCCTCCTGAGTGCTGGGATTGGAGGCATATACCACCACACCCAGGTTTTTAATTTTTTTTTGTTTGTTTGTTTCACTTGATTTTTTGAGCTTAGCAAAGTTTTTGGCCTCCCGATCAATTTCTTCTGTCTTATCTTCCAGGTCAGAGTGCTGTGCCCTCCAGGACACAAACCAGTGCAGGCAACCCAGACTGAGGAGGTAGGAGGGACCCAGATCCAGGGGGCCAGCCTATTCACTCCAGGCCACTGTGCCTGCCTACGCACTGTCTATGCAAGGAATCCAGACCTAGGAGCAGGGAGGAGCCTGGAAATGGGCCCAGCCTACTCACTCCAGGCTGCTGTGCCCCCACACCTACTGTATATGCAAGGAACTCAGACAGAGCTAATATTAAGAGTTATGATTGAAAGGTATATATTTATTCTTGCCATTCTTCTTGTTTTGTAGTTTGTCTGGTTTTCGTTTTCTCTCTCTCTCTCTCTCTCTCTTCTTGTTTTTCTGGGTATGGTTTCATTCTACCTTAGGCTGTCCTGGAATTTACTATGTAGTCTCAGGGTGGCCTTGATTGCTTAGAGATCCTCCTACCTCTGCCTCCCAAGTGTTGGAATTAAAGGTGTGCTCCACCATGTTGGCTTTTCCTTTACTCTCTTGTATTAAATATTGTTTGAGGCTTTTTTTTTCTTTTCTTTTTTTTTTTTTTTTTTGAGGTAGAGTCTTACTCTAGCCCAGGCTGAGTAATGTTTATTTGTTCCTGGCACCTTATATGTGTGCTTTTCTTTTTCTTCTGCCTTGAGGATCCTTTCAAGTATTTTCTGTAAAGCTGGTTTAGTGTTCGTATATTCCTTTAACCTGTTTTTGTTGTGGATGTCCTTATTTCCCTGGATAGATAGATTTGAAGGGTAAAGTTATCTTGTTTTACTGTTGTTATCTTTAAGAACTTAGAATACATCATTACAAGCTGTTCTGGCTTTTAAAGTTTGTGTTGAGTAATCTTCGTTATCATGATGGGCTTTCCTTCGTATATGACTTGTTTTAGCACTGTAACTTCTTTTAATATACTTTCTTTGAATTGTGTGTTTTGTAGTTTAGTTATAAATGATGGTGACAGGTTCTTTCCTGATTTGGCTGTTTGGCATTCTAAAAGCTTCCTGTGTCTGCATTGGCATCACTTTCCATATTTGGGGGAAGTTTTCTTCTATGATTTTGTTGAAAATACCTACGATGCCTTTGGAGTGCAATTTTTCTCCTTCTACTATGCCCTGAATTCTGTTTTTCAAAAAATATTGAAATTTTTATTAACATTTTCCATGATTATAAAAAAATATCCCATGGTAATTCCCTTCCTCCCCCCTGACACTTACCCCTTTGAAATTCCATTCTACATCATATTATGTCCCCATCTCAATCATTATACTTACATATATACAATATCAAGCTATTAAATACCCTCCTCCCTTCCTTTCTCTTCCCTTTATGTCTCCTTTTTTACTTTTTAACTGGCATCTGCTACCAACTATTTTCCTTCTCATGCAGAAGCCCAATCATCTGTAGCTAGGATCCACATATGAAAGACAACATGTGGCACTTGGCTTTCTGGGCCTGGGTTACCTCACTTAGTATAATCCTTTCCAGGTCCATCCATTTTTCTGCCAATTTCATAACTTCATTTTTCTTTACTGCTGAGTAGAACTCCATTGTATAAATGTGCCACATCTTCATTATCCACTCATCAGTTGAGGGACATCTAGGCTGGTTCATTTCCCAGCTATTACAAATTGAGCAGCAATAAACATGGTTGAGCACGTACTTCTAAGGAAATGAGATGAGTCCTTTGGATATATGCCTAGGAGTGCTATAGCTGGGTCATATGGTAGATCAATCTTTAGCTGTTTTAGGAACCTCCACACTGTTTTCCACAATGGCTAGACCAGATTGCATTCACACCACCAGAGTAGAAGGGTTCCTCTTTTTCCACATCCCCGCCAACATTTATGATCATTTGTTTTCATGATGGTGGCCAATCTGACAGGAGTGAGGTGGAATCTCAATGTACTTTTAATCTGCATTTCCCTGATGACTAGTGACGTAGAACATTTTTCTAGATGCTTATATGCCATTCTTATTTCTTCCTTTGAGAACTCTCTATTAAGCTCCATAGCCCATTTTTTGATTGGCTTGTTTGATTCCTTATTATTTAACTTTTTGAGTTCTTTGTATATCCTAGATATTAATCCTGTATCAGATATATAGCTGGCAAAGATTTTTTCCCATTCTGTAGGTTGCCTCTTTGCTTTTTTCACTGTGTCCTTTGCAGTGTAAAATCTTTGTAATTTCATGAGGTCCCAGTGATTAATCTGTGGTTTTATTGCCTGAGCAGTTAGGGTTGTATTCAGAAAGTCTTTGCCAAGACCAATATGTTGAAGGATTTCCCCTACTTTTTCCTCTAGTAGTTTCAGAGTCTCAGGTCTGATGTTAAGGTCTTTAATCCATTTGGACTTAATTCTTGTGCATGGCGAGAGAGAAGAATCTATTTTCATCCTTTTGCAGATATATATCCAGTGTTCCCAACACCATTTGCTGAAGAGGCTGTCTCTTCTCCAATGAGTATTTTGGGCATTTTTATCGAATATCAGGAGGCTATCGCTACTTGGGCTTACATCTGGGTCCTCTATTCTGTTCCACTGATCTACATTTCTGTTTTTGTGCCAGTACCATGCTGTTTTTGTTACTATGGATCTGTAGTATAGGTTAAAATCAGGTATGGGGATACCACCAGCCTTATTTTTGTTGCTCAGTATTATTTTAGATATTCGAGGTTTTTTGTGATTCCAAATGAATTTTTGGATTGTTTTTTCTATTTCCATGAAGAAAGCATTTGGAATTTTGATAGGGATTGCATTAAATGTGTAGATTGCTTTTGGTAAGATTGCCATTTTCACAATATTGATACTTCCAATCAAGGAACAGGGGATGTTTCTCCACTTTCTAGTGTCTTCTGCAATTTCTTGCATGAGTGTTTTAAAGTTCTCATTGTAGAGATTCTTTACTTCCTTGGTTAGGTTTATTCCAAGGTACATTATTTTTTTTTTGATGCATTTGTGAATGGGAGTGATTCTCTGATTTCATCCTCTGTGTGTTTGTTGTTAGCATAGATGAAGGCTACTGATTTCTGTGTATTTATTTTGTATCCTGCTACATGGCTGTAGGTTTTGATCAGCTCTAACAGTTTGCTAGTAGAGTCTTTAGGGTCCTTTATGTATAGAATCATGTCATCTGCAAATAATGATAACTTGATTTCTTCCTTTCCAATTTGTATCCCTTTTATGTGTGTCTCTTGCCTTATTGCTATGGCTAAGACTTCCAAAACTATATTAAATAAAAGTGGGGACAGTGGACACCCTTGTCTTGTTCCTGATTTTAGTGGAAAAGGTTCCAGTTTTTCCCCATTTAGTAATATGTTGGCTGTAGGCTTGTCATAAGTAGCCTTTATTATATTGAGATATGTTCCTTGCATTCCCAGTCTCTGTAGGACTTTTATCATGAAAGGATGTTGGATTTTGTCAAATGTTTTCTCTGCATCTAATGAGATGATCATATGATTTTTGTCTTTCCACCTATGTATATAATGTATTACATTTATAGATTTGCGTATGTTGAACCATCCCTGCATCTCTGGGATAAAGCCTACTTGGTCAGGGTGAATGATCTTTTTGATATACTCTTGTATTCTGCTGGCCAATATTTTGTTGAGAATTTTTGCATCTATGTTCATGAGACAGATTGGTCTGTAATTTTCTTTTTTTGTTCTATCTTTGCCTGGTTTTGGTATCAGGATGATGCTGGCCTCATAGAAGGAGTTTGGTAGAATTCCTTCTTTTCTTTTTCCTGGAAAAGCTTAAGAAGCAATGGTATTAGCTCTTCCTTGAAGGTCTGGTAAAATTCAGCAGTGAATCCATCTGGGCCTGGGCTTCTTTTAGTTGGGAGATTATTGATAACTGTTCAGATCTCCATGTTTGTTATAGGTCTATTTAAGTGATTAATCTCATTTTGGTTTAATTTAGGTAGGTCATATAAATCAAGGAAATCATCCATTTCTTTCAGATTTTCATACTTTGTGGAGTATATGCTTTTATAGTATGTCCCTATGATTTTTTGAATTTCTCTGGAATCTGTTGTGATGTTACCTTGTTCATCTCTGATTTTATTAATTTGTGTCTTTTCTCTCTTTCTTTTGGTCAGATTTGCTAAGGGTTTATTAATCTTGTTTATCCTTTCAAAGAACCAACTCTTTGTTTCATTGATCCTTTGGATTTTTTTTTTAATTTCATTAATTTCTGCCCTAATCTTTATTATTTCTTCCCATCTACTGGTTTTTGGTTTGCCTTGTTCTTCTTTTTCCAAGGCTTTAACGTGAAGCATTAGGTCGCTTACTTCCGAAATTTCTTAAGATAGGCACTTAAGGGTATAAATTTACCTCTTAGAACTGCCTCCATTGTGTCCCAGAGATTTTGATATGTTGTGTTCTCATTATCGTTTGACTCTATAAATTTTTTGATTTCCTTCTTGATTTCTTCATTGACCCATTCATTGTTTAGTAGTGTACTGTTTAGTTTCCATGATTTTGTGTATGCTCTATAGCCTTTCTTGCTACTGATTTTTAGTTTAATTCCATTGTGGTCAGATAGAATGCAAGGAAATATTTCAATTTTCCTGAATTTGTTAAGATTTGCTTTGTGTCCTAATATATGGTCTATTTTAGAGAATGTTCCATGCGCTGCTAAAAAGAATGTATATTCTGCAGCCTTTGGATGAAATGTCCTGTATATATCTGTTAGGTCCATTCCTTCTATGACCTCATTTAGTCCAGATGCCTCTCCTTTTATTTTTTCCCAGGATGACCTGTCAATTGATGAGAGTGGGGTGTTAAAGTCACCCACCACCACTGTGCTTGGTGTTATCTGTGACCTTAGTTCTAATAGTGTTTGTTTAATGAATTTGGGAGCCCCCATGTTAGGTGCATATATGTTTAGGATTGTAATGTCCTCCTGTTGGAGTGTGCCCTTAATCAATATAAAGTGACTTTCTTTATCTATCTTGACTAACATTGGACTGAAGTCTACCTTGTCAGATATTAGGATAGCAACCCCTGCTTGTTTTCTAGATCCATTTGCTTGAAACACCGTTTTCCAACCTTTCACCCTAAGATAATGTCTATCCTTTGTAAAAAGGTGAATTTCTTGGAGACAACAAATTGTAGGGTCCTGCTTTTTAACCCAGTCTGCAAACCTATGTCTTTTCATTGGGGCATTGAAGCCATTGATATTAAGAGATATTATTGAGCTGTGCGTGGTGGCACACGCCTTTAATCCCAGCACTCGGGAGGCAGAGGTAGGAGGATCGCTGTGAGTTCAAGGCCACCTTGAGACTACAGAGTTAATTCCAAGACAGCCTGGACCAGAGTGAGACCCTACCTTGAAAAACCAAAAAAAAAAAAAAAAAAAAAAAGAGAGAGAGAGATATTATTGAAAGGTGTGTATTTATGTTTGCCTTTTTTTTTTTTTTTTTTTTGTGGTTCTGGGTCTACCTGTGTTCTCTTGTGTTAACTAGTATTTGAGTATTGCTTGTTTGTTCTAGGTTCCTTATATGTGTGCTTTTCCTTTTCTTCAGCATGGAGGATTCTATTAAGTATTTTCTGTAGAGCTGGTTTTGTCTTCAAATACTCCTTTAACCTGCTTTTGTCATGGAATGTCCTTATTTCTCCGTCTATTTGAATGGATAGGTTTGCAGGATAAAGTAACCTTGGTTGATAGTTTTTATCTTTCAGAACTTGGAATATATCACTCCAAGCCCTTCTGGCTTTAAAAATTTGTGTTGAATAATCTGCTGTAATCGTGATGGGCTTGCCTTTGTAGGTAACTTGATTTTTCTCTGTAACTGCTTTTAGTATTTTTTCTTTGGTTTGTGTGTTTGGAAATTTGATTATAATATGGTGAGGAGAGGTTCTTTCCAGGTTTTGTCTGGCTGGGGTTCTTTTAATTCTTCCTGTATCTGCATTGTCACCTCTTTTCCAATTTGGGGGAAATTTTGTTCTATGATTTTGTTGAACATGCCTACTATGCCTTTGGAGTTGAATTCTTCTTCTACTATGCCTGAATTCTTATATTTGATCTTTTCATAGTGTCCCGAATATCTTGAAATTCCCACTCATACTTTTCTATAACTTTGTCTTTCTCTTTGTTTGACTGTATTAGATCTGCCACCTGGTCTTCTAGTTTAGATATTCTGTTCTCTCCTTCATCCATGCTACAGATTTTCTGCAGAGTTTTTTATTTCATTAACTGTGTTCTTCATTGCTAGTAATTCTGACTGGTTTTTCTTTATCATTTTTATTTCCTTATTTATGTCTTTTATTGCTTTCTTTATTTCATGAAATCTGTGTCCTGTGTCTTCTTTGATTTCTTTGATTTCCTCTTTGAGTTCCTCTTTGACTCCTTTGATTTGTTCTCTGACTTCTTTGAATATATTTACAATCATTCTTTTGAAGTCTTTCTCAGGCATTTCCTCTAACTCGTTCTCACTGAGGTCATTTCTGATGCATTATTACTTTTAGGTGGATTTATATCATCTTGCTTTTTAGTGTTTCTTGTGTTATAATGTATATATTTTTGCATCTTGGATTAAGTTAATGCTTGGATTTTCTGTCTAGCTGGGTATTCTTAGCTGTATCAATTGATTTGATATTATATATTTTCAGGGTAGGAGCTTAAGGTGTTAGGTGTGGCTCTTAAGACTCTCAGAGTATCTACAAAGGTGCTGCTAGGGACTGAGTTTCCCTTCTATGGGAGTATTCAAGTAGGCTGAATGGAATAAAATACAGGTAGATTCTAAAAGTTAATTAAACACTGTACCCATCCAATCAAAAACAGCCCCAAGTATGTATGTAAGAGTAGTTATTATAACAACCAGATCCTCTATCAACAAAGAGGTTAAAATTTCTCATCTGTTGAGGGGTCCAAGTCAGCTTGTGACCAAGTGAGAACCTTCCCTGGTGCAATACCAGTTACCTTGGATGATTTTGGTATCAGTCAAGTTGCTGCCTGGTCGTCGGGCTGCTGTTCTGATTTCTAGAGCTGGGCACTGGCTTTTCCTGTGGGGCAAACCGAGCCTGGCACCTGTTGCCCTGCAGATCAGCACAGCCGTTGCTGGAACTGGTGCTGCTAAAGCTGCCTCTGCTGGGTCTGTCGCCACTGCTGCTGAAGCTGCTGCTGCTGGGTCTGCTGCTGCTGCTGCTACTGGGTCTGCTGCTGCTGGGGCCGCTGTTCCGTGTGCCGGACCTGCTGATGTTGCTGCCAGACTCTGCTCCTGCTTGGGTCCCGGTGTTGGCTCAAGTTGGCGTGGCTGGGTCCTGGGACCTCTGCTCTGTTTGTTGGAGCTGGGCACAGGTTGTGGGGGAGAGGAGGGAGTTGCAGCTGTTCTGGTTCTCTCGCTATTCCACGTGTTCTTCTCCCTCATGGTCTGCTCCTTCATTGCTCACTGCCACTCCCCTTCATGTTTCTAGAGTTGCGGAGAGCTCTGGTGGGAGTGGAAGCTCTCCGCACCTGGGTTTTCCTATGGCTTGAGCCATGTCTTTCTTCCTTTTTTTTTCTTTCTTCTTCTCTCCCTACCTCCTTTACTTATTTTCTTAAATATTTATTTGAAACAGAGAGAGAGAGAATGGGCATGCCAGGGCCTGTAACCACTGCAAATGAACTCCAGATGCATGCTCCATCTTACGCATCTGGTGTTATGTGTGCGCTGGGGAATTGAACCCACGTTCTTAGGCTTTTCAGACAAGTGCCTTAACCACTGATAAATCTCTCCAGATCCTCCTTTCCTTCTTCTTTTCCTTCCCTACCTCTCTTTCTTCATCCCTCCCTCCTTCTTTCTTTCTTCTTTTCTCCCTCCCTTCCTTTCAGTCTTCCTTTTTGTGTATACTTAAGATAAAAATTCAGCTTTTGGGGCTGGAGAGATGGCTCAGACAGTTTGGGTTCTTCAGTCCCCACTAAAGCCACATGCACAAAGATGGTGCATGTATCTGGAGTTCATTTGCAATGGCAAAAAGCCCTGGTGCACCCATTCTTTCCAGCCCCACTCCCTCTCTCTGCTCTCTCTCACTCTCTGATTGCAAGTAAATAATTTTTAAAAATGGAGTTTATGTCTTGGGTGAGTCTCAGTGAATCCTTCAGCTCTTGTACCAGGCCTGAAACCAAGAGGCAGGAAACTCACCATCTACCATATTCCCTCACATCCCTTTCCCACCACCCCACCCCCCTTACCAAAGGCAAGCCCCCTTCTAATCTTGTCCCCATAGATTAACTTGGATTTGCCTAATGTGGATGCAAGCTGGGTCTTTTTTCCTTTTAATTGTAAAAATTGTATAAGGAGTAGCTGTGGTCAGGTTCTGTAGGCTTGGAGCACACCTTTTTGGTACTGCATGTACTTCCATGCATAACTCATCCTCATCACTGGCCTCCTGCCTCCATAGCACACTAACCCACTTTCTTCCCTTGAATCTGGCCTCTGTTCACTCCTCTTATCTGGAAGTTCTTGTCCCAGTACTCACAAGCAGTTATGCCATGGTGTTTTCAATATTTGTGCCCCTTGGGGGGTTCAGCTTCAGGAGATATTGGCTGCCTATCATGTTCCCATGAGCCTTTTAGTTCTAACATGCTTGGCACCTGTGTTAACTCAGGGCTGGGGGAAAGGCTGCAAAGGCTACATGCAGAGGCGACAGAGCCTGAGCCTAGTGGTCAGTGAGGAGGGACACCAGAGTAGTAGGTGATACACTCAGCCCCCAATTTTCAGAGGTAGGACAACAGGTCTGAAGTGGAATGGCTCAGAGGCCAAGTAAGGGTGAACAGAAACTGTGCTGTCACCCATAGGAAGGGTGGTGCTGGGGAAGCAGCTGGGTCACAGGGTGCCTTGATCACCCTAGTTTTCATAGACCCTGGAAAGCATTCACAAGGTTTGAAATAAGAGTGATGTGTGTTGGTAGATGAAGGGGAGTATGGGCCAGTGGTGGGGATGGAGTAGCAGGAGGAGCAAGGGACTTCCCTGTGAGACAGCCCGGGGAGGCCAGCAGTCAACACCCATGGGTAGACTGATGAGAATCGCTGACCCTGAGCCAGGAGCATCTTGAGGAAGATGCTCACTTTATTTTATTTACTAATTTTAATTTAGAAAGAGCAAGCCAGAGAGACAGACAGTGAATTGGCACACCAGGGCCTCAGCCACTGCAATTGAACTCCAGATGCTTGCACCACCTAGTGGGCATGTACAACCTTGCACTTGCCTCATCTTTGTGCATCTGGCTAACATAGGATCTGGAGAGAGATCCAACATGGGTCCTTAGGCTTCACCTTAACCTCTAAGCCATCTCTCCAGCCCTTTCCTCACTCTATATAGAGGGTTGGAGTGCTATCTCAGCTGGCACATGTTTCTATAGCAGAAAGCCATTGACTGGGGGACTCAGTAACATAGACATCTATTCCTTACAGTCAGGGACTGTAAGTAGAAAATAAAGGTATAAGCAAATTCAACATCTGCTGAGGCCCATTTTCTAGTGAAGAGGTCATCTCTTTACTATGTCCCTACATGGTTAGAGGGGTTTGAAGGTCTCTCGGGTCTTTTATTTGGCAGCTAAACCCACTCGTGAATGCACCCTTGATGGCCTACTCACCTACTGTTGCAGTTACTCTCCCATCGCTGAGACAACCAACCAACCAGAAGCAGCTTATGGGAGGAAAGGGTTTACTTCAGGCTTACAGATTCTAGGGCAAGCTTCATCATTATGGAAGAACATGGCTCACTTTATGCATTCACAGCAGAGAAAGAAAAACCAACACTAGCAAGCACAAACAGCAAGAACCAAAGCTGGCCTTCCACATACCTAGTAGGACTGGACTCAAGATCCATCAGCCACCAGTGACACATCTCCTTCAGCAGCTCTATCTTTTGAGGACAAAGTATTAAGTTTAATAAAAAATACCCACCTATCACCTTGCTGTGTCTGTTTTCCTTACTATGCCTTCTTTTTATAATGGAAAAGTTTACTCTGTGCCAATATGTGTTGGTTGGAAGTATGAAACTTGTGTCTTTATTTTACAGGCTCACAGTTAAGAGACTGTCTTGAGTCTCAGATGAGAATTTGTACATGGGCCTTTTGAACTGTGTTGGGATTGGTAAAGACTAGGTGGACTTTTAAAGTTGAACTGAATGCATTTGCATCACAAGATGGTCATGAGTCTATAGAAGCCAGAGGCAGAATGTAGTAGTTTGAATATAAAGTTTCTCCCCATAACCTCATGTGTTTGTAATTGAGCCTTATATTCAATCCCTAACTGGTAGAGCCTTTGGGAGATAGAACCTTGCTGAAGAAGATGTGTCTCTGGGGGCTGATCTTGAAGTTTATTAGTCAAGCACCAAGCCCAGTACTTAGACTACTTCCACATATGTGACTAGATGTGAACCAGCCTCTGCTCTGCCATAATGATGAAATTTCCCCTCAAAACTATAAGCTGAAATAAACCCTTTCCTCCAATAAGCTGCTTTTGGTCAGGTGTTTTATCCTAGCAATGAGAAGTTAACTCTACCACATGATACATCACCTTTGGGGTGAGAGTCAACATGTGAATTTGGAGGTGACAAGCTATCACCTTGCAGCAGCAGGGAGCTGTTAAGTTTATCCTAGGGATATAGGCTCCTGGGTTCTTGTTCCAGGCCAGCCATGGTTCCCCAAAGATGTTACAGGCAACTGTGGAGGCCAAGGTTGTGTGTGTGTGATGAGAGAAAGAATCACCCACTCCTGGGAGTCAGTTCCGGTGAACAGTTCTCAGTTTATTGTCAGGGAAAATGGATTTATAAGCATCTGAGGATTGGAAGAGGACCCTAAGGGGATTGGTAGATTTAAAGATTGCTAGTCTATGGGGACATTCGTTCAAGCACATAGGCAATGGTGGGTCAGATGATCTAGGGTCTCAGGGAGATGAACTGTGTGAAGGTACTGGCTGATAAGCAGTTTCCTAGGCAACTGGCCAAAGGCCACAGAGTTATGGGCAAAGTCTAAGTCTTATCTGAAAGTCCACGTATCTGGTTCTTGGAGAGGAGTGGCCTTACTTCCTACCCATCTCAGGGTCCATCCAAAATTTTGTCTGGGGATCCAGGCTCACTGTGACCCCCAAGAATGGGGGGAGGATCCTGACTCACTGCAACCCCTAAGGATGGGGGTGGGGAGCTCCCCTGCTGGTCCAGTCCCTGAGAGATGATTGGTGGTTCAGGCTGCAGCTACCTCTCCATAGCCTGGGGCCTTTGTGTCAGAAAGTTTAGGTTTGCTTTAACTGAGGGCCCTGGCACTGTCTGATACAAGGATGGCTTCTTTTGTCTTCTGATGAAGCCATTTCAAGCCACTGTAGTCAAGGACAGGGATGCCCTGACTCATCTTAGTGCTATAACCTTTGCCTAGCTTTTACAAGGTCCTGGGCTGGCTTCTTAGCAACAAACACCACCACCACTACACAGTATAAGTAGATTAACAAAGCATCTGAAGTTCAGTGAAGGTTGCCTCAGAGCTCAGAGCTCAGGCACATGGATAATTTAAAAATCACATTCAGGGGCTGGAGAGATTGCTTAGTGGTTAAGGCACTTTCTTGGTCAGAGGAGGGAGTGGTATGGTGAAAATAGAAAATAAGAAAAGGAGCCCCGTGCAGGGTGTGCTATAGGACCTTATCGACAGGCTGCCAAAGGACCCAAGTTTGATTCCTCAGTACCCACATAAATCCAGATGCACAAGGTGACTTATGCATCTGGAATTTGTTTGCAGTGACTGGAGGCCCTGGCACACCCATTTATTCTCTATCTCTCTCTTCTCTCTATCAAATCAATAAAACATTGACTTTTTAAAAATTACATTTATTGGAGGGAATTACCATGGGATATATTTTATAATCATGGAAAATGTTAATAAAAATTAAAAAAATTTACATTTATATCTAACATGTACATAAGCAAATATAAAAAAGATCATTCATACAAAAGTTCCAGGGGCAGTGGATGCACTGTGTCCAGACTTCTTCCCCAACATCACCCTTCCTACAGGAGCCCAGAGAGAGCAGCCTGGACATGTGCACCCTTGCTCATCCCCTGAACCACTTCACTCCAGACCTATGGTCACACCTCTGCAAACTGAGGGCTAAGTGCTTCCCTGCTGCTTTGGCGCCCTCCTCAGTTTCTGTAGCCTCTAGAGGCACTGATGTGTCTCTGTAGTGGAAGCAGAGCCCAGTGCCCACTTGAGCCTCTACACACGTCACCACTCTGTGGTAGAGAGGAGGAAGCTTAAGGAGACACACAGTGACATAAAACAACTCCAGGTGTAAGGACAGAGCCTTTGTCATTGGCTTGCCAGGGGTCACCTCCCCTCAGAGTCTGGTGACACCATGTTCCTTCACAGGCAGAAGTCAGAGCTGCTGGCCAGAAGTGATCAGTTTCCTTGGTTAGGGGAGGGAGTGGTGTGAAAATAGAAAAAGGAGCCTTGTGCGGGGTGTGTTATAGGACCTTATCCACAGGTTGCCAAACACTGGAATGGGAGGGGTCATGGATACAGAGCCATCTTGGAATGCTGGACATCAATAGTCATTGATCCCAGTTTCTCATTTGCTCATGGAATATAGAATTTGAGACAGGAATGACTCTTCTGAGGCCACAGATGTTCAGAGAGGTGCTGCCCACGCATGGCCTGTTCATGCCTGGGCCCCTGCCCATTTATCACCTATATTCCAGTTTTCAAACTCAGTTGCTGACAGCCCAAAACAAGGCTGGAAGGGTGGACAATCACGGCTGATGGCACAAGGGTGGGACACAAACACTGGCTGCACATAAGGGCTAGCACTGTGCCATTCTTTCTCATTCAATTCTTTTGTTTTCTGTTTTGTATGTGTGTATGTATGTGTGCTCACATGAATATCAATACACATGTGTGTGTGCAGGTACACAGGCATGAGGAGGCCCGAGGTTAATGTGAGGTGTCTTCTTCAATCATATTTCACCTTACTTTTTTTCCAAGGTAGAGTCTTAGTGTAGCCCAAGCTGACCTGGAATTCACTCTATAGTCCCAGGCTGGTCTTAAATTCATGGTGATACTCCCACTGCTGCCTCCTGAGTGTGGGGATTAAAGGTGTGCACCACTACACCTGGCCCACCTTATTTTTTGAGACAGGTTCTCTCACTGAACTTAGAGCTCACTAATTCAGTTAGACTAGCTAGCCAATGAATCCTAGGGATTCTCTGTCTCTGCCTCCCAAGCATCAGGTTTATAGGTGTGCAGCTATCACCATGTCCAGCTTTAAGGTTGGGTGGGAGCTAGGGATCAAATAAATGCTTGAGAGGAAAGAACCTTCCAATTGAGCCATCTCTCCCATTTAATTATAACCACAGTGGAGGGTAGACAGCTGTAGAGTGGATGGTTGGGGTTACTTGCTAGCAGGACATGAGCAGAATATGAGTTCTGTGTGTGGCAGGGAGTGGGGCTGGCAGGAGATGGAGCTGGAGGTCCAGACAGGACCAGAGAGCAGCCAACCCAATGCCTCTTCTGGGAGATAACTTGATCCTTCAGCAGTGTAGCGTCCCAGAGGAACATAGACCAAAAAGACTAAAGTTCAGTTTTGGAGGCAGCTACAGATCTGCTGGAAGACTGGCTCAGTAATCAGGGAGGGCTGGGATGAGAGTCTCAGCTAAAAAGGCATATGTCATGAGTTTTCTCACAACAAAAAATTTGAGGCTTGTGTAAGTCAAAAAGTTGGAAGATTGGGACTGTCAGGATACCTCTTCCAAAGAAAATCAAGGCAAGAAAGAGCTCATTGTTCTTAAGTCCCTTCATTTTGGGAGCAGAATATGTGTTTGTGTAGGCCACCAGTGAAATTTGGCTGGTAATGGATTGTTGCCGGAGAACAAGTGGCTGAGTGCAGTTACAAAGCTGAGGTCAGCTTGCCCTGGACAGGCTGGCTCTGAGGGTCTGGCAGATCACTGCTGGTCTTAGATCTTGTGGCAGGCAGGCCAGCAAGGCTACAGATTAGAGCCAGGCCAGGTGCTCCTCCTCTCCACAATATTCAGAGCTCAGAGGCCACACTCCATCCCAAAGAAGATAAAAGCCTCTTCTTGCTGCGTGGTGAGAGTGGAGTATTCAAGGCTTCAGAGGGGAGATGACACATTGGCAAGGTCACCAATGAGGAACAGCCACCTGTCTCTGGGAGAGAGCTATCAGCCACAAATATAGCAATCATTAAGTACTTCTCTGTGCCAGGTAGGCACTGGCTTTAAAGTGCCTCAGAACACTAGGACATTTAATCCTTAAGAGACCCTGAGAATTAAGAACCACTGTAAAACCAGGAAGCCAGACTCAGAGCCACATCACGTGTGGGACCCTGGTGTGCACACAGGCTATTGGTTTTCAAGGGCTGATTTGAGACCCTGCTTCTACCGACAACCCTGCAACCTCCAGTGAGGCATTTCCCCTCTCTGACCCTTGGCTTCCTCATTTGCAGAATAAGTTACAAAGCTACCTCAGTGGGTCTCATGGTTTCCTGGCTCTTTGCCTGGAAGACTCTGCTATCATTAAGAGTTCATACCTAAGTTTTGGAGCCTGAGATCGTAGTTTAGAAGTGGCAGATAAGAAGCCAAAGAGGGGGCTGGGTATAGTGGCACATGTCTCTAATCCCAGAATTTGGGAGGCAGAGGTAGGAAGATTGCTGTGATTTCAAGGCCAGCCTGAGACTACTCTGCTAGGGACACTGTCTGGCATTTCCCACATTTGGGGTGTCTTAAGTTGCTTCTTGGTGTCAGAATGACCTTTCCCCTAAATTCTCAAGTACCACAACATCTGCACAATGACTGCAGGCCATTTGAACAATGTCCAAGTGGCCTCTTTTGAATGTTTTTGGAGAGTAGTAGGTTGCTGACCAGAAGTCTTGGGGTGGCATGATGTGATTAGAGCCCAGAGATCAGCAAAAATGCATACTCTGTAATCTCAAGCAGTTGGCTGGACCTGTTTGAGCCTCATTCCTTCATTCAGGGGGATCAGGGCTGAGCCAAACAGGCCCTTCATTCCCTGCATGTCCTCCTAGTTCCAAGCATCATGAGAGAGGCCAACAGGGAGACAATCCCAGGCAGTGTGAACCCTTCAGCCGGGAGAAGCAATGTATCAAGATGGTAAGGAAGGCCTTTTGGAAGAGATTAGGCCAGGAGCCATGGTCTTCTGTTCCATTAAGAATGTATGGATGAAATCTGGTTTTGTGTCAGAATGTGTAATTGCATTGTCAGTTATTTTGTTATAAAAGTATACATGTGCACAGTGAGAGCTTTCAAGAAAAAAAGAAATCTTACCCTGCTGTCACTGGAAGAAACCAATTGTTGTCCACAGCCTCTTATGTGGGCTTCCAGAAGTGCTCTGCTTGTACGGAAGCACATGTGGAACATTAAAAGTCCAAATAGGGCCGGGCGTGGAGGCACACGCCTTTAATCCCAGCACTCAGGAGGCAGAGGTAGAAGGATCGCCATGAGTTCAAGGCCACCCTGAGGTTAAGGAATTTGCCTGTGAAGCCAAAGGACTCAGGTTTGATTCCCCAGGATCCATGTCAGCCAGATGCACAAGGTGGCACATGTGTCTGAAGTTCATTTACAGTGGCTGAAGGCTCTGGTGTGCCCCTTCTTTCCTCTGTCTCTGCCTCTTTCTATCTCTCTCTCTCAAATAAATAAAATAAAATAATTTTATTTTAAAGTTCAAATAGAGGGTTAAGGTGGTTGCCTGTGAAGCCTAAGGACCAGGTTCAATTCCCCAGTACCCACATAAGCCACATACACAAGGTGGCGCATGCGTCTGGAGTTTGCAGTGGCTAGAAGCCCAGGTATGCCCATTCTCTCTCTCTCTTTTTTGTCTTTCTCTGCATCTTCCTCTCTTTCAAATAAATAAATAAAATATCATTTAAAAGTCCAAATAAAGCCAGGTGTGGTGCTACACACCTTTAATCTCAGCACTCAGGAGGCAGAGGTAGGAGGATTGCTGTGAGTTTGAGGCCAGCCTACAACTACAGAGTGAGTTCCAAGTCAGCCTGGGCTATAGTGAGATCCTGTCTTTAAAAAGAAAAAAAAAATCAAACCAAAACAAAATACAAGTCCAAATATGTGACCATGGCTAACTACCAGCTGTGTGGCCACCAAGGGGCTCATGTTCTTACCTGCTCTTTCCCTGAAATGTGGACCTTGGACATGTTTAGTTCTTTTCTTTTGCAGTGTGTAGAATTAATGATGTATGTATGTGTGGTGTATGTACATGTGTGTGTGCAGATGTAAACACCTCATTCACACATGTGCTGAGCTTAGAGGCAGATATCAGCTATCCTCTATCATCCCTCTTCTGTCTTCTTTCCTTGAGTCTCTCACTGAACCTGGAGCTTGTGAAGCCAGAAAGCCTCAGTGACCTCCTGTTTCCACCCTCTTTGGCACTGGGGATACAGGCACGTGCAGCCATGACCAGCCCTTTACATGGAGCTATGGATCAGTCTCAGATCCTCATGCATGTTCAGCAAAGTGTTATTACACACTGAGCCATCTCCCCAGCCCCTTGCATGTGTTTCTAATCCACAGATGATTGCTCAAGACACTGCAGGAGTTACTTGGGGCCAAGAGCAGCAGTCCCTGGTGTCTTTATCTCAATACACCTTACTCCACACCAGGTCCTTTGCATCCATCTTGCCTCCTAAGCCTCCCTGTGGTTGAATAGTTGTCATACTGTTTTCAGAAGAGGAAATGGGGCTCAGAGGAGAAAGCCATGTTCTGATGCTTCATAGCTATTCTGGGTCATGTTGGGCCCC
Source organism: Jaculus jaculus (assembly GCF_020740685.1). NCBI lineage: Eukaryota > Metazoa > Chordata > Mammalia > Rodentia > Dipodidae > Jaculus > Jaculus jaculus. Next base: position 61,722,690 of record NC_059112.1, read on the forward strand.
ACAGGACTCTTAAGCCAGAAGGAGGCCAGACTGTCCTGGAATCCTGGTTTCTGGAGGCAGTAGGGTCAAATATAACCTAGGCAGGAAGTGCAGGCCAAAGGGCAGCCAGCCTTGGCCCTTGGGATTCTGGAGCAGCTGCCCACAGAGGCCAGACTCAGTCCCTGGAAGCATCATACATGTACCTTTGACTTGGTGGCTCTGCTCTGTGAGCACATTGTCTGAGGACTGCCTCATGTGCTCATGGCCTGTGTTTCCTCCAATATGGGGGATGTATCATATCAAACTCCTTATCACTGCTTGTGCAGCCTTGAGCTCAGATTAGCCACTTGACCTTTTTCTTTTCTTTTCTTTCTAAAAGTTTAAAAATTGAAGTAAATCAGGTATGGTGACTATATTATCAGGGTTCTCTGGAGGAGCAGAACTGCTAGAATGAATTATATAAAAAGAAATGGAATTTGTTGGATTAGCTTACAAATAGCAGTTGCAGACCTGAGAATCAAGGAACCCAGTAGCTGCTCAATCCACATGGTTAGATGCCTCAGCCGTCCCAATCAGGCACTGAAGGCCTGGAGGCTTCCTGAGGAGACGCTGGTCTTCAATCCACACTGGTCATCAGTTGATGCTGGTCTTCAATCCACACTGCAAGGCAGCAAGCAGCTCTGGCAGCCAAGTGGAAGGAAGGGGTTCTTTTCACCCAGAGCTTCCTTATAGAAAGTTCCCCTCTGAGACGATGGCCCCTCTAAGGGATGGGCTCACTCTGGGGGCAGGATTTCCTCCTTCAATTAATTTTTCCTGGAAGCAACCTCAGAAATCCACCCAAAAGGGATTTCTGTGGATTACTAAACAGATCAAATTGACAACACCTTAACCATCACAGTAGCACAGGCCGGTTAATTCCAGCACTCAGAGGGAAGATCACTATGAATTCAATACCAGCCTGGGATATGCTTCCTGTCTCTAAAAGAAAAAAAAAATTGAAGATTCACACAACATAAAATTAAGTATTTGAAAGTTTCTATATTAGTGACATGTATACATTTACAGTGTTGTATAACCATCACCTCTATGTACTTCCCAGATCCCAAGGAGCCCCAGTTCTAGATATTCACAGATGGGGAACTGAGGCTGAAAAAAGGGATTTGTCCAGATTACCAGCTACCAAAAGCTAATACTGCCAGATGTGGTGGTGCACGCCTTTAATCCCAGCACTCTGGAGGCAGAGGTAGGAGTATCGCCATGAGTTCAAGGCCACCCTGAGACTACAGAGTTAATTCCAGGTCAGCCTGGACCAGAGCGAGACCCTACCTCAAAAACCCCCCAAAACCAAAAGCTAACACTGGTTCTGCTCACTGAATCAAGCAGTCATCTTTGAGTCAACCCTGGTAATAAATAGTGATAGTGACAGCAGTGGCCTTTGTAGCTGTGGCTGTTGAACATACCTTCTCTGAAATTATTCCTTTAGATTCTTCCAAGGGCTCTGTGAGGCAGGAATTCTCGTCCCTATTGCCAGGTGGGGAAACTTCAGCTCCAAATGAGAATCCACTTTATAGTGAAGAAATGAAACTAGGCCTGCTTCCTCGGTGAGGCTTTGTCAGGGCAGCCAGGAAGGATCCCCATTGGCAGGATTCTGGAGGTGGGAAGGACTGGCTGCTGGGTGGTCCAGGCCTTGGAGCAGAGTGAAAGCTCCAGAAAGGCTGGAGTCCAGCCCAGCTGACCCCTCTAGCTGCTCTTCTGGAGCCAAGAGCTCTAGCATTGCCTTGCCAGGGTCCACCCACTCTGACCTGTTTTCCTGGCAACTGCAGGATCAGCCCAGCCCTGAGAGTCTTACCAAAGTAGAGGTGGCTATGAGGTCAGATACAGCATCCTCTGTCCTCCCACCTCCTTGCATTCACTCTTGCTATTCTTCCATGGCTGATGAGACTTCCTGTTCTCTTGTCAAACTCCCACATATATGTCATTTTCTGACAAGTTGGCACCATTCTGGAAAGAAATCCCTCTGTAATCCAGATGGTCAGTTCTCTGCTATACCTTCTCCATTGCTATGAAGGGTCTAGCTGTCCCTTTCTCTTCTCTGGCCATGCATAGAGGTCTTCATCTCTGTCCTCCAGAGTTCAGCTTCTCCTTAGGGAAGAGGCCATTTTCAACCACAGCATGTGGGGGCATAGATGCCAGCCTCAAGCATATGCACAGTAGGGAGAAAGGGAGCTCAGGGGATGTCCAATCCCTGTTCAGAGTCCATGGCCACCCTCAATCTGGGGAGGAAGTCCAGTAGTCACTGGCCAGGTCCAGAAGCCACAGCCTCTGCCAAGATGGGCTGTTGATACCTGGCTCTTCCCACTGAACACCAGGAAGCTTGACTTTATTTAGCTGGTAGATACCATGTGGATTCTGGATCAGGTATAGCTCACATTCTCCTCTTGGTAGTCATGCAAAGAGGGAGGACACTAGGACAAAGAGGGGTTAGGCCAGAACCCACATTAGCCATGTGCACAAGGGGGCACATGCATCTGGAGTTCATTTGCAGTGGCTGGAGGCCCTGGCATGCCCATTCTCTCACTCTCTCCTTCTCTGTCTCTCTGCCTGCTTATCTCTCTCTCTCTCTCTCTCTCTCGCTCTCAAATAAATAAAAATATTTTTAAAAAGAGGGAAAGTTGTCCAAGGTCACACAAGGAATACATGGTAGATTGGGATTGAAATGCTGACTGTCTGGTGCCATGGTCCACACATTGAGGCACGCTGGGATTGGAATGCTGACTGTCTGGTGCCATGGTCCATACACTAAGGCACAGATTGCTCCCTGAGTATATGCTCCAACAGGGAGACAGAATCAGCATGAGGGCTGGTGTGGGGTGAAAAGATTGCTTGCTTGCTTGCTGTGCTGGCTTGACCCAAGTGTCCCCCATAAACTTTGGTATTCTGAATGCTAGGTTCCCAGCTGATGGAAATTTGGGAATTAATGCCTCCTGGAGGCAGAATATTGTTGGGGGCCAGCTTATGGGTATTATAGCCAGTTTCCCCTTGTCAGTGTTTGGCACACTCTCCTGTTACTGTTGTCTACCTGATGTTGGCCAGGAAGTGATGTCCAGCCTCTGCTTATGCCATCGTTTTCCCTGCTATCCTGTAGCATCCCCTCGAGTCTGTAAGCCAAAATAAACCTTTTATCTCCCCAAAGCTGCTCTTGGTTGGGTGATTTCTGCCAGCAATGTGAACCTGACTGCAACACCTGCAGTCTGACAGACCTCTGGGGCCAAACCTCACCCAGGCTATGTCACCTCAGCCAAGTTCCTTAACTTCTCTGGCCTTAAATGTCTTCATTCTAGTGTAATAACAGTAGCAGTAACCATGCACTATGTGCCAGGTCCCTTTCTGTAACCCAGAAACACACAGCCACAGTAGGACAGGCAGTGCCTTGCCTCATGGTGTGGTCATGAGGATGACCTCAATCAAGGACATGGAAAGGGCTCCTACCCCATAACCAGGGCAAACTCCTGCTTGCCTCTGAATCTTCCAACTCTTCCATTTCTAGCCCTGATGATTGTTCCTGGGGGGCAGTGAGGATTTGGGATTAATGACCTCCATGTGGAGGGCAGAGAATGAGAAAAGAGTAGTGTCTGGGGTAACTGGACAGTACTAGGAGAATCAAACTGCACAGGCCCCACTAGAGGCCTGAGAATGGAATGTGCTCCCTGTATTCCTGGCATGGAAAAGGGAGACATATAGCAGTATTGTCCAATAGTCCCTGGACTTGTCCTGCCCAACAGCTGCTGCTTGAGTTCCAGAGTTCCTGACCTGCAAGGGGCTCAGGATCACCTGCCCAACTGGACCCAAGGCAGAAACATGGGTGGTCTGAGCTGAGGACATCAGACCTTCTGTCTGAATGTGCCAGCAACATTTGTTCTCTGTAGGAATGCAAGCAGAATCCAGATATGGTGGTGCAGTCCTGTGATCCCAGCATTCAGAAGGCAGAGTTGGCCTGAAGCAAGTTTGAGGTCAGCCTGGGCTACATAGCAAGACTCTGTGTCAAAAACAAACAAAAATAAATGTGTGTGTTTGTGTGTGTGCACATGTAAACCAAAATGATACCATCCATGATCAAGATCAAGTTCACCCTACTGGTCCTGAAGACAACCTTATTACCATGTCAGTGAACAGACTACAGTCAAGCTCCACGTGTTTTTCATGTTCAATCTTTTGTGTTTAGCTTCTGACTAAACTTGTGCTTCATATTTCTGATTAGAAAGTGTGGTCATTATAAATGCAAGCAAATCCATTCATGAAATGTGGAACCCAGAAAGTTCTGAGGGAAAGGAAGATGAAAGTCTCACCATCCACAGGCCAGGTGGCTGAATAAACTCGTGGGTGTAGTAGACCAGGGTTGTGCAGTGTGGGTCAGGCTTAGCTTGGCCTGGGTTCAGGTCCTTTTCCACACTATCTCATCTGCTCACTCCTCTGCCTGCTGTTCCTGCCTATCTCATATAGCTGCTGGAGGAACTAGAGAATGACCAAAACGCACAGATAGGCTTGGGAGATTTCTCAGTGGTTAAGGTGCTTGCCTGCAAAGCCTAACGATTAGAATTTGATTACCTAGAACCTGCAAAAATCTAGACACACAAGGTGAAGCATGCATCTGGAGTTCATTTGCAGCAGCTACAGGCCTTGATGCATCCATTCTCTCCCACTTGGGAAGCTGAGGTAGGAGGGTTGGTGTGAGTTCAAGGCCAGACTGACACTACAGAGCTAGATGCACAGTGACACAAGTGTGTCTGGAATTCCATTTTAGTAGCTGGAGGCCATGGCACAACAATCCTCCCTCTCTCTCTCATTCTCATTCATTAAAAAAAAAAAAAAGGCCAATCTGTTGAGCTTGCCTCAAAAAAAAAAAAAAAAAAAAAAGCGAATGAGTGAGACAGAGATATGGAAGTAGAAAGGGCAACAAATACAGGGACAGAGACTAGAAGCCTAGGAAGGGCTGGGAAGGCAAAGTGGATGGATTACGGGGGCGGGGAGGGAAACCCTGTAATCCTGGACACCCAAACAGCTCTGGGCCTGGCCAGCCCTGTCAAGGCACACAGAAGCCTGGTCGAGAGAAACTAGAGAGGAAGCCAGGCTAAGAAGGCCTCTGGGGGTGTCCCTCCTCTTGGATCCCAGTGGGAGCCAACCTGCACAACCCCTTCACTTGCCACTAAACACACACATACCTTCATGAACACAAGCCACTGTTGACATGGGACTGAGCACCCTAAACACCCGCATTGCACAACTACACTCATACACATATTATTGTTAATATATGGGCCCAGTTAACTGGGGAACCCTGTTTCAGACCCAATCCACAGGCAGCCAAGCCCAGGAGCTTCTTCAGCCCACAAACACAGGGTTGTCCTGGAATATTCTAGATCTTCAGGCAAGGCAGATTCTTTCATCATGGGCTACACAGCTGTTCCAGAGTTGATCCATGTCTCTTGTCTGGAGAAGACCAAATCTCCCTAAGAGCTCTTCCCATCCTTCTGAGTCCTTGGGCATCTCAGCACCTATGCTCTCCTATGGGTCCTCCTCACACCTAGTGTGAAGCCCTGCTTCCAGTTCACAATGAAGACCAAAAAATATCAATTTCCTGTCAGTCAGAGCAGTAACTATAGAATTGGGGAGGGGTAGAGACAGAAGGAGCCTCACAGGGCAGCTGTGGGAGTAGCACCCTCTTGCTCTGAAGAAGTCCCTTAAAAGTGAACAGTACCAGAGCCCTTCCTCTAGCTGGAAGTGCGTGGGGATTTCCTCAGAGATGAGTAAAGGTAGACTGGAAGTGCCAGGTTGAAATAGGAAGGAACAGTTCAAGAGGGATGGGGTGATGATTCAATGGATAAAATGCTTATATGAGCTCATATAAGAACCTGAGTTTGGATCCAAACACCCATGTCAAAGTCAAGTGTGGTTGCACACCTGTAATCTCAGCACTGGAGAGGTGGAGACAGGAAGGTCACTGGGACTCACTGACTCTCTTGTCTAGCTGAATTGATGAGTTTCAGGTTCAGTGAGAGACTGTCTCAAATATAAGATGAAGAGAAACTGGGGAAGACACCTGATATCAACCTCTAGCCTCAATGCACACATGTGCACCTGCATATACATGTGTACACAAATACACACATATATGCAAAAAAGGAAATAGGGTTGGAGAGATGGCTCAGCAGTTAAGGCACTTGCCGGCAAAAACTAATGACTTTTAGGTTCAGTTCCCTAATACCCACTTAAAGCCAGATACACAGTGGTACATGCATCTGGCTGGAGGTCCTGATGTGCCCATTCTTTCCATCTGTGTGTGCGTCTCCCTCTGTCTCTCTTTCTCTTCTCATCTCCCTCTGCTTTCAAATAAATAAATAAAAAGTAGTTTTAAAAAAGAAGTGATGGCTCTTCACCAGGTGGGAGACTCAGGCTCTTTTTCCTTCCACAGTTTCCACCAGGCTAATTCGTTGTGACTTTGTTCATTTGTGACAGTTTAATCATCATGGTTTGCTGGCATTTTCACTGCCAATGTGTTTTCAGGAGTGGAGAAGGTGATCCAGGCTTTTGAGGAATGGACTATCATTATGCTCATCCTCAACACCTTTCCCACTTCAGCTATGCTGGTCTTGGGTCAGCTCTATACAGAGAAAGATTAGGGAGGAGGCACTGGCCAGAGTTCTGAATTATGGGAATGAGGTCCTATGAAGGTGAAGGAAGGGCAGCCATTCTTGCTGCTGTCACCTGTGTACCTCATTCCAGCTGCTGATTCAGTAACAGGAAAGGGTAGTCATCTAATGATTGCCATTATTTCCAGTCAAGCTCATATCCCAGGCATGTGGAAATAGGGTCTGTCATTGTGAGAAGACAAATGACAAAGAAAGTGTTCAACCCCATGATTTGGCAGTTACAAGCACAGTACTAAGTCATAGCTAGATAGGAGCAAGATGTTCCAGAGTGACTGTGTGGATAGATGACTACAGATTACTGTCATGTGCTGTATTTGCAAATTGCAGAAGAAAGGATCTTGAAAGCTTTTAGCAGAAGTAAAGACAAATGTCTAAGGAAATGGATATGCTTGTTATGGTTTGAACACTGCCATGCATGTGCATCCCAGTGCTGTGCACATTCTCATTAATATGCAAGTTTTATGTTTTGAAATGCCAGTTAAAGTACATATAACTAGGCCAGTTATAGAGCTGCATGCCTTTAGTTCCAGCACTCCAGAATCACAGATAGGAGGATTGCTCTGAGTTCAAGACCCAGCTTGGAACTACAGAGTGAATTCCAGATCAGCCTGGGTTAGAGTGAGACCCTATCTCAAAAAAAGACAAAACATAGGCTGGAGGGATAGCTTAGTGGTTAAAGTGTTTGCCTGATAAGCCAAAGGACCCAGGTTCAATTCCCCAGGATCCCATGTTATCCAGATGCACAAGGTGGCACATGCATCTGGAGTTCGTTTGCAGTGGCTGGAGACCCTGGTGCATCCATTCTCTCTCTCTCTCTCTGTCTCCCTCCCCATCAAATAAATAAAATACTTAAAAAAACTGAATTCCTTGGTCCCAGTTCCCTGTGCTGGATGGTGTATGGACAGGCATGGTGTGGAGTAGGCCAGATCCCTGTTTTCCGGTTCCTCCCAGTTCCCTGCGTCAGATGTTGTGCAGTTGGGCAAGGCATGGAGTGAGTAGACCAGATCCCTGTTCCTTGACACCTTCCAGTTCTCTGGTCCTGGTAGCTCTCATTGAGCCTTGCTTGGGGAGGCCTGAGCCCTGTCTGGGCTGTGGAATCAAGGCCTTTTACTCTGGTATCCTGACTAGCCACTGGGTACCAATATCTCTGTTCACCTCAGTCAGAGGGTGCCTGGGTCAAAGGACAAAAACTTGCTTCCTCCTAAAAATGGGTAGACCACAATGCAAAAAAAGCTAACAAAAGTCATAAAACTGAGAGATTCCCACCAAGGATGCCCAGCCCTACAATGGAAGTCTCTAATGAAATCATAGAGAAAGCAACAGAAATTCAATCCCAAAATTAAAACACAAAAACCAATGAGACCCTGATCAAAAGAACCACTGAACTGGAAGCAAACCATCAAGGAACCAACAATCATATCAATGGGTCATTTAGCCTTTGACAGTAGACTTAACTTGATTGAAGAAAATGTTAGAACCTCCAAAAGAGATATGAATGAATTAAGGTGAATCAAGAAATGGAAGATCTCAACAACCATTGATTAAGCTTAAGGAAAACTTGATAAAATGTAGAATGAAGGCTGGTGAGATGGCTTAGCAGTTAAGGCATTTGCCTGCAAAGCCAAAGGACCTCAGTTTGATTGCCCAGAACCCATGTAAGCTAGATGCACAAGGGGGTACACATTTCAGGAGTTTGTTTGCAGTGGCTGGAGGCCCCGGTGTGCTCTCTCTCTCCTGCCTCACTTTTGCTCTCAAATAAATAAATTAAAATGAAATTTAAAAAAATGTTAAAAATGAATTCCAGGAAGCATCAAGAAAATCAGAACTTGAACTGAAATCATACCTCAAAAAAGAGATGGAGGGCTGGAGAGATGGCTTAGCGGTTAAGTGCTTGCCTGTGAAGCCTAAGGACCCTGGTTCGAGGCTCGGTTCCCCAGGTCCCACGTTAGCCAGATGCACAAGGGGGCGCACACGTCTAGAGTTCGTTTGCAGAGGCTGGAAGCCCTGGCACGCCCATTCTCTCTCTTTCCCTCTATCTGTCTTTCTCTCTGTGTCTGTTGCTCTCAAATAAATAAATAAATAAAATTTAAAAAAAAAGAGATGGACATGATGCAAGATACACATCAGAAAACAAAAATCAAATATAACATATAAAATCCCCTCTGGAACTTCTCACTAACAGACTTACTCATGTGGAAGACAGAATCTCTGGCCTGGAAGACAAGACAGATAAATTTGTCAGGAGGCCAAAAATTTCACTTAAAAAAATCAAGTGAACAGAATATGAGGGAGCTGTGGGATACCCTAAAAAGACCAAACATCCAGATCATGGGTATCCTAGAAGGAGAGAAAATTCAGGCCAGAGGCATAGAGAACATATTCAACAAAATTACTGAAGAAAATTTCCCAAATCTCTCAAAAGACAGGCCCATGCAGATACAAGAAGCCACAGAACACCAAACAGACAGGACCAAAGAAGAAACTCTCCAAGGCACATAGTTAATACTGTTAACAACAAAAACTAAGAATGTTAAAAGCAGAAAGAGGGAAACAACTCACAGCATACAAAGGCAATCCCATCAGAATTATGTGAGATTTCTCAATGGAAACCTTGAAAGCCAGAAGGGCCTGGAATGGAACACTTCAAAGTCTAAAAACTATGGCTTCCAACCCAAGCTACTTTACCCAGCAAAAGTATCCCTCATAAAAGGTGGTAAAACAAAAACTTTCCATGATTATATGAACACAAAGCTAAACCTATAGAGGATAGATGAGGGAATACTCCACCCAGAACAGTCAAACAACCAATCTGAAGAGCCAACAAGAAGAAGATCACAATAACCAAAAATAGACCAGGCTCAACATAGTACAAAACACAAGAAAGCACCAAACCCCCATAAAACACCTTATCAAGGCAGGGATTAATTCAAACATCACAGTAATAACCTTAAATATTAATGGTCTTAACTCACCATCAAAAGAAACAAGTTATCAGGGTGGATAAAATAAATGGACCCTACTATTTGCTGTCTTCAAGAAACCCACCTCACCACTAAAGACAGACTTACCTCCTCATGGTAAAAGGATGGAAAATGATATTCCAAGCAAATGGAAATAAGAAACAAGTGGGTATTACTATATTACTTCCTGATCAAATAAACTTTAAAAAAAGTAACCACAAAGGGCAAAGAAGGCCACTTCTTAATCATCAGGGGAATGATCCAACATGAGAACATCACAATCATAAATCTATATGTGCTAAACACAGGTGTACCACAGTTTATAAAAAACAAAATCTACTTGACAATAAAACAGAAATAAATACCAACAGCATCACAGTTGGAGACTTCAACATTCCACTATCATCACTAGATCATCCAAACAGAAAACCAATAGGAAATAATAATAGAGCCCAACAACATCATAGGTCAACTAGACTTAATGGACATCTACAGAATACACATTCTTCTCAGCATCCCACAGAACCTTCTCCAAAATTGACCATATATTAAGCCAGAAAGTGTGCCTCCATAAAGCCAGAAAAATTGAAGTAACTTCCTGCATCATGTCAGATCACAATGTTTTAAAGCTAGAAATTAACAACAAGAGACATATCAAGAATTCCACCAGCGGGCTGGAGAGATGGCTTAGCGGTTAAGTGCTTGCCTGTGAAGCCTAAGGACCCCAGTTCGAGGCTCGGTTCCCCAGGTCCCATGTTAGCCAGATGCACAAGGGGGCGCACGCGTCTGGAGTTCGTTTGCAGAGGCTGGAAGCCCTGGCACACCCATTCTCTCTCTCTCCCTCTATCTGTCTTTCTCTCTGTGTCTGTTGCTCCCAAATAAATAAATAAATAAAATTTAAAAAATAAAATAAAATAAAAGAATTCCACCAGCTCCTGAAGACTAAGCAACACAGTTTTAAACAATGAATGGGTCATGGAAGAAATAAAAAAATTGTAAAATTACTAGAATTGAGTGATAATGAAAACACACCTACCAAAACTTATGGGACACAATTAAGGCTGTCCTAAGGGGAAATTTTCTAGCACTAAAATGTCTTTGTAACAAAGACAGACAGATACCAAATTAATAACCTGACTTTCCACCTAAAGGTGCTAGAACAACAAGAAGGATCCAACCCTAAAAGCTCTAGATGGAAAGAAATAATCAAGATCAGAGCAGAAATTAATGAATTGGGAACTAAGAAAACAAGTAAGAAAATCAATGAAATGAAGAGCTGGTTCTTAAAAATAAACAAGATTGATAAATCCCTGGTTAATTTGATCAAACAAAAAAAAAAAAATGAGAGAGAGGTCACCAGGCATGGTGGTGCATGCCTTTAATCCCAGCATACAGGAGGCAGAGGTAAGGAGGATTGCTGTGAGTTTGAGGCCACCCTGAGACTACATAGTGAATTCCAGGTCAGTCTGGGCCAGAGCAAGACCCTACCTTGAAAAAAAAAAAAAGTCTTTTTTGTGTGTGTTGGTGCTTGTATTTTTTAAAACTTAATTTAATTTTATTTTACTTTATTTTATTTGTTTTTTTATTGACAACATCCTTAATTGTAAACAATATTCCATGGTAATTCCCTCCCTCTCCCCCAATTTCCCCCTTTGAAACTCCACTTTCCATCATATCCCCTCCCCCTCTCAATCAGTCTCTTTTTTATTTTGATGTCATGATCTTTTCTTCCTATTATGATGGTCTTGTGTAGGTAGTGTCAGGCACTATGAGGTCATGGATATCCAGGCCATTTTGTGTCTGGGGGAGTATGTTGTATGGAGTCCTACCCTTCCTTTGGCTCTTACATTCTTTCCACCACCTTTTCCAAAATAGAACCTGAGACTTGGAAGGTGTGAGATAGAGATATTGCAGTGCTGAGCATTTCTCTGTCACTTCTTCTCAGCACCATGGTACCTTCTGAGTCATCCCAAGGTCACTGCCATATGAAAAGAGAAGCTTCTCTAACCAAAAGTGAGAGTAGCATTAATATATGGGTATGAACATTAACAGAAGTGCTTACTGGGCAGTTTGGTGAGCATTTAGCCAGACACCAGCAGACATTACACCTCTTGGGCTCATGACTAACCCTGTCATAGGTTTTCAGTATCAGGGATGTATTCCCTCCCATGGAGTGGGCCTCCAGTCAAATTAGAGTGTGGTTGGTTTGCCCCGCAACAGACATGCCATTATTGCACCCATTGGCTCATTTGACCTGGATGGCCAAATTTAAGGCTTGCAGTGTCCACTGTTTAGTATCTTCACTGCTGATTTTTCTCTCTCACACACATTGAACTGCATGCAATGTGGCTTTTTCCAGCTCTCTCTCAGCTAGTCTACATGGAGGAGGTTTTCAGTTCAGCTCCAGCAGGATTTCTCAGTGACCTTGCAGCCCTAATATGTGGAATCTTCAACAATAGGGTCTTATCAACTATTCCTGGTGGGAAACCGAGGGCCTTGGCAATGGCTGTAATGTTTGGGGGTGCATCATGGACCTCCCTAGCCAGCAACTCACTGGAAGGTATCCCATCCCTGGCACTGAAAGTTTTCTTGTAACAATCTATGGTTCCTGAGTGTTCCATTGTCCCAAAAAGTAGGTTTCCATATGACTTATTTATACCCTCTTAGATTTAGATTAGCCTTCCTTCCACCTTTCCTCACTTGGGCCTTTTCACCCTCATTAATATGTTCTTTGACTTACATATATACAATGCTATCCTATTAAGTCCCCCATCCCTCCCTTTCTATTCCCTTTATATCTCCTTTCTAGCTTACTGGTCTCTGCTACTGAGTTTTCTTCCTACACATAGAAGTCCAATCATTTGTGGCTAGGATCCACATATGAGAAAGAACATGTGACATTTGGCTTTCTGGGCATGGGTTACCTCACTAAGTATAACACTTTCCAGATCTGCTCATTTTCCTGCAAATTTCATAATTTCATTTTTTTAAACTTTTTTTGAGGTAAGGTCTCACTCTAGCTGAGGCTGACCTGGAATTATGTAGTCTCAGGGTGGCCTTGAACTCATGGTGATCTTCCTACCTCTGCCTCCTGAGTGCTGGGATTAAAGGTGTGCGCCACCATGCCTGGCCCAATTTTTCTTTACTGCCAAATAGAACTCTTGTTTTATAAATGTATCACATCTTCATTATCTACTCATCAGTGGAGAGACATCTAGGCTGGTTCCATTTTCTAGCTATTGTGAATAGAGCAGCAATAAAAATGGTTGTGCAAGTATCCCCAATGTAGTGAGAAGAGTCCTTACGATATATGCTTATGAGGGATACAGGTGGGTCATATGGTAAATCTATTTTTAGCTGTCTCAGGAACCTCTATAATGATTTCCACAATGGCTGGGCCAGATTGCTTTCCCACCAACAGAGTATAAGTGTACCTCTTTTTCTGCATTCTCCTCAGCATTTATTGTCATTTGTTTTCTTGATATCAGCCATTCTGATATGAGTGAGCTGGAAGCTCAAAGTAGTTTTAATTTGCATTTCCCTGATGGCTAAGGATGTAGAACTTTTTTTTGATGTTTATATGCCATCTGTATTTCTTCTTTTGAGAACTCTCTATTTAGTTCCATAGCCTATTTTTTTAATTGGCTTGTTTGATTTCTTATTATTTAATTGTTGGAGTTCTTTGTATATCCTAGATATTAATCTTCTATCAGATAGATGTATAGCTGGCAAAGATTTTCTCCCATTCTGTAAGTTGCCTCTTTCCTCTATTCACAGTGTCATTTGCTGTACAAAATCTTTGTAATGAGGTCCCAGTGTTTGATCTATGGTTTTATTTCCTGAGCAATTGGGGTTATATTCAGAAAGACCTTCCCGAGACCAATATTTAGAGGGTTTCCCCTACTTTTTCCTCTAGCAGTTTTAGAGCTTCAGTTCTTTAATCCATTTGGACTTAATTCTTGTACATGAAGAGAGATAAGGATCTATTTTAATCCTTCTATAGATACATATCCAGTTTTCCCAGTACCATTTGCTGAAGAGGCTGTCTTTTTTTCCATTGCATATTTTTGGCATTTTCTTTCGAATATCAGGTGGCTATAGCTACCCGGATTTACATCTGGGTCCTCTATTCTGTTCCATTGATCTACAGGTCTGTTTTGTGCCAGTACCATGCTATTTTTGTTAGTATGGCTCTGTAGTATAGGTTAAAATCAGGTATGGTGATACCACCATCTTTATTTTATTTTATTTTTTTGCTCAAAATTGTTTTAGATATTCGAGATTTTTTCATGCTTCCAAATGAATTTTTGGATAGTTTTTTTCCTATTTCTGTGAAGAATGCCATCAGAATTTTGATGGGGATTACATTAAGTATGTAGATTGCCTTCTGTAAGGTTCATTTTCACAATATTGATTCTTCTGGTCCAAGAACAAGGGGTGTCTTTCCATTTCCTAGTGCCTTCCACAATATCTCACTTGGGTCCTTCACTTCCTTGGTTAGGTTTATTCCAAGGTTTTCTTTCTTTTCTTTCTTTCTTTTCTTTTTTTTTTTTGATGCAATTATGAATGGGAGTGATTCTCTGATTTCATCCTCTGTGTGTTTGTTGTTAGCATATATGAAGGCTACTGATTTCTGGAATGAAATTCTTCTCATTCTACTATACCCTGAATTCTATATTCGATTTTTTCATACTGTCCTGAATATCTTGAAATTCCCATTTATACCTTCCTATTAGTTTGACTTTCTATTTGTTGGACTTTATTATATCTGCCACCATGTTTTCTAGTTTAGATATTCTGTCCTGTCCTTCATCCATTCTACTGGTGAGATTTTCTACAGAGTTTTTATTTCACTGATTGTGTTCTTCATTGATAGTATTTCTGACTAGTTTTTCTTTATTATTTCTATTTCCTTGTTTATGTCTTGTATTGACCTCCTTATTTCATTAGATTGGTTTCCTATGTCTTCTTTGATCCCTTTCATTTCCTCTTTGGTTTCTTTGAACATATTTATAATCATTCATTTGAAATCTTTCTCAGGCATTTCCTGTATGTCATTCTCACTGGTGGTCATTTATGATACATCAATACTTTTTGGTGGATTTATATTGTCTTGATTTTTTGTGCTTCTTGTATAATAATGTAGTGATTTTTTTTGTTGTTTTTTTGAAGTAGGATCTCATTCTAGCCCAGGCTGACCTGGTGTTCACTATGGAGTCTCAAGGTGGCCTCAAACTCACAGAAATCCTCCTACCTCTACCTCCTGAGCTGGGATTAAAGGTGTGTGCCACCACACCCGGCTATGTAGTGATTTTTGCATCTTGGATTAATTTAATGTTTGGGTTTTCTAATTATCTGCAGTATTGTTAGATGTATCAATCAATCTGATGGTATATATCTTCAGGGTAGGAGCTTAAGGTGCTAGATGTGGCTTTTAAGACTCTCAGGGTAACCACAAAAGTGACCCTAGGTTTTGGGGTTGCCTGCTATGTGGCTAAGTGGAACAAAATGCAGGCAGATTCTAAAATTTAACTAAATAATGTACATATTCAATGAAAAACAGCAAAGTATTTATGCAACAGTAGGTATTGTGACAACCATATTCTCTTAACAAAGTCACCATCCCTAAGGATATGTGTTGCCTACACCCTTAATCCTGTCATCTGGGAGGCTAAAATTTCGGGTCTGTAGAGGGTTCCAAGCCAGCTTGTGACCAAGTGAGAACCTTCCCTAAACAAATGACAGAAGAGGAAACAAAGGCACTATAGATCATGAAGCAACAGATAACAAGCCCAAAATATAGCTTATTTCAGAATGACAAATCTGACCATCCATCAGATTTAACATATAATTTAGCTGGACATGGAAGTTACAATTAGCCTATGTACCAGGCTTACTAGGCAGGTACTGACCTGGTATAATCCCAGTTATCTTTGGGATGGTTTTGGTCTCAATTATGCTGTACTCCTACTGGGCCCCAATTTGCTGCACTGTGGGCTAAGGTAGGCTGGCTGGGTCACTGGCTTATTGCTCTGATCACCTGTGTTGAGTGCTGTGTAGGTGAGCTCCCTGCCCCAGGTCTCTGGTGCTTGCTGGCTCTTTCACTGCTGGTGGGGGCGGGGAGGCTGTGGATGGTGGCTGAAGTTCTCCTGTTGGTCCTCGCAATCCTCTTCCTCACAAGCCGCTCCATTGGTCCCTGCCATCCACCCTTCACATTTCTTTTGTTATCCAATAGCATTAAATTAACAAAAGGAGAAATGAAAATGGAGAGATCACAACAGACATCAATGAAATTGGAGAAATCATTAGGGCATACTTCCAAAACCTCTACTACACAAAATTGGATAATCTGGAAGAAATGGATGAATTCTTAGCCACATACCACTACCAAAACCAAACTCAGAGCAGATTAATCTCCTAAACAAACCTATCACATCCATGGAGATTGAAAAATTAATCAACAACCTCCCCCAAAAGAAAAGTTCAGGAATAGATGGCTTCTCAGTTGAATTCTATCAAATCTTCATTGAAGAACTGAAACCAATTTTTTCAAACTGCTTTGCATAATCAGAGACTAGGGACTACTCCCCAACTCCCCTTATGAAGCTAGCATCACCCTAATACCAAAACCAGACAGATATTCAACAAGAAAAGATAGCTATAGGCCTATATCCCTGATGAATTTAGATGCAAAGATTGTGAACAAAATACATGCAAAACAAATTGAACACATCAAAAGCATTATTCACCCTGACTACCTAGTCTTCATCCCAGGGATGCAGGAATGGTTCAACATATGTAAATCAGTCAATGTAATACATCACATAAATAAACTTAACTATAAGAACCACATGATCATCTCGATTGATGCAGAGAAGGCCCTTGACAAAATACAACACCACTTCATGATCAAAAAACTAGAAAGAATAGGCATGGAGGGTTTATATCTCAACACAATAAAGGCTGTATATAAAGCACCTATAGCACAAATAATACTTAATGGGGAAAGACTCAAGGAGTTCTCACTGAGATTGGGAACAAGACAGGGGTGCCCACCCTTCATGACTGCTCTTCAACATAGTATTAGAAGCACTGGCCCAAGCAATAAGACAGGAGAAAGGAATAAAAGGGAATCAAATTGGAAAGGAAGAAGTCAAGTTAGCCCTATTTTCAGATGACATGATCCTGTATATAAGTGACCTGGAAGTCTCCATTTCCTTCAGTAAAGTGGAAGGATGCAAAATGAATGCACAAAATCAGTAGCTTTTCTATATGCAAAGGACAAATATACAAAGAAAGAAATCAGCAAGGCTATCCCATTTTCAATAGCAACAAAAATGTTAAAGACCTTGGAATAACACTGACCAAGGATGTGAAAGACCTATATAATGAAAACATTTAAAATCTCAAGAAAGAAACCTAGGACTTGAAATGGAAAGACTTTCCATGCTCCTGGATAGGTAGAATTAATATTGTGAAAATAGCAATTCTGCCAAAAGCAATATACAGATGTCATGCAATATTAATAAAAATACCAGCATCATTCTTCACAGAGATGGAACAAAATTATCTCAAAATTCATATGGAATGGCAGCAGACTTTGGATATCCAAACATATCCTCAGGAAAAAAAAAAAAAAAACCTCCAGAGGTATCACCATACCCAATCTAAAACTACATTACAAAGCCATAGTGAAAAAAACAGCATGGTATTGAAATAAAACCAGAAACATAGACCAATGGAACAGAAATAGTATTGAACAAATTGGATGGCCATATGTAGAAAAATGAAATTAGACCCACTCATTTCTCCACTTGTAAAAAGCAAGTCAAAATGGATTAAAGTCCTCAATATAAGACCTGAAACTCTTTAACTACTGGAAGAAAAAATAAGAGGTATACTCCATGATATAGGACTGGGAAAAGACTTCCTGAACAAAATCCCAGTAGCCTAGGAAATTAAACAAGCACTCAACCAATGGCATCTCATGAAGCTAAAAAGCTTTTGCGCAGACAAACATTCCGTAAGCAGAGCCAACATATTACCCACTGAATGGGAGAAAATCTTTGCCAGCTATACCACTGACAGAAGACTAATATCTAGAATCTGCAAAGATTGCAAAAAAAAAACTAAACAATAAAGAAGTTGAACAACCCACTCAAAAATTGGGGCGGAGAACTAAATAGGGAGTTCTCAGAGGAAGAATTACAAATGGCTAATACACACTTAAGAAAATGTTCAACAACCCTAAGCATTAGGGAAATGTAAATTAAAACAACCATGAGATTCCACCTTACCCCAGTAAGGATAGCAAACATTAAAAAGTTAAATGAAGCTGGGTGTGGTTTTGCACCCCTTTAAGCCCAGGACTCGGGAGTCAGAGGTAAGGTAGGAGGATCGCCAAGAGTTTGAGGCCACCCTGAGACTACAGAGTGAATTCTAGGCCAGCCTGAGCTAGAGTGAGACCCTACCTCGAAAAACCTAAATAAATAAATAAATAAAAACCAATGTTGGTGAGGATGTGCAAAAAAGGAATGCTCATTCACTGTTGGTGGGAATGTAAGCTGGTACAACCACTATGGAAATCAATATGGAGACTCCTGAAAAAAATGAATATAGAGTTACCAACAGACCCTGTTATTCCCTTACTGGGCATTTACTCAAAAAGCTCCACACTTCAGTTCAGAGATATTTGTTCAACCATGTTTATAGTTGTTCAAACTGGCTAAGAACTAGGATCAACCCAGGTGCCCATCATTGCATGAATGATGTAGCAAAGTGTAGCATATCTACATGATGGAATTCTACTCAGCAGTAAGAAAAAATAACACAGTGAAATTTGTAGAAAAATGGTCAAACTTGGAACAGATCATACTAAGCAAACTCACACAATCTCATTAAGACAATTGTCACATGGTGTGGTGGTTTTATCCAGGTATCCCCCATAAAATTTGATATTCTGAATGCTAGTCTCCCCAGCTGATGGCAATTGGAAATTAAAGCCTCCTGAACATGGTGTATTGTTGGGGGCAGGCTTATGGGTGTTATAGCCAGTTTCCCCATGCCAGTGTTTGGCATACTCTCCTGTTCCTATTGTTCACATAATATTGGTCAGGAAGTGGTGTCCACTCTCTGCTCATGCCATCATTTTCTCCTGGAATCATGGAGCTTCCCTCTAGAGTCTGTAAGCCAAAATAAGCCTTTTTTCCCACAAGCTGCTTTTGGTTGGGTGATTTCTACCAACATTGCAAACCTGATTGCAACAGTAAGGTTGGAACTGACAGTGATTTTGCTGCTAGACACATGGTTGTGCAGCTTGGGCCTTTTGGAGTTGATTTTCAAGAAGAATGTGGAAAGATTTGAAACCTTGGCCTAAGAGATGCCTTGCAGTTCTGTAAGTACAGCTTGATGGACTATTCTGGTAAGAGTTGAAAGACCTGGAGGCCATCAGAACTATAGACAGTGAGGTTTGGATTATGAGGGTGAGAAAGAGTTTTTCCTGGACTAGGCTTGAAGAAGTTTGTGTGACAGGCTTGTTGTTACACCTGTGCCCTAAGAACTTGTGCGGGGCTGCTTTGCATAGAAACGGAATGGTGTGTGCAGAGGGATATGGCACAGAAAGAAATATTTACACTCAAACTTCTACCTATTTAGCTGCAATTGTATGAGAGATTACAGTTATTGAGTTTGGGACACCTGATCTGCATTGTAACAACAGAAACAATGCAGTCTTTTGAAGGGGCCTGAATGTTGAAGTGGTGTCCTGTTTCTCAAAGTCTGCTTTATTCCCTCCTGTATTAACAAATTGGTACCTCATCTGGTATTATGGAGTATAGAAATGCAGGAAAGAGAGGGTCATTGAATTTTCAGCATAGTCTTGTGTTTTCAAAATGGCCATGGACAGTGTGAAGCAGGTCTTCTTGGTGCCTGCATGGAGACCCGATGAAATTGTGAGAATGAACCATGGATTGCATTGGAGACCCAGTGGAGATGCCAGGAACACGATATGGCTGCCAAAGAAAGATGCTGGCTCTCCTGGAGTAGTAGCCTAGCTCGAGGGGTGGAATTGGAACTCCAGAGTTTTGTTGCTGGTTAGAATTATCATTCTTGGAGACCTGTCACTGACTATAGTTTTTGGACTTGGAGCTACAGAGTTTTATGTTTCCCCTGTTTAATTCTTGTATTGGTTGAATATTTCTTTGCTATGTCCAATGCCATCTTTTGCAGTGTGTTTATTGTGTGTCATTATGGATTTTGGGGGATAATTTTTTTGGCATTATGGCTCAGTTAAACGACCTTGGACTATGGGAATGTTTTAACATAGTTGGGATTGATAAAAAAAAAAAACTATGGGAACTTTTAAAGCTGGATGAATGCTTTGCATTTTAAATCATGTATGGTGTGATTCAGGTGTCCCCCATAAACTTAGGTGTTCTGAATATTAGTCTCCCCAGCTGATGGCAACTGGAAATTAAAGTCTCCTGGAGGTATTGTTGGGGGTGGGCTTATGGGTGTTATAGCCACTTTCCCCATGCCAGTGTTTAGCACACTCTCCTTTTCCTCTTGTGCACCTAATGTTGGCCAGGTGGTGATGTCCACCCTCTGCTCATGCTGTAGTTTACTCATGCCATCATGGAGCATCCCCCTTAAATCGGTAAGCAAAAATAAACCTCTTTTTCCCACAATCTGCTCTTGTCTGGGTGATTTCTACCAGCAATGTGAACCTGACTGTAATACATGGTGTCACTCACCTGCAGTTCCTAACCTGGATCAGTCCAAGTTGTTGACATACCTGAATGGCATCTCGAGGCTTGGACAATAGGGAGAGCAGGGTTTGGGGGAAGGAGAAGGGTGGTGGTGGGAACACAAAACTGAACCCAAATTGAACCGGTACCATATAAACCTATATCCTGGAAGTTAGATGAAAATGTTGAACTCTCAACAGGGCCTTAGGAAGAGAACCTGAATCAAAGGGCCCTATAGAGGGTGACATGAAGCCTACCATTAAATTACTCTGTTTTTCTGTCCTTTTCTTTTTTCTTTACCCTTTGTGCTGTCCTATAATTCCCTGTACCAGGATGCAGTTAACATCCACAAGGAGCTGTTTATCAGAGAGACCTACAAGGTCTTCCAAAACAAACAAGACAGACTTATGTCAGAGCACTTGATTACTAACCAGAGGTTAATGGTAAGACCCTACTGCTGAAGACACCATATACTGTCAGCCCGGACCATGGAGAGACTTGGTTGGAATCTGCAGGAGAACCAGTCCGCAGATAATTAGCCCATCTAGTTCTGGAAAGTACTACATGAGCTACTAGGGGAAAGTGGCCAACATATGTCCAATCAACTCAAAGCCTAAGCTACTCAGAAGCAAAAAACTGACATGATTCTCACACAAGTGCAATAGTGGCACACAGCCATGGTGGGTAACCAACTGCTCTTGGATTGGCTAACAAATCCACTCAGTGGAAATGAAACCATAAATAGAACTGGGAAACAAATAATAATTTTGCTTTATAATTTTAAGCTCCCACTAATCTTGGGCTATAAGAGGTTCTACACCCTTTAAATTCTGTCTAAAGTAGCAATGGTTATCCCATTTAACCAGTGCTGACTTCACTCTCTGCTGAAGAAACTGCTTCTCTTTTTCAGATGGGAGCAGGACCTGAGGAGATAAACAACCCAGTGCACCTGACCCTGGCCCCAGTTGAAACTACAGAGAAATTGGGGAAGTGAAAAAGAGTGTCACTTTCTTGGTGAAACTGATATCAGCACAAGGGTGAAGAAGATAGGCCCTAAGGACACTCAACACCTACCAAAAAAAAAAGTACAGATCCAGAGGCTCCTAAGAGTTCATCACTTAGGTAGATTTAAAATGCGCCCAACATGTCTCAGGGAATTTTGTGGAAGAGGGAGCAGAAAGATCGTTAAATCCACAAGTTGGGACATTGTGCACAGAGATATCACCTTTCCCCCATAATTGACTGCTCCCCCCATAATACATGGCCCATGGGGTTGACTTGCATCCCCAACGAGGAGGGCCTCTTTAGTAAAGTGGCAGTGATGAGGGAAAGGATGGTACCAACATGTGTTGTTTACATACTAAGTATGTCCATATCTAATAAAAAGTAAATTTAAAAAAATACTTAAAAATACACATAAGGGTTGGAGAGAAAGCTTAGCAGTTATGGTGTTTGCTAGCAAAGCCAGAAAACCATGTTCAATTACCCAGTACTCACTTAAAGCTAGATGCACAAGGTGGCACATGTGTCTAGATTTCCTTTGCAGCTAGCTGCTGGAGGCCCTGGTGCACCTGTTCTCTCTCTCTCTCTCTCTTTCCTTACCTCTTCTTTCTACTCTCTCATCTCTCCTCCTGCAAACAAACAAAAATATTTAAAAAATACATACAACTTTAAAATTACAATAACATAGACTTTATCACATCAGTAATACAATGATATACACAAAACCTTCAAAAATAGAAGAAAGGGCTAGGTGTGGTGGTATATGTCTTTAATTCCAGTACTCCAAAGGGCTGTGGTAGGAGGATCACCATGAGTTCAAAGCCAGTCTGGGACTATAGAGTGAATTCCAGATCAGCCTGGGCTGGACTGAGACCTTGCCTCAGAACAACAATGGGGGGGGGGGGCGAGAGAGGAGAAAACGAACATATTTGTAACATAAGCACTCCAACTTTGATGAAATTTCACTTTGTCTAAGCAAAAAAAAAAAAAAAAAAAAAAAAAACAAAAAACAAAACCCTACATCTCCCCCTCACTATGAGTTGTTCAGCCTCATTGCAGTAAATATGTAAAGAAAAAGAGATAAAGGGACAGCAGAAGAAAAATGACTTATCACACTGCAACTTAAGGAGAGCCACCATTAATATATTGTTTTCTTTCCTTATAGTACTTATTTATAGTTTTCATTACCACATATATTCAATGGAGCAATTTACAGACACAGTTTCATAGTATTCTTCATTGTAAAATCATGAACTGAAGTTTTCCCTGCTGTTAGATCATTTGAAAGCAACTTCACCATGGTTCTTGAGTTTGAATTCATGAGTAATTTTGAGCATTTTCCACTAGTATCTTTCACACCATTCATGTTATTCTGCAGCTCTATGAGCCCTTGCCAAGTAACATGTGCAAATGCATCCAATTGAGGGGATGTTCACAGTCATGCTGTGCCCTTGCTGTATGTGATGCTGCAAAATGCTTTTATTTTATTATATTTTATGTTTGAGGTAGGATCTTGCTCTAGCCCAGGCTGACCTGGAATTCATAATGTAGTCTCAGGATGGCCTCAAACTCACAATGATCTTTCTAGTTCTGCCTCCCAAGTGCTGGATTTAAAGGCATGCACCACAATGCCCAGCTATATTTTACTATTTTGCTTTCATGCTTGCCAGGCAAGCACTTTGTCAACTAAACTATCTATCCAGCCCCCATGAGCTACCTTTTTTGCAAGTCAAATGTTTCCTCATGATGGCTGCCTATAAATGTGTTTTCTAGTAAGAAGGTGGATAATGTGAAAATCCTTTATAAGTATTAAAACTTATTGTCAGTTTATAATCAAAATATTTTTGGAAGCTTCTGGGTAAGGTGGTGGCATAATAGCCAAGCCCAAACAGTCTAGTGAGGGAAATAAGCAGAAAAACTGTAAAATACACTCTTGTATTGAAAAGTGAAGGTGTATAAGTTATTATCAAGCACAGCAGAGAAGCAGGAGAGACTAATATCTTCCAGAAAGAAGGATAATGGCCAGAACCTCACAGAAGTGCCAGCAACCACAGTCTTCACTCACCCACCTGCCTGGTGCAGAGCTGCAGGAGCAGAAACCAGGTGGATGGAATTTCCACTTAAACCAGCCTCCTTACAAAGTCAGGAAACCTGAGGGGAAACACAGCAGGGACCAGCTGAGCAGCTGCTAAAAGAGAACACAAACAAGACCAGCTGAGCAGCTCTTGTACAACTCCATGTATCTTACAGAGCTTCCCATCCCCAAACATCAGTGCCATGAACCTACAGGGAACTCATTCACCCTAAGCTATATGGCACTCAGCACATTTGATCTGAACACCATATCCACAGCATAACATAAAGGGATCAAGGTGGGCACTCAGCACTGGTGAGATTGGAAGTCATCACAAAAGGTAAAAGGGCCTACTTACACAAAGGCAGGTACATAGGCCTGCACTGGAAGTGCTAATCTCTCTTTCCATGTCTGGGCATATTATGTGTTACATATTCTTGGTTGGCTTTAGCACTCTAATCATCTGTATTTTGGGGTTGACTATTGTTGCCATTGATATTTCCTGATTCATAGGGCCTTTTTCATTTCCTTCTATCATTGTTGGGGGTAAGGTTTGACTCAAACCCAGACTGACCTGGAAGCCATTTCAGATCAGGTTGACAGGATTAAGGGTGTGAGGCAACACACACCCCTAGGGACTTTGGTGTTACTAGATTATCTGTTTGTTTTAATTCCCACTGGTGCATACTCTGTGCTGGTTTGAATTGAATGTGTATATTGCTCAGTTGAATTTTAGAAATTGCCAGTAAATTGCTCTACCCATTATACTAGAATACTTGGATAGCAGGCAAACTCAACACCTAGGGTCACTCCTGATGCTTTTTTGGAGTATAAAAGCTACACTTATCCAGGCATGGTGGCACATGCCTTTAATCCCAGCACTTAGGAGAAAGAGGTAGAAGGATCACCAAGACTTTTAGGCTACCCTGATACTATATAGTGAATTTCAGGTCAACCTGGGCTTGAGCAAAACCCTAACCTAAAAACAAAACAAAACAAACAAAAAAAAAAAAAAAAAAAAAACCAACCAGCTATGCTTGGTACCTTAAGCTTCTACCATGAAGATATATAAAGTCAGATATACATGGCTAAGAATATTACAGCTAATTAGAAAACCCAAGCATCAAATTAACTCAAGATGCAAAAATCTATACATTATAATACAAAAAAAATTGAGACAATACAATCCCATGAAAATTATAAATGCATCAGAAATGACCCCCCCACTGGTACTGATTTAGATGAAATGCCTGACAAAGATTTCAGGGGAAAAAAGATTATATCTATACTCAAAGAAATTGCAGGAATCCTGAAGGAGAACACAGGAAACCCACTTAGTGAAATAAACAGTTCATTATAAGACATGAGTAAGGAAATAGAGGTAATGAAAAAATACCAGTCAGAAATATTAAAAATGAAAATCAGAGTAAGTCAAATAGAAAATTCTGTGGAATGTCTCACAAGCAGAATGGATCAAGGAGAGGACAAAATATTTAACTAGAAGACCAGGTGGCAGATCTAACACAGTCCAACAAAGAGAAAGACAAACTAAGGGGAAGGCATAAATGGGAAATTCAAGACATTTGGGACACTATGAATAGATCAAACATAGGAATTCAGGGCACGGTAGAAGGAGGAGAATTTCACTTCAAAGGTATTGTCAACAAAATCACAGAAGTAAAGTTCCCACAAATAGGGAAAATGATGCCAATGCAGATACAGAAAGCCTTTAGAACAACAAACAGACAAAATATGGAAAGACTCTTTTATTATAATTAAAGTACAAAACACACAAACAAAAGAAAACATATTGAAAGCATTTAGAGAGGAAAATCAAGTCACATATAAAGGCAAGCCCAGCATGATAACAGCAGATTACTCAACATAAACTTTAAAAGCAAGAAGGGCTTGGAATGATGTATTATAAGTACCAAAAGACAGCAACTGTCAAACAAGATTACTTCATCCTGAAAAGCTATCCATCCAAAATACATGGAGAAATAATGACATTCTATGACAAAAGCAGGCTAAAGGATTATATGAACACTAAACCAGTAGTACAGAAAATACTTGAAAGGATCCTCAATGTGGAAGAGAAAGAAAAGCACACACAATAAGGAACCAGGAAAAAATAAACCATACTGAAATAATATTTAGAAGAAGAGAGTAAAAGAAAAACTGGAAGAAATATAAAGCAAGAAGAATGGCAAGAATAAATACATATCTTTTAATAATAATTCTTAATATCAACAGCCTCAGTGACCCAAACAAAACACAGGTCTGCAGAATGGGTTAAAAAGCAGGATCCTTCTACTTGGTGCCTCCACGAAACTCACATTTCCACAAAAGATGGACACTTTCTTAGGGTGAAAGGTTGGAAAATGGTGTTTCAAGAAAATGGGCCTAGAAAACAAGCAGGTGTCACTATCCTAATATCTGACAAGGTAGACTTCAAGCCAACAATAGTTAGGAAAGATAAGGAAGGTCACTTTCTATTAATTAAAGGAGCATTCCAACAGGACAACATTACAATACTAAACATATATGTGCCTAACATGGGGCCTTCCAATTTCATCAAACAAACAGCATTAGAATTAAGGTCACAGATAATACTAAATACAATTGTAGTGGGTGACTTCAACACACCACTCACATCAATTGACAGGTCATACCAGCAAAAAATAAACAGAGAGGTATCTGTATTAAATGAGGTCATAGAACAAATGGATCTAAAAGTTATCTACAGAATATTTCACTCAAATGCTACAGAATACACATTCTTCTCAGCAGCACATGTGAACATTCTCTAAAGTAGACTATATGTTAGGATGCAAAGCAAACCTTAACAAATACAGAAAAATTGAAATAATTCCTTGCACTCTTATCACAGTAGGACTAAACTACATGTGAACAGCAAGAAAAGCTATAGAAGATAAACAAAATCATGAAAACTAAGGCTGGAGAGTGGGCTTAGTGGTTAAGGCACTTGCCTGCAAAGCCTAAAGGACTCACATTGGACTCTCCAGATCTCACTTAAGTCAGACACACAAAGTTGAGGCAGGTGCAAGGTTGCACATGTCTTTTAAGTGGTGCAAGTGTCTGGAGTTCAACTTCAGTGGCTGAGGCCTTGGCACACCAATTCTCTCTCTCTCTCTCTCTCTCTCTCTCTGTGTGTGTGTGTGTGTATGTGTGTGTCTCTCTCTATTAAAACACTTTAAATATCATAGAAATTAAGCAATAAAGGGTCAATAAAGAAATCCAGGAGGAAATCAAAAAGTTCACAGAACCAAATGATTATGAGACCACAACATACCAAAACCTTTGGGACACAAGAAAGGCAGTCCTAAGAGGGAGATTTATAGTTTTAAGGGCCTATATGAAGAAATTAGAAAGGTTGCAAGTAAACAACTTAACGCTTCACTTTAAGGCCTTAGAAAAAGAAGAACAAGGCAAACCAAAACCAGTACATGGGCCTGGACAGCAGGACGCAGCCAGCCCTTATGCCAGTAGCCCAGTTCCAACAAAGTCCTCTGCAGTCTTTCTTTTCCCTTAGAAAGCTCATAAACCAAGCCTTGAAGTTCAATGCAATTTGCATTTAGCATTCTTAGATTCTCATCAGAATAGTCCATAAAATTTGGCTTACCACTCCAGAAGACACCTTCAGTTGCAAACACCAAGTCCATGCCTATTCCTCCAAAACAAAGGTTCCAAAAGATCAAAATCCACATGGTCAGGTTCATCTCAGTGCACTCCTTGGTACCAAGTTCTGTATCAGACAGCTTCAGGTTTACTGAGATGAACTTCCAGACCAAGCACAGTTATGGAGGAAGGGATATTTATTGAAACTTACAGATCCAGGGGAAGTTCCATAATGGCAGAAAAAGCTGGCCTGCATTCACAGGCCCAAGCAGAGAGAGAGAGAGAGAGAGAGAGAGAGAGAGAGAGAGAGAGAGAGAGAGAGAAGGAAGCACAAGTCTAAAGGTCAAAATCCACACAGTGTGTACACTAGGGACATATGACCCATTCAGAAATACAAAAGCCACAATGCAGCTTGCAGGGACCTGTTTAGAAATTCAAAAGCCAAAGATGCAGTTTGCTGGCGAACCAAAAGTGAAAGGAAAGAGAAAGAGAATGAAGAGACATTGACAAGTAAACACAGTTTACAGAAGCAAAGTTTGGTGCATTAAATATGAATTCTGGAGCCCCACATTGGGCGCCAGGTGCCGGGCTCTTCCCTGGTGGGTAGTTAGTGCTGAGGAGGGACCAGGCCCGCTGGTTCCTCCCAAGGGGTTGAAGAAGAAGGGATGAACGTCGGACAACTCAGAACCTCTCCTAGTCACTGGAGAAAAAACACACTGAGTCGGGAGTCTTGTCAAAGCAGGAACTCGCTTTATTGTTACAAGCCTATATAATGTTGAGAATGAAAGCGGGGATTTTAGGACAGCGGGGGAGGGGGGAAAGGTAAGGGCTAATAGAAAACCGTGACCTTTCAGATGATTGGTCCCAAGTGCGTGTGTGGGAATTCCAACTCTTACGTGGAAGTAGCAGGCCAGAAGCCATTAGGTGTAGTTGGCCTGGGGCAGATCACCAAACTTTAGCTAGGCTCAGGAAGTTCCACTAAGCCTCATGCCCAGGCCTCTCAAGGCACAACAGAACTCTATTCAGTGGTAAAGATGAATGAAATTATGAAACGTGCAGGGAAATGGATGGATCTGGAAAGGAAGGATTATACTTAGTGAGGTAACATAGGCCCCAAAAGCCAAACACTGCATGTTCTCTGTCATGTGTGGATCCTAGATACAAATGTTTGAACTTGTATGTGAGCTGGGATAAAACTTGGTGGCAGAGGACAGTAAGCTAGAAAGGGGTTATAAGGAAGGGTGGGGAGCGGAGGACTTAAGGGTATGATATTGAGTTTATGTAAGTAGAAAAATAGATTACTGGGTGTGAAAAGGCCTAAGTGAGGTGGGGGGAAGATATTGAGTAAAGGAAAGGTGGAGGGAGTGCTAATCAAAATATAAGAGAGTAGGGACTTCCAGTTAAGATAGTGGCATAGAAACCATGCCAAAGCAGCCTATGGGAGAAAAAACCAAGAAATCCCAGACTGAATACACCCTTCTACTAAAAAATAAGGTGTATAAGAAATTGTAAATGGCAACAGAGAAGTAGGAGAGATCCAGAGCATCTAGAGCCCACATAGGCAGGCAGAAGCAGCCCCAGCAGTGGCAGCACCGGGTCCATGGTGGCAGCAGGTCCTTGGGGCCACATCTTCAAGGCTTGGTTGGCTTGAGCCACAGGAAAAGCCAGGTGAGGGGATTTTCCACTCACACTGGAGCTCCTCACAAACTCAAGAAACATGAAGGTAGGACTGCAGTAAACTATGGAGGAGCAAATCACGAGGTAGAGGATCACGTGGACCAGCAGGAGAACTTCAGCCACAATCTATAGCCTCCCCTCCCCCATCACCAGCAAAAGCACCAGCAAGCACCAGAGACCTGGGGAAGGGAGCTCATAGCACACAGCACTGGTGACCACAGCAGTGATCCAGCGACCCAGCCAGCCTAATTGAACCCACAGTGCACCAAAGAGGGACCCAAGAAGCAGGAACACAGCAAACTGAGACCAAAATCATCCCAAAAGGTAACTGGGATTACACTAAGTCAGTACCACCAAATAAGCCTGAATCAGAAGTGCTAATTGCACCTTCCCTATCAAGATAAATTATACGTTAAATCTGATGGATGGTCAGATTTGCCAATCTTTAATAAGCTATATTTTGGGCTTGCTATTTGTTGCTTCTTGATTTATAGTGGCTTTGTTTCTTATTCTGTTGTACACTAGGGAAGGGACTCATTTGGTCACAAGCTGACTTGAAACCCTGAACAGACCAGAAATCTTAACCTCCTAGTTGACAGGATTAAGGGTGTGAGGCAACACACACCCTAAGGGACAGTGACTTTGTTAGAGGATCTGGTTGTCATAATATTTACTCTTGCATAAATACTCTATACTGTTCTTCATTGAATGTGTATATTGCTTAGTTAAATTTTAGAATATGCCTGTATTTTGTTCCACTCAGCCTACCTGGATACTCTCATAGCAGGCAAACCCAATACCTAGGGTCACTTTTGTAGATACTCTGAGAGTCTTAAAAGCCACACCTAGCACCTTAAGCTCCTACCCTGAAGATGTATAATATCAGATTGTTTGATACACCTAATAATACTGCAGCTAACTAGAAAGTCCAAGCATTAAATTAATCCATGATGCAAAAATATATACCTTATAACACAAGGAACACCAAAAATCGAGACAATATACATCCACCAAAAAGCATTAATGCATCAGAAACGACCTCCAGTGAGAATCAATTAGAGAAAATGCCTGAGAAAGATTTCAAAAGAATGATTATAAATATGCTCAAAGAAGTCAAAGAGAAAATCAAAGGAATGAAAGAGGAACTCAAAGGAATCAAATAAGACATAGGAAAACAATTTAATGAAATAAAGAGGTCAATAAAAGACATAAATAAGGAAATAGAAACAATAAAGAAAAACCAGTCAGAATTCCTAGCAATTAAGAACACAGTTAAAAAAAAAGGGGTGGGGTGGGGGGAATTACCAAGGGATATATTTTATAATCATGGAAAATGTTAATAAAAATTTTAAATTTAAAAAAATCTAAAATATATAAATAAGTTCTGAGACCAAAAAATATATATTTTTATAGCTTTTAATGGCACCCAATAGCTCTTTATTATCAAGATTAAATGTTATGTATATGTTTCTGATAACTCTCTAACATCTCATCTTTTTTACAAGCCATGTTAAATACTACTGTGCCATTTAATAAACAGTTCTGAAAGAAAAAAAAAGAACACAGTTAATGAAATTTTTAAAACTCTGTAGAAAATCTCACCAGTAGAATGGATGAAGGAAAGGACAGAATAAGCTAGAAGACCAGGTGACAGATTTAATACAGTCCAACAAAGAGAAAGGCAAACTAATAGGAAAGTATGAATGGGAATTTCAAGATACTTGGAACATTATAAAAAGATCAAACATAAGAATTCAGGGTATAGGGCTGGAGAGATGGCTTAGCGGTTAAGCGCTTGCCTGTGAAGCCTAAGGACCCCGGTTCGAGGCTTGGTTCCCCAGGTCCCACGTTAGCCAGATGCACAAGGGGGCGCACGCGTCTGGAGTTCGTTTGCAGAGGCTGGAAGCCCTGGCGCGCCCATTCTCTCTCTCTCCCTCTATCTGTCTTTCTCTCTGTGTCTGTCACTCTCAAATAAATAAATAAAAATTAAAAAAAAAAAAAAGAATTCAGGGTATAGTAGGAGAAGAATTGCACTCCAAAGGCATAGTAGACATTTTCAACAAAATCATAGAAGAAAACTTTGCCTCAAATTGGGAAAGAGGTACCAATGCAGATGTAGGAATTCTTTCGAATACCAACCAGACACACCCTGGAAAGAGCTTCTCCTTGCTATATTATAATTAAACTACTAAACATACAAACCAAAGAACACATATTGAAAGCAGTTAAAGAGAAAAATCAAGTTACCTACAAGGGCAAACCCATCAAGATCACAGCAGATTACTCAACACAAACTTTAAAAGCCAAAAGGGCTTGGAATTATGTATTCTAAGTTCTGAAAGATAACAACTGTCAACCAAGGTTACTTTATCCTGCAAAGCTATCCATTCACATAGACGGAGAAATAAGGACATTTCACAACAAAAGCAGGCTAAAGAAATATTTTAAGACAAAACCAGGTCTACAGAAAATACCTGAAAGGATCCTCCATGCTGAAGAAAAAGAAAAGCACACATATAAGGAACCCAGACAAAACAAACCATACTCAAATACTACTTGATACAAGAGAGCAAAGGTAAAACTGGAAGAACTACAAAAAAATGGCAAAAATAAATACTCACCTTTCAATAATATCTCTTAATATCAACAGCCTCAATGCTCCAACCAAAAGACATAGGTTTGCAGACTGGGTTAAAAAGCAGGATCCTTCAATTTGTTGCCTCCAAGAAATTCACCTTTCTACGAGGGATGGACACTATCTTAGGGTGAAAGCTTAGAAAATGGTGTTTCAAGCAAATGGGCCTAGAAAACAAGCAGGGGTCACTATCCTGATATCTGACAAGGTAGACTTCAGTCCAATATTAGTTAAGAAAAATAAGAAATACCACTTTATAGTGATTAAAGGCACCCTCTAAGCGGAGGACATTACAATGCTGACATGGGGCTCCCAACTTCATGAAACAAATGCTATTAGAACTAAGGTCATAGATAACACCAAACACAGTGGTAGCAGGGGACTTCAACACCTCACCCTTATCAATTGACAGGTTACTCTGGCAAAAAAAAAAATAAATAAACAGAGAGGCATCTGGATTAAATGAGGTCATAGAAGAAATGGACCTAACTGATATATTCAGGAAATTTAATCCAAATGCTGCAGCATACACATTCTTTTCAACAGCACATGGAACATTCTCTAAAATAGACCATATAATAGGACACAAAGCAAATCTGAACAAATATAGGAAAACTGAAATAATTCCTTGCATTCTATCTGACCACAATGGAATCAAACTACAAATCTGTTGGAAGCTATGAACCAAACCTTGGCCATGTTGACAGAAACTTCCATATAGCAAGTTAAGTTTCTATTTCCTCATCTAATGATCTATTAACAGAAGTGAAGAAGCCATTACGCCTGAGTGATAGCCTCTCCTGGTGCTGCTGGTAAATAATGAAGAAACAAAGAAATTGCATTTAGCCAGTAACCCTGTGATCTCTGGCCTGAATATGACTCCTTCCCCCTACAACCCTATATAAACCTATGTGTAAAAATAAAATCTCGAGACCTTGAAAAATACCTAGCTTGCTCTCCTTCTTGTGTCTATTTGCCTTTCCCCATTCATGTTAACTTCCCCTCAAGTACTTATTCAACTTCCCACTGGCTGGGGCACAAATCAATAGCAAGAAAAGCTAAAGAGCATACAAAAATCATGGAAACTAAATAATACACTACTAAATGTTGAATGGGTCAATAAAGAAATCAAGAAGGAAATCAAAAAATTCATAGAGTCAAATGATAATGAGAACACAACATAGTGAAACCTTTGGGACACAATGAAGGCAATCCTAAGAAGGAAATTTATAGTTTTAAGTGCCTATATTAAGAAATTAGAAAGGTCTCAAGTAAATGACCTAATGCTTCACCTTAAAGCCTTGGAAAAAGAAGAACAAGGCAAACCAAAAATCATAGACAGGAAGAAATAAAGTTTAGGGCAGAAATTAATAAAATAGAAACAACAACAAAAAAATCCAAAGAATCAATGAAACAAAGAGTCAGTTCTTTGAAAGGATAAACAAGATTGATAAACCCTTAGCAAATCTGACCCAAATAAAGAGAGAGGAGCCACAAATTAATGCAATTAGCGATGAAAAACACAGCATCACAACAGATACCAGAGATATTCAAAAATTCATAGGGACATACTAAAAAAAATATACTCTATTAAGTATGAAAATCTGAAAGAAGTGAATGATTTTCTTGATTTATATGACCTACCTAAATTAAATCAATATGAGATTAATTACTTAAGTAGACATATAACAAGTATGGAGATCAGCAGTTATCAAAAATCTTCCAACTGACTTCTGGTTAAGATGGTAGTGTAGGTACCACGCCAAAGCAGCCTGGGCAGGGGGGGGAAGCCAAAAAAAACTCAGCAAAATACACACATTTACTAAAAAGTGAGGTGTATAGGAAATTGAAATGGCAGTAGAGAAGTAGGAGAGATCCAGAGCATCCAGAGCCCACACAGGCCGGCAGAAGCAGCTCTGGCAGGTCAGCTGATGGCAGTGGTGGCAGAGGCACACCAGAAAGCTGCCAGGCACTGCTTGAGCCACAGGAAAAGCCAGGTGAGGGGAGCTTCCACTTACACCAGCCCTCTCCGCAAACTCAAGACATGAAGGAAGAGCAGCAATGAACAATGGAGGAGCAGATCACAAGGTAGAAGAACACATGGAACAGCATTGGCAGCCTCCCCTCCCCCACTGCCAGTGCCCAGCTCCAGTGAACAGAGCAGTAGTCCAGGAACCTGGCCATGCCAATATGAACCGACAACAGGACCCAAGCAGGAGCAGAGGTAACTGGGATTACAACAGGGAAGGGTCTCACCTGGTCACAAGCTGACTTGGAAGCCTCAAAAGATCAGAAATCTTAACGTCCTTGTTGTCAGGATTAAGGGTGTGGGTGGGGCACCACACACCCTAAGGAACAGTTAGAGAATCTGTTTGTCATAATTCCTCTCATGGATAAATACTCTGAGAGTCTTGAGAGCCACACCTAAAGCCTAAACCTCCTACCATGAAATTATATAACATCTGATACATCTAATAATACCCAGCTGACTAGAAAATGCAATCATTAAAGAATCCAGGATGCAAAAATATATACCTTATAACACAAGAAACACTAAAAATCCAGACAATATAAATCCACCAAAAAGTATTAATGCATCAGAAATGACCTCCAGTGAGAACGAGTTAGAGGAAATACCTGAGAAAGATTTCAAAGAATGATTGTAAATATGTTCAAAGAAGCCAAAGAAGAAATCAAAGAGGAAATCAAAGAAGTCAAAGAAAACATAGGACACCAATTTAATGAAATAAAGAGGTCAATACTAGACATAAATAAGGAAATATAAATAGTAAAGAAAAATCAGTCAGATTTCCTAGCAATGAAGAACACAGTTAATGAAAGAAAAAAAACTCTGTAGAAAATGTCACCAGTAGAATGGATGAAGGAGAGGACAGAATATCTAAGCTAGAAAAGCAGGTTGTAGATATAAAACAGTCCAACAAAGAGAAAGACAAACTAATAGAAAAGTATGAATGGGAATTTCAAGATGTTCGGGACACTATGAAAAGATCAAATATAAGAATTGAGGGCATAGTAGAAGGAGAAGAATTTCACTCCAAAGGCATAGTAGGAGTCTTCAACAGAATCATAGAAGAAAACTTCCCCCAAATTGGGAAAGGGGTGCCAATACAGATACAAGAAGCCTTTAAAACACCAGCCAGACAGAACCTGGAAAGAATCTCTCCTCGCCATGTTATAATCAAACTACCAAACACACAAACCAAAGAAAAAATATTGAAAGCAGTCAGAGAGAAAAATCAAGTTACCT
The DNA here is from genome assembly GCF_020740685.1 of Jaculus jaculus. Lineage (NCBI taxonomy): Eukaryota > Metazoa > Chordata > Mammalia > Rodentia > Dipodidae > Jaculus > Jaculus jaculus. The sequence goes on from NC_059112.1 coordinate 61,757,376, forward strand.
ACAAAGGCAAGCCTTTCAGGAATACATCAGATTACTCAACACAAACTTTGAGAGCCAGAAGGGCATGGAGTGATGTATTCCAAGTCCTGAAAGATAACAACTGTCAACAAAGGTTACTTTATCCTGCAAAGCTATCCATTCAAATAGATGGAGAAATAAGGACATTCCATGACAAAAGCAAGCCAAAGGAATATTTTAAGACAAAACCACCTCTACAGAAAATACTTGAAAGAATCCTCCATGCTGAAGAAAAAGAAAAGCACAAATATAAAGAACTGGGAAAAAATAAACAATACTCAAATACTAGTTACACAAGAGAGCAAAGGTAAAACCGGAAGAACTACAAAAAATGGCAAAAATGAATACACACCTTTCCATATTATCTCTTGATATCAATGGCCTCATGCCCCAACCAAAAGGCATAGGTTTGCAAACTGGGGTAAAAAGTAGGATCCTTCAATTTGCTGTCTCCAAGAAACCCACCTTTCTACCAAGCATGGACACTATCTTAGGGTGAAAGGTTGGAAAATGGTGTTTCAATCAAATGGACCTAGAAAACAAGCAGGGGTTGCTACCTTAATATCTGACAATGTAGACTTTAGTCCAACATTAGTTAAGAAACATAAGGAAGGTCACTATATATTGATTAAAGAAACCATCCAACAGGAGGACATGACAATCCTAAACATATATGCACCTAACATGGGGGCCCCAAATTCATAAAAAAAATTCTATTAGAACTAAGGTCACAGATAACACCAAACACAGTAGTTGTGGGTGATGTCAACACCCCACTCTCATCAATTGACAGGTCATCCTAGGAAAAAATAAGCAGAGAGGCAACTGGACTAAATGAGGTAATAGAAGGAATGGACCTAACAGATATACATTTCATCCAAAGGCTGCAGAATATATATTCTTTTCAGCAGCACATGAAACATTCTCTAAAATAGACCATATATTAGGACACAAAGCAAATCTTAACAAATACAGGAAAATTGAAATAATTCCCTGCATTCTATCTGACCACAATGGAATCAAACTACAAATCAATAGCAAGAAAGGCTATAGAGCATACACAAAATCATGGAAATTAAACAACACACTACTAAATGATGAATGGGTCAATGAAGAAATCAAGAAGGAAACAAAAAAATGTATAGAGTCAAACGATAATGAGAACACTACCAAATTCTCTGGAACATATTGAAGGCAGTTCTAAGAGGTAAATTTATAGCTTTAAGTGCCTATATTAAGAAATTAGAAAGGTTGCAAGTAAATGACCTAATGCTTTACCTTAAAGCCTTAGAAAAAGAAGAACAAGGCAAACCAAAAATCAGTAGATGGGAAGAAATAATAAATATTAGGGCATAAATTAATGAACAACAACAACAACAAACAATCCAAAGAATCAATGAAACAAAGAGTTGGTTCTTTGTAAAGATAAACAAGATTGACTAAACCCTTAGCAAATCTGACCAAAAGAAAGAGAGAAGAGACACAAATTAATAAAATTACAGATGATAAAGGTAATATAACAACAGATACCAGAGAAATTCAAAAAATCATAGGGACATACTATAAAAGCATGTACTCCACAAAGTATGAAAACCTGAAAGAAATGATTTCCTTGATTTATATGACCTACCTAAATTAAACCAAAATGAGATTAATCACTTAAATAGACCTATAACAAACATGGAGATCACTTCATGATAAAAGTCCTACTGAGACTGGGAATAGAAAGAGCATATCTCAATATAATAAAGGCTACTTGTGACAAACCAACATATTACTTAATGGGGAAAACTGGAAGCTTTTCCACTAAAATCAGGAACAAGACAAGGCTGTCCACTGTCCCCACTTTTATTTAATATAGTACTGGAAGTCTTGGCCATAGCAATAAGGCAAGAGATGCACATAAAAGGGATACAAATTGAAAAGGAAGAAAACAAGTTATCATTATTTGCAGATGACATGATTCTATATATAAAGGACACTAACTGTTAGAGCTAATAAACACCTACAGCCATGTAGCAGGATACAAAATAAATACACAGAAATCAGTAGCAATCCTATATGAAAACAACAAACATACAGAGGATGAAATCAGAGAATCACTCCCATTCACAATTGCATCAAAGAAAATAAAGTACCTTGAAATAAACCTAACCAAGGAAGTAAAGGATATCTACAATGAAAACTATAAAACACTCAAGTAAGAAATGCAGAAGACACTAGGAAATGGAAAAACATCCCTTGTTCATTGATTGGAAGAATCAATATTGTGAAAATGGCAATCTTATACCAAAAGAAATCTACACATTTAATGCAATCCCCATCAAAATTCCAAAGGCATTCTTCACGGCAATAGAGAAAAACAATCCAAAAATTTATTTGGAATTACAAAAATCCTCAAATACCTAAAATAATACTGAGCAACAAAAGTAAGTCAGGAGGTATCACCATACCTGATTTTAACCTATACTACAGAGTCATAGTAACAAAAATAACACGGTACTGGCACAAAAGCAGATATGTAGATCAATGGAACAGAATAGAGGACCCAGATATAAGTCCAGGTAGCCATAGCCACCTGATATTCGATAAAAATGCCCAAAATACTCATTGGAGAAAAGACAGCCTCTTCAGCAAATGGCGCTGGGAAAATTGGATATGTATTTGTAGAAGGATGAAAATAGATTCTTCTCTCTCTCCATGCACAAGAATTAAATCAAATGGATTAAAGACCTTAACATTGGACCTGAAACTCTGAAATTGCTAGAGGAAAAAGTAGGGGAAACTCTTAAACATATTGGTCTTGGCAAAGTCTTTCTGAATATAACTCTAATTGCTCAGGCAATAAAACCACAGATTAACTGCTGGGACCTCATGAAATTAGAAAGATTTTGTATTGCAAAGGACACAGTGAATAAAGCAACGAGGCAACCTATAGAATGGGGAAAAAATCTTTGCCGGCTATATACCTGATAGAGGATTAATATCTAGGATATACAAGAACTCAAAAAATTAAATAATAATAAATGAAACCCCCCAATTAAAAAAAGGGCTATGGAACTAAATAGAGAGTTCTGAAAAGAAGAAAGATGGATGGCATACAAGCATCGTAAAAAATGGTCTTCATCCTATTCATCAGGGAAATGCAGATTAAAACTACATTGAGGTTCTATCTCACTCCTGTCAGATTGGCTACCATCATGAAAACAAATGGCCATAAATGCTGGCAAGGATGTGGAAAAAAGAGGAACCCTTCTACACTGTTGGTGGGAATGGAAATTGCTCCAGTCATTGTGGAAATCCATGTGGAGGTTCCTAAGACAGCTAAAAATTGATCTGCCATATGACCCAGCTATTTTATTCCTAGGCATACATCCTAAGGACTCATTTCATTACCTTAGAGCTACTTTCTCAACCATGTTTATTCCTGCTCAATTCACAATAGCTGGGAAATGGAACCAGCCTAGATATCCCTCAACTGATGAGTGGATAATGAAGATATGGCACATTTATACAATGGAGTTCTACTTGGTGGTAAAGAAAAATGCAGTTATGAAATTTGCAGGAAAATGGATGGATCTAGAAAGGATTATACCAAGTGAGGTAACCCAGGCCCAGAAAGACAAATGTCACATGTTCTCTCTCATATGTGGATCCTAGCTATAGATGACTGGACTTCTGTGTGAGTAGGAAGAAAACTCAGTATCAAAGGCCAGTAAGCTAGAAAAGAGATATAAAAGGAAGAGAAAGGAAGGGAGGGGGTACTTAATAGGATGGTATTGTATATATGTAAGTAGAAGAATAGATTAATGAGGGAGAAAAGGCCCAAGTGAGGTCAGGGGAATAGAAAGGTAGAAGGAGGGCTAACCAAAATCTAAGAGGACATAAATAAATCATATGGAAACCTACTTTTTGGACAGGGGAGCACTCGGGAGCCATATATTATTGGTAGAAAATTTTTAGTGCAAGGGCTGGGATACCTTCCATTGAGTTGTTGGCCATGGAGGTCCCTGATGTCCTCAAAACATTATAGGCCATTGCCGAGGTCCATGGTTTCCCACCAGGAATAGATGGTAAGACCCTATTGCTGAAGACTCCACATACTTGGGCTGCAAGACCACTGAGAAATCCTGGTGGAACTGAGCTGATATCCTCCACTATGTAGATCATATGATAGAAATCTGGAAGAAGCCATTCTACATGCAGTTCAATGGGAGAGAGAGAAATCAGCAGTGAAGATACTCAACAGTAGACACTGCAAGTCTTAAATTTTGCCAGATAGGTCAAATGAGCCAATGGGTGCTATAGTGGCATGTCTTTTATTTTTAAATTTTTTATTAACATTTTCCATGATTATAAAATATATCCCATGGTAATTCCCTCCCTCCCCACCCCCACACTTTCCCATTTGAAATTCCATTCTCGATCATATTACCTCCCCGTTACAATCATTGTAATTACATATATACAATATCAACCTATTAAGTATCCTCCTCCCTTCCTTTCTCCACCCTTTATGTCTCCTTTTCAACTTACTGGCCTCTGCTACTAAGTATTTTCATTCTCACGCAGAAGCCCAGTAATCTGTAGCTAGGATCCACATATGAGAGAGAACATGTGGCGCTTGGCTTTCTGGGCCTGGGTTACCTCACTTAGTATAATCCTTTCCAGGTCCATCCATTTTTCTGCCAATTTCATAACTTCATTTTTCTTTACCGCTGAGTAGAACTCCATTGTATAAATGTGCCACATCTTCATTATCCACTCATCTGTTGAGGGACATCTAGGCTGGTTCCATTTCCCAGCTATTATAAATTGAGCAGCAATAAACATGGTTGAGCACGTACTTCTAAGGAAATGAGATGAGTCCTTTGGATATATGCATAGGAGTGCAATAGCTGGGTCATACGGTATATCAATCTTTAGCTGTTTTAGGAACCTCCACACTGTTTTCCACAATGGCTGGACCAGATTGCATTCCCACCAGCAGTGTAGAAGGGTTCCTTTTTTTCCACATCCCCGCCAACATTTATGATCATTTGTTTTCATAATGGTGGCCAATCTGACAGGAGTGAGATGGAATCTCAATGTAGTTTTAATCTGAGTTTCCCTGATGACTAGTGACGTAGAACATTTTTTTAGATGCTTATATGCCATTCATATTTCTTCCTTTGAGAACTCTCTATTAAGCTCCATAGCCCATTTTTTGACTGGCTTGTTTGATTCCTTATTATTTAACTTTTTGAGTTCTTCGTATATCCTAGATATTAATCCTCTATCAGATATATAGCTGGCGAAGATTTTTTCCCATTCTGTAGGTTGCCTCTTTGCTTTTTTCACTGTGTCCTTTGCAGTGCAAAATGTTTGTAATTTCATGAGGTCCCAGTGATTAATCTGTGGTTTTATTGCCTGAGCGATTGGGGTTGTATTCAGAAAGTCCTTGTATAGTGGCATGTCTTTCATGGTGGAAACCCACTGCCCTCTAATTGGACTGGAGGCCCACTCCACTCCACATCCCTGATACTGAAAAGTTAAAACAGGGGAAGTCATGAGCCCTAGGGTATAATGTCTGCTGCTATGTGGCTAAATGTATATACTATGCTTATCAAACTGCCCAGTAAGCCCTTATCTTAACGTTCATACCCATATATTAATTCTACTCTCACTTTTGTTAGAAAACCTTCTTTTTAAAGATGTCCATGGCATTGGTATGACTCAGAAGGCATCATGGTGCTGGAAAGAAGTGACAGGTGTGCTCAACAGTGCAATATCTCTATCACACCTTCCAAGGCTCCGGGTCTACTGCAGAAGAGGTGGCAGAAAGAATGTAAGATCCAAAGGAAGGCTAGGACTCCTTACAACATGCTCTCCCTACACACAAAATGGCCTGGATATCCATGACCTCACAGTGCCTGACCCTACCTACACAGACCATCATAATAGGAGGAAAAGATCATGACATCAAAATAAATAAGATCCTGATTTACAGGGGGAGAGGATATGATGGAGAATGGAATTTCAAAGGGGCCAGAGAGAGGGCCTAGGATATTGTTTACAATCATGGAAGATGTTAATAAAAATATATAAATAAAAATGAAGGCAGTGGCGGCGGGGCGGCGCACAAGAAAGCCGCCAGACTCGGCTCCAGTCACAGGAAAAGCCAGGTGCGGGAGCTTCCCCTCACAACAGGGCTCTCCGCAACTCAGGAACCGTGAAGGGAGAGCAGCAGTGAGCAACGGAGGAGCAGACCGCAAGGTAGAGGAACACGTGGAGCAGCGAGAGAACCAGAGCAGCTGCGGCTCCCTCCCCTCCCCCACCACCTGAGCCCAGAACCAGCGAACAGAGCAGTGGTCCAGGGACCGGCCACGCCAACCTGGAGTGACAGCAGGACCCAGCAGCTCCGGCACCAGTAACAGAGGCCCCAACAGCAGCAGACCCAGGAGCGGCAGCTTCAGCAGCAGCAGTGGCTCCAGAGGTGGCAGCTACAGCAGCAGCAGCAACAGAGGCAGCAGCAGCGGTGGGCCCAGCAGCAGCAGCTTCAGGAGCTGACAGACCCAACAGAGGCAGCTTTAGCAGCAGCAGTTCCAGCAGCAGGCGTGCTGATCTGCAGGGCCACAGTTGCCAGGCTCAGTTTGCCCCACAGGAAAAGCCAGTGCCCAGCTCCAGAAATCAGAACAGCAGCCCGACGACCAGGCAGCAACTTGACTGAGACCAAAATCATCCAAGGTAAATGGGAGTGTACCAGGGAAGGGTCTCACTTGGTCACAAGCTGACTTGGACCCCTCAATAGATGAGAAATTTTAACCTCTTTGTTGATAGAGGATCTGGTTGTTATAATAACTACTCTTGCATACATACTTGGGGCTGTTTTTGATTGAATGGGTACAGTGTTTAGTTAACTTTTAGATCTACCTGTATTTTATGCCACTCAACCTACTTGCATACTCTCATAGCAAGGAAACTCAACCCCTAGCAGCACCTTTGTAGATACTCTGAGAGTCTTAAGAGCCACACCTAACACCTTAAGCTTCTACCCTGAAAATATATAACATCAAATCAACTGATACAACTAAGAATACCCAGCTAGATAGAAAATCTAAGCATTAACTTAATCCAAGATGCAAAAATATATACATTATAACACAAGGAACACTAAAAGGCAAGATGATATAAATACACCTAAAAGTATTAATGCATCAGAAATGACCTCCAGTGAGAATGAGTTAGAGGAAATGCCTGAGAAAGATTTCAAAAGAATGATTGTAAATATGTTCAGAGAAGTCAGAGAACAAATCAAAGGAGTCAAAGAGGAACTTAAAGAGGAAATCAAAGGAATCAAAGAAGATGCAGGACACCAATTTCATGAAATAAAGAAGGCAATACAAGACATAAATAAGGAAATAGAAATAATAAAGAAAAACCAGTCAGAATTACTAGCAATGAAGAACACAGTTAATGAATTAAAAACTCTGTAGAAAATCTCACCAGTAGAATGGATGAAGGAGAGGCCAGAATATCTAAGCTAGAAGACCAGGTGGAAGATCTAATACAGTACAACAAAGAGAAAGACAAAGTTATAGAAAAGTATGAGTGGGAATTTCAAGATATTCACTGCGAAAAGATCAAATATAAGAATTCAGGGCATAGTAGAAGGAGAAGAATTCCACTCCAAAGGGATAGTAGGTGTCTTCAACAAAATCATAGAAGAAAATTTCCCCCAAATTGGGAAAGAAGTGCCAATGCAGATACAGGAAGCTTTTAGAACCCCAGCCAGACAAAACCTGGAAAGAACCTCTCCTCGTCATATTATAATCAAACTACCAAACACACAAACCAAGGAAAAAATACTGAAAGCAGTTAGAGAGAAAAATCAAGTTACCTACAAAAGCAAGCCCATCGGGATTACAGCAGATTATTCAACACAAACTTTTATAGCCAGAAGGGCTTGGAGTGATATATTCCATGTTCTGAAAGATAACAACTGTCAACCAAGGTTACTTTATCCTGCAAAGTTATCCATACAAATAGACGGAGAAATAAGGACATTCCATGACAAAAGCAGGTTAAAGGAGTATTTGAAGACAAAACCAGCTCTACAGAAAATACTTGATAGAATCCTCCATGCTGAAGAAAAGGAAAAGCACACATATAAGGAACCTAGCAAAAATAAGCAATACTAGTTAACACAAGAGAGCACAGGTAGAACCGGAATCACACACACACACACACACACACACACACACACACACACACACACACACACACAAATGGAAAACATAAATACATACCTTTCAATAATATCTCTTAATATCAACGGCCTCAATGCCCCAACGAAAAGACATGGGTTTGCAGACTGGGTTAAAAAGCAGAATCCTACAATTCGTTGTCTCCAAGAAACATACCTTTCTACAAAGGATAGACATCTTAGGGTGAAAGGTTGGAAGATGGTGTTTCAAGCAAATGGGCCTAGAAAACAAGCAGGGGTTGCTATCTTAATATCTGACAAGGTAGACTTTAGTCCAACGTTAGTCAAGAAAGATAAAGAAGGTCACTTTCTACTGATTAAGGGCACACTCCAACAGGAGGACATTACAATCCTAAACATATATGCACCTAACATGGGAACTCCCAAATTCATCAAACAAACACTATTAGAAGTAAGGTCACAGATAACACCAAACACAGTGGTTGTGGGTGATTTTAACACCCCACTCTCATCAATTGACAGGTCATCCCAGAAAAAAATAAGCAGAGCGGCATCTGGACTAAATGAGGTCATAGAAGGAATGGACCTAACAGATATATACAGGACATTTCATCCAAAGGCTGCAGAATATACATTCTTTTCAGCAGCACATGGATCGTTCTCTAAAATAGACCATATATTAGGACACAAAGCAAATCTTAACAAACTCAGGAAAATTGAAATAATTCCTTGCATTCTACCTGACCACAGTGGAATTAAACTACAAATCAATAGCAAGAAAGGCTATAGATCATACACAAAATCATGGAAACTAAACAAGACACTACTAAATGATGAATGGGTCAATGAAGAAATCAAGAAGGAAATCAAAAAATTTATAGAGTCAAACGATAATGAAAACACAACATATCAAAATCTCTGGGACACATTGAAGGCAGTTCTAAGAGGCAAATTTATAGCCTTAAGTGCCTATATTAAGAAATTAGAAAGGTTGCAAGTAAACGACCTAATGCTTCACCTTAAAGCCTTGGAAAAAGAAGAACAAGGCAAACCAAAAACCAGTAGGCGGTAAGAAATAATAAAGATTAGGGCAGAAATTAATGAAATAGAAACAAAAACAAACAAACAAAAAAAAACAAACAACAAACAATCCAAAGAATTAATGAAACAAAGAGTTGGTTCTTTGAAAGGATAAACAAGATTGATAAACCCTTAGCAAATCTGACAAAAGAAAGAGAGAAGAGACACAAGTTAATAAAATCAGAGATGAACAAGGTAACATCACAACAGATTCCAGAGAAATTCAAAAAATCATAGGGACATACTACAAAAGCATATACTCCACAAAGTATGAAAATCTGAAAGAAATGGATGATTTCCTTGATCTATATGACCTACCTAAATTAAATCAAAATGAGATTAATCACTTAAATAGACCTATAACAAACATGGAGACCCAAACAGTTATCAATAATCTCCCAACTAAAAAAAGCCCAGGCCCAGATGGATTCACTGCTGAATTTTACCAGACCTTTAAGGAAGAGCTAACACCATTGCTTCTTAAGCTTTTCAAGGAAATAGAAAAAGAAGGAATTCTACCAAACTCCTTCTATGAGGCCAGCATCACCTTGATACCAAAACCAGGCAGAGATAGAACAAAAAAAAAAAAAAAAAAAAAAAAGGAAATTACAGACCAATCTCCCTCATGAACATAGATACAAAAATTCTCAACAAAATATTGGCAAACAGAATATAAGAGTATATCAAAAAGATCATTCACCCTGACCAAGTAGGCTTTATCCCAGAGATGCAGGGATGGTTCAACATATGCAAATCTATAAATGTAATACATTACATAAATGGGTTGAAGGACAAAAATCATATGATCATCTCATTAGATGCAGAGAAAGCATTTGACAAAATCCAACATCCCTTCATGATAAAAGTCCTACAGAGACTGGGAATAGAAGGAACATATCTCAATATAATAAGGCTATTTATGACAAGCCTACAGCCAACATATTACTAAATGTGGAAAAACTGGAAGCTTTTCCACTAAAATCAGGAACAAGACAAGGGTGTCCACTGTCCCCACTTTTATTTAATATAGTTTTGGAAGTCTTAGCCATAGCAATAAGGCAAGAGACACACATAAAAGGGATACAAATTGGAAAGGAAGAAATCAAGTTATCATTATTTGCAGATGACATGATTCTATACATAAAGGACCCTAAAGACTCTACTAGCAAACTGTTAGAGCTGATCAAAACCTACAGCCATGTAGCAGGATACAAAATAAATACACAGAAATCAGTAGCCTTCATCTATGCTAACAACAAACACACAGAGGATGAAATCAGAGAATCACTCCCATTCACAAATGCATCAAAAAAAAAATAATGTACCTTGGAATAAACCTAACCAAGGAAGTAAAGAATCTCTACAATGAGAACTTTAAAACACTCATGCAAGAAATTGCAGAAGACACTAGAAAGTGGAGAAACATCCCCTGTTCCTTGATTGGAAGAATCAATATTGTGAAAATGGCAATCTTACCTAAAGCAATCTACACATTTAATGCAATCCCTATCAAAATTCCAAAGGCTTTCTTCATGGAAATAGAAAAAACAATCCAAAAATTCATTTGGAATCACAAAAAACCTCGAATATCTAAAATAATACTGAGCAACAAAAAAGAGGCTGGTGGTATCACCATACCTGATTTTAACCTATACTACAGAGCCATAGTAACAAAAACAGTATGGTATTGGCACAAAAACACACATGTAGATCAGTGGAACAGAATAGAGGACCCAGATGTAAACCTAAGTAGCTATAGCCACCTGATATTTGATAAAAATGCCCAAAATACTCATTGGAGAAAAGACAGCCTCTTCAGCAAATGGTTTTGGGAAAACTGGATATATATCTGCAGAAGGATGAAAATAGATTCTTCTCTCTCGCCATGCACAACAATTAAGTCCAAATGGATTAAAGACCTTAACATCAGAACGGAAACTTTGAAACTGCTAGAGGAAAAAGTAGGGGAAACCCTCCAACATATTGGTCTTGGCAAAGACTTTCTGAATACAACCCCAATTGCTCAGGCAATAAAACCACAGATTAATCACTGGGACCTCATGAAATTACAAACATTTTGCACTGCAAAGGACACAGTGAAAAAAGCAACGAGGCAACCTATAGAATGGGAAAAAATCTTCGCCAGGTATATATCTGATAGAGTATTAATATCTAGGATATACGAAGAACTCAAAAAGTTAAATAATAAGGAATCAAACAAGCCAGTCAAAAAATGGGCTATGGAGCTAAATACAGCATTCTCAGAGGAAGAAATACGAATGGCATATAAGCATCTAAAAAAAATGTTCTACGTCTCTAGTCATCAGGGAAATGCAGATTAAAAGTACATTGAGATTCCACCTCACTCCTGTCAGATTGGCCACCATCATGAAAACAAATGATCATAAATGTTGGCAGGGATGTGGAAAAAGAGGAACCCTTATACACTGCTGGTGGGAATGGAATCTGGTCCAGCCATTGCCTAGATGTCCCTCAACTGATGAGTGGATAATGAAGATGTGGCACATTTATACAATGGAGTTCTACTCAGCGGTAAAGAAAAATGAAGTTATGAAATTTGCAGAAAAATGGATGGACCTGGAAAGGATTATACTAAGTGAGGTAACCCAGGCCCAGAAAGCCAACGCCACATGTTCTCTGTTATATGTGGATCCTAGCTACAGATTACTGGGCTTCTGCGTGAGAATGAAAATACTTACTACTAGAGGCCAGTAAATTAAAAAGGAGACATAAATGGAAAGGAAATGAAGGGAGGAGAGTACTTAATAGGTTGATATTGTATATGTGTAAGTACAATGATTGTTATGTGGTGGTAATATGATGGAGAACGGAATTTTAAAGGAGAAAGTGGGGTGGAGGGAGGGAATTAACACGGGATTTTTTTATAATCATGGAAAATGCTAATAAAAATTAAAAAAAAAATGAAAAATAAAAAATATATAAGAGGGTATGAAGAAGTCATATTGAAGCCTAGTTTTTGGACAATTCAGCATCCAGAAGCCATAGATTGTTATTAGAAAAATTTAAGTTAAGTGCCAGGGATGGGATACCTGCCTCCACCAGTGAGTTCCTGCCCAGGGTTGTCCATGATTTAACCAAAATTTTACAGGCCATTGCTAAGGGTCTTGATTTCCCACCAGGAATAGATGGTATGACCCTATTACTGAATCCTCCACATGCTTAGTGTGGTGGTTTGATTCAGGTATCCTCCATAAATTTAGGTATTCTGAATGCTAGTCTCCCCAACTGATGGTAATTGGAAATTAAAGCCTCCTGGAGGTGGTGTATTGTTGGGAGCAGGCTTATGGGTGTTATAGCCAGTTTCCCTATGCCAGTGTTTGGCTGGCACACTCTCCTGTTTCTGTTGTCTACCTTATGTTGGCCAGGGGGTGATGTCTACCCACTGCTCATGCCATCTTTTCCTCATGTTATCATGGAGCATCCCTTCAAGTCTGTAAGCTAAAATAAACCCCCTTGTTCCCCAAAGCTTCTCTTAGTTGGGTGATTTCTAACAGCAATGCAAACCCGATTGCAACAGTAATTTTGGTACCAAGGAGTGTTGTCATTTGCTGATAGACACCTGACTGTGTGGCTTTGGCCTTTTGGAACTGATTTTCAAGAGTAGAAGGATTTGAAACCTTGGCCTAAGAGATGGCTTGCAATGCTGTGAGTACAGCTTAATGGGCTATTCTGGTGAAACTCAGATCTGAATGCAGTAAGAACTATGCACTGTGAGGTTTGGTTTATGAAGGTGAGAAAGAGCTTTTCTTGGACTGAGCTAGAAGCAGTTTGTGTGAGATGATTGCTGTTATGCCTGTGTCCTGAGAATTTGTGCAGGTCTGCATTGCATACCAATGGACTGGTGTGAGCAGAGTGACATGTCACAGAAAAAAAAAAAAATGATATCCTTGGGTGAAACTATTACCCATTCAGCTGCAATTGAGAGATTACAACCATTGAGATTGGGCTAGATGCTCTGCATTTGGACAACAGAAAGAATGTAGACTGATTTGAAGGGACTTGAATGTTCAAGGGATGTCCTCTTCTTCAAAGACTGCTTTATTACCCCTTGGTTTAACAAATTGGCACCCTATCTGGTATTATGGAGCATCAGAAATGCAGGGCTGGAGAGATGGCTTAGTGGTTAAGCGCTTGCCTGTGAAGCCTAAGGACCCCGGTGCGAGGCTCGGTTCCCCAGGTCCCATGTTAGCCAGATGCACAAGGGGGCGCACGCGTCTGGAGTTCGTTTGCAGAGGCTGGAAGCCCTGACGCGCCCATTCTCTCTCTCTCCTCTATCTGTCTTTCTCTCTGTGTCTGTCACTCTCAAATAAATAAATAAATAAATTAAAAAAAACAAAAAGAAATGCAGGAAAGAGAGAGGGTCATCGAATTTGCAACATGATCTTGTGTTTTGGGACTGGCCATGGCCAGTGTGAAGCAGGTTTGACAGATGCCTGCATGAAGACCCAATGGGGCCATGTGTACGGACCATGGAGTACAGTGTGTTGGAACATGTGCACCAGGCTGAAGGGAGTTAATGACCATAAGAATGAGGAAGGCTGTCCTTGACATTTATGTTCCTGGAACAAAGGGTTCAGAACACAACAGTCAATCTTTTGAGTTATGGTGCATGTGCTTTTATGCTACCCTGTTTCCCACTTTCTCTATGATAATATTTGTCCTCAGTTTAAGGTTTGTGCTTGGGTAGCATGACTAGCTTCCTTGGAGCTTGAGTCTGTGAAAACAACTTTGTTTTTCAAGAAGTGTCAGATGCATAAGACTTCTGGCCCCTGTGTCTTCATTTTAGGTCTCTCCTCCAGGATCCCATGTATCAAGAATTCACAGCAATGGAGACCCAGTGGAGATGCTGGGACCATGAGATGGCTGCTAAGGAGAGATCCTGGTTCCTGATAAAGTTTTCCAGGATTGTGAGCAGCCTAGCTGGAAGGGCAGAACTAGAATTCCAGAGACTTGTTGCTGGTTAGAATTATTGGATTTGGAGATTTGTCACTGACTAGAGTTGTTGGGCTTGGAGCTATAGAGTTTGATTTAAATTTTGTATTGGTTGAATATTTCTTTGCTATGCCCAATGCCATCTTTTGCAGTGTGTTTATTCTGTGCCATTATGGGTTTGGGGGAATTTTATCGCTATTATGGCTCAGTTAAAAGATCTTGGATTATGGGGATGTTTGAACATCATTAGGATGATAAAAATTATGGGGACTCTTAAAAGTCATACTGAATGCATTGTATTTTAAATCATGTATGGATGTTAGTTTATGGGAGCAGGGGTGGAATATAGTGGTTTGATTCAGGTGTTCCCCATAAACTTAGGTAGTCTGAATGCTAGTCTCCTCAGCTGATAGTAATTGGAAATCAAATCCTCTTGGAGGTGGTGTATTGTTAGGAGCAGTCTTACGGGTGTTATAGCCAGTTTCCCCATGCCAGTGTTTGGCTCACCCAGCTGTTGCTATATTGTCTACCTTATGTTGGCCAGGGGGTGATGTCCACACCCTGCTTATGCCATAATTTTCCCCTTCCCTCGAGTCTATAAGCTAAAATAACCGCCTCCCGCCTCAAAGTTGCTCTTGGTTTGGTGATTTCTGCCAGCAATGTGAATCTGACTGCAACACTTGGGCTGCGGGTCACTGAGAAGTCTTGCTGGAGCTAAGCTGAGAAACAACTCCCTGCAGACCAGCTGACAGAAATCTGGAAAAAGCTATAACACATGCAGCTCCATGGGAGATAGAGAAGTCATCAGTGGAGATAAATAACAGTGTACCCTGCAAGCCTTAAGTTGGGCCAGTGAGGCCAAATAAGGTGCAATATTAGCATGTCCGTTATGGTGGAAACCTACCACTCTCTAATTGGACTGGTGGCCTGCTCCATGGGAGGGAATACATGTTTTGTACTCAAAACCTATGTCAAGGGAGTTCACAAGCCCTAGGGGTGTATTTTATGCCTGCTGATGTCTTATCAAACTGTTTGGTAAGTACTTTTCTTAATGTCCATACCCATATATTAATGTTACTCTCACTTTTGGTTATAGAAGCTTCTCTTCAGATTGCATTGACCTCTGGGATGACTCAAAAGACACCACAGTGCTGAATAGAAGTGACAGAGGAGTACCCAGCACTGAAACAGCTCTACCACATCTTCCAAGACTCAGGATCCATTGTAGAAAGAGGTGGCTGGAAGAATGTAAGAGCCAAAGAATAGGACGGCTTACAATGCACTCTTACAGACATAAAATGGCCTGTATATCCATGGCCTCACAGTGCCTGGCACTGCCTGCATAAGACCCTTATAATAGGAGGAAAAGATGATGACATCAAAATGAAAGAGACTTACTGAGGTGGGGAGGAGATATGGTGGAGAATGGAGTTGTGAAGGGAAAAGTGGCAGGGTTATCATGTTTTACTGTCTTATCATGGTTTACTGTCTATAATTATGGAAGTTTTCAATAATAAAAACATTTTAAAATAAAAACTTTTTTGTTGTTTTTTAATTTATTTAATTTATTTTATTTTTTCTAATTTTGTAATTTTAATTTCCCGTAGCACCTTGGCAATATTAAAAACAAATACAAATACAGGATGTTCAAACATTTTATGCATGGGCATGTGCTATACCATTCATGGGGGGACAGTTGTGACAACAGGAACAAATCTAAGCTATGGACAAAATAGAAGCCAGGTAACTGGTTCTGGCATCCTCAACCCCAACACTTAAGAGATGTCACTCAAGGGACACCTGAATTGGTTTAAAAAATAAGAACAAATCAACATTGATGTGAATATTTCTTTGTATTACTCATCAGTGTTATGTGCTGTAAAACTAAAAATGAAACCATTTCATAATACAGATAATGAGTTTTACCTTTGGGAAGTATCTACTCAAGGATTCATAAAAAGTTGATTTTTTAAAAATAAACATTAAGCTATTAAATGAGGTGAACTCTAAAGCAGAATTTAAAATGTCCTCATTTGGCTACTGAAAACTGAAATGTCCACGTATCTTCTTGAAAGCTCAGATTAACTATGAAGCATATGCCAAGTCTAAATTAAATCATTGGCCACCAAATTGTAAGGAAATATTCAAAAAATTAGAAAAACTCCATCATATATTATATTTAAGAATTTAGTTTTAAAAACCCTCAAAGGGAATAGTCTATCCTCTTTTGAGAGTCTTTTCCATTAAAACCCAGAATAGAATTGGAACTCTTAAAATATGGTTAATATATATTACCAACACAAATATCAGAAACTTAACCCCAGTGTTGTTCAACTGTGTCAAAGAAAAACCAGTGAACATTTAAGCCAAGAGACAAATTATTAAGGCCTTAACTAGTAAGATTAGAGAAAGTATTCAATAACTTTTAAATACTATCTTCTGGTCCAGCAATATTCTTTTTTCCTTTATACTAGGTGAAGATACTAACGTTCCATTGTTAAGTCTTTTGGTTATTTAAAAGAAAAAAAAATGGAATGTGAAACACTGAAGCTACCATAACTTTAGGAACTAAAAAAAAAAAAAAAAAAAAAAATCTGCATGTTGATTATCCGCAAAATAAGCAGGTAAGATATCAGTAAACCCATTATTGAAAGGTCTGATCTTTCTCCAAAGTCCAGTTGAAAAAAAATTTGGATGGATCACTACTTTAAATGCCACTGTCTATATTGGGCAAAACTGGGATTACTCAGATTAAAGACAGAAAATGGAGAGAGATTTTGCCATGCCTCTCCATGTACCTTCTCTACCAAGTGCAAAGTAATGAACTTGTGTGGCTTCCAATTTCTTCCAGCAGTAGGAGCTATGGCATATCACTGTAGCATACATCCAGTATTATTTTAGCTACTTTTGGCCTCCAACAATCCAAGGAAATGTTGTCATAAGGGCGAAGAGAAAACTTTGTTATTTAAATCCTCCATCTAATCAACCAATAAATAGTTGAAACAGAACATTTACCCTATCAGTTAGAGTAATGCTGGGAAAAAGCCACAATTTCACACAACTCACAGGCATCATTTAGATACAAATGTTAAATCTGATGCAATAAAATAAATGCAAAATACACACTGTGAATATACATATTACATATATACACACGTACAAACACACATACACACTTATTCCTCCCTATATATCCCATCAAATGGGAACTACTCTGATGTGATGAGGAAAATTACATTAGAAACCTTGTTTTAAAATTTATACATTCAATAACATTTGGAGAAAAATCAGTGGTACGTCTGCCTTCTTAAAAAGAAACCCTCGTGTGTCAGTCAGAAGCATCTTTAGAGGGCGGGGATATGACTCTATGGTACAGCAGTTGTGTCACCTGTGCAAGGTCCTGGGTTCAATGTCCAGCAGTATAAAAAAGCAATCTGTAGATTTTGGGAAATTAACAGACTAACAGTAAGTCACGTGATCATATAGGTAATTTGAGACTTTATCTGTGACATGTTTGAAGAAAACAAACAGGTAATGTTTCATTATTATAAGTGCAAAGACAAAGTTTATAATTCTTACCAAGTGATTTTTATAAAATGTTTATTCTATTAAACCCAATGCATTCATAAGTTGTTAAGACTAAATGTTTATCATTGTCACCAACTGCAGCATTATCTAAGAAAACCAGAATAAACACTTTTATCTTCGATGTAATTAATGATTACTAATACTTTTCAAAGGACCTAGAGCTCCCCCAATTAAAGGTAGTTTTATTGTATGTTAATAAAAACATTTTTGGGGCTAGAGACATTGCTCAGTGGTTAAGGCACTTGCCTACAAAGCCTAATGACCTGACTCTGATTCCCCAGTACCCACGTAAAGCCAGAAGCACAAAGTGGCACATGCATCTGGAGTTGATTTGTAGTGGCTGAAGGCCCTGGTGCATTCATTCTGTCTTTCGCTCTCTTCTCTCTCTCTCTCTCTCTCTCTCTTTCTCTTTGCTTGCAAATAAATAAATCAAAATATTTTTAAAAACATTTTTATTATACAGAATTTGCTTTCATAATTTCATAGATGTGCAAAATGACTAGAAATTAGCCTTTTGGTAGATAACAGGAAATTCAGGTATGACTTTATTAGTCATAGGTAAGTAAATAAACACATGAAACCATTGCAGAACAAACTGCAGGGCTTTGCTTTTGCTAGGTGAAGCCTGGAAGTAACAAGTGTTCCCACAAACCTTTTGAGGATAGAGGAAAACCCAGATGGAGAGGCAGAAGGAAGTAGATGGAGATACTGGTCCACTGGCCTGTGCTTGCACTGGGAAAGTCTGGAGCACTCCCATCTGTCAGCCAGCAAAAATTTCATGCACAAGCTGAGAAAATTATAGACACACTGACAAAGCTTGTTTTGTGTCCTTTCCCCATTTACATAGTCTTCCATGAAAATGTAATTAGGGAAAAAAAAAAAGTCACTTAAAAAAATAACCAAGCTGGGTGTGGTGGCACACACCTTTAATCCCAGCACTCAGGAGGCAGAGGTAGGAGGCCACTCTGAGACTACATAATGAATTCCAGGAGAGACTGGGCTCAAAAAAACACTTTTTGGGGGACTGGAGTGATGGCGTGGCAGTTAAGGCACTTGTCTGCAAAGCCTAGCAACCCAGATTCTATTCCTCAGTGTCCATGTAAAGCCAGATGCACAAAGTGTTGCATGCATCTGGAGGTCATTTGCAGTTGCTGGAGGCCCTAGCCTACACATTCTTTCCCTCTCTCTCTCTCTCCCTCTCTCTCTCTTTCTCTGCTTGCAAATAAAATATAAAAACTTAAAAACAAAACATTTTTAAAGATTTTTAAAATCTTCATTTGTTTATTTTTCTTTTTTTTTTTTTTCTGAGGTAGGGTCTCACTCTAGCCCAGGCTGACCTGGAATTCACTATGGAGTCTCAGGGTGGCCTCGAACTCACAGCAATCAGCCTACCTCTGCCTCCCGAGTGCTGGGATTAAAGGTGTGCGCCACCATGCCCAGCTTAAAATATTCATTTGAAAGAGAGAGAGAGGGAGAGAGAATGGGGCATGCCAGGGGCTCTCGCCATTGCAGGTAACTCCAGATGCATGTGCCATCTTGTGCATCTGGCTTTACATGTGTGCTGGGGAATCAAATTTGGGTCCTTTGGCTTTGCCAGTAAGTGCCTTAACCACTAAGCCATCTCTCCAGCCCCCAACAAAACAAACAAACAAATATTACTATTTTACCAATTTTAAGTGTCTGGTTCTGTGGATTAAGTATGTTCACAATCTTGGTTAACCATTACCACTATTTATAGAACATTTTTTCCTCATTATCCCATGAGAAACTATAAGCATTGAGCCACAACTCCTCATCCTTTCCTGCCCTGGCAACTTCCTATCTGCTCTGTCTTTGCATTTGTCTTTTCTAGGAACTCAGATAAACAGGCTCACACTGTCTCACTTAGTATGTCTTCCAGTGCAGCCATATGTGTGTGTCTGTGCATGCTCATGTGTGCTCATGTGTGTGAGGGCCAGATGACAACCTCAGGTGTTATCCTCAGGTGCCAACCACCTTTTTTGAGACAGGGTTCTTCACTGGCTGGAATTCACCAATTAGGCTAAACTGGCTCATCAGCAAGCTTCAAGGATCCTTTTGCCCCTACCTCCCTAGTGCTGGGTTTGCAATCACACCACCATCCCCCCCCCCACCACTTTCTTTGAGGTAGGGTCTCACTCTAGCCCAGGCTGACCTGCAATTCACTATGTAGTATCAGGCTGGTCTTGAACTCACAGTGATCCTTCTACCTCGGTGTCCCAAGTGCTGGATTAAAGGCATGCACCATCATGCCTGCCACCATAATGTCATATTTAAAAATTATTTTTATTGCCAGGCATGGTTGCACACACCTTTAATACCAGTACTTTGGAGGTACAGGTAGGAGGGACACTGTGAGTTCAAAGTCAGCCTGGGTTAGAGTGAGATGCTACCTTGAACATAATCATTTATTTGTAAGGAGAGAGATAGAGACACATACACAGAGAAAGATAACAGGTGTACCAGGGCCTCCTCCTACCACTGCAAATGAACTCCAGACACATGCACCACTTTGTGCCTCAGGTTTTATGTGGGTACTGGGATGCAAGCAAACACTGTTAGTCACTGAGCCATCTCTCCAGTCCCCCAACTTAAAAATATATTTCATTTATTTAAGAGAGAGAAAAAGGCAAAGAGGCAGAGAGAGAGAGAGAGAGAGAGAGAGAGAGAATGGCCACACCACACCAGGGTCTCCAGCCACTATAAATGAAATCCAGATGCATGTATCACTTTGTTCATCTGGCTTACATGGGTACTAAGGAATCAAACCTAGACAAGTGCCTTAAGTGCTAAGCCATCACTGCAGCCTTTGCCCCATTTCTTTTCTTTCTTTTTTTTTTTAAATTTCAAAAGACAACTTTATCCATATAGGAGCCTCTCAAACAGAACATAGAGAAGTTAGGTGCAGTTATTAAAATACACTCTTGCCAAATGATTTAATATTAGAATACAACAGGAAGCGAGGACATGAAGGGCAAGCCATTGGTCCATCACAGGGCCCAAGTCAGACCCACCTACTCCTGCCCATGTGGGGCAACCACATGTAGGTGAAGGTCCCCTCCTTCCCACAAACTTACACTTCTTTCTCCTTCTCTATTCTTCCCCACATCCTCCAGAGCAGGAAGAGGCACCATCCCAGATCCACACGATTCCACCTCACGTAACGACAAACAGGCTATCTGTGCCTTCCGTGGCCTGGGGTGAGGGTGAATGCGACAGTAGGAAAAGGACACAGAGGGAGGCAAGAGCACTTTGGCTGGCAGTGCCCAGAGAAATAGGGTAATGGCAGGTATACCAACCAAGAGGTGGGATCCCAGAACTCATGAAAGCCCCCATCCTGCCCACTCTGAAGTTCTCAGGGGAGTACAGCAAGCTCAGAGCAGGGATTATCAGGATGATTCAATTCTGTCTCAAAACTGGTAGATGACACCATTCCAACAGGGGCTTCTAGAGGGACAGGACCTTATGAGTGCACTTTGAGCACAGAAAGACACGAAGAGGCGATTTGGGACCTAGTGTATATTGGGCTCACCCCTAGGCTGTTCTGGCATCTGCTTAGACTAATCCCTCAGCCTCAACCAACCTACAGCTGTCTCTGACCAGGAAGGGGCTTTGTGGTCCAGTGCTGGAAACACACATCACAGGTGAGGGCTGCAAGTCTTCAGGATGTTACAACCTCTCCTGGTGCCCAAAAGAATGACTTTTCAGACATGCAGACTCCTGGTAGTTGTCAAGAGAGTCTTGCAGTCAAGAGAGACAAATGAAAATCAGCTTTGAGATATAATAGCACCCACTAATTTGATCTCAGTGTTCAAGGTCCAACTGCAAGTCACAGTGAGTGTGCCTCCACACTGGGCATGTCTGCTGTTCTTCTGAAGACGACACTCCAGCTGGCCATTTCACTACTTGGAGGACAGCTCCCTTTCCTGGGCTGAACCTGGTCAAGCTACAACCCATTCATCCACCCACCTCAGCTCATTCCAAGTTCCCACAAGTCACCTTTGTGTCACTAGGTGGAAGTGCTTAGAATGGCTCCTACTCTTGGCACACGCTAATCCTTGCAAACAGGCAAGCTCGACAGGTTCAAACTTTGTGAATCCCAGCGACCACTGCCATTCACAGGCCTGGCTCTGACAACCATGGTAAGCTTCCCCCAACCCTACAGTACAAGGGAAAGGTATTCCCAAATGTTCAAACTCTGCCTACCCGAGCCCTGTCACCTGGGACGCCTCCCCCCACCCACTCATTGGAAGCTAAAATCATTAATGCACAAATGAAATCCAAAGACACCAAGGATCAAGAAAGAACAGGCTCTGAATTCCCTCCTGCGGAGCTTTCTAGGGTTAGCTGAGAATGAGCCCTTCAGCACCTACAGGAGCCACTCAGAGTTTATGGTTTCATTTTCCCAACAATGCCCCTTTGAGGACTTCAAATTTGTTCCAAAACTCACCACCAAACTCCCCAACCTTCATCCATCCCTCTTGGGAACTTCAAAATAAAAATGGCCATTCTGCCTGGCAACAGGTCCTCTTCTAGGGCGTCTTTTCTCGTCCAGGGGCTGCAGTTCTGATGTGCCGCGAGGATCCAGCGCCAGCCTCTATGGGCTGCGTCACATGACTGCACAGCATGAATGTTGTTTTCGGGCAGTTTTATAGAAGGCTTCCGACTGGGTTCCCAGTACTTCTGATTTGGACACCAAGTCATCGAGCTTCTCGCCTCGCTCTAACAAAGACTCCATGGTGTTGTGCAGAATGATTTTGGTCTCATCTAGTTCAGCTTGCACTTTACTCATGGGATCAGCATCTCGGGGGTTCTGGTATCTACTAAGGTAACCATCCAAAGCTGTGTACTGAATTGTAGCTGGGGATCCTAGTGGCCAGTCTATCCTGTCAACCTGTTCGGAGAATTCTTCTAGTACCTTCTCCAGTAAGGTAAAGGCCACTCGGGATGGGTATTCACTGTCCACAATGACCACACCTGCAAGACTACCATTCCGGACATAGACGTGGCACAGATACTCTTGTTGTTTGACAGAAGCTCTGCTGCCTTTCGCCGAGCGCTCCACAATCGGTTGACTCGTGAAGGC
The DNA here is from genome assembly GCF_020740685.1 of Jaculus jaculus. Taxonomy (NCBI): domain Eukaryota; kingdom Metazoa; phylum Chordata; class Mammalia; order Rodentia; family Dipodidae; genus Jaculus; species Jaculus jaculus. Next base: position 61,780,346 of record NC_059112.1, read on the forward strand.
CATGAATTCCCGAACGCTGGGCCTCTGGAAGAAGCTGAAGGAAGACATGTCGTAGGCGGCCTTGAGCAGCACTGCCCTGGGCTCGCTTTTGTACAGGACGCTCAGGCTGCACAGCTGAATGGCGCCGGCAGGGTCCACTCAGCGCGAGCCGCTGGGCCCGGCCTTAGAAGCGCCACGGCCCGCCACCGCCGCCGCCGCCACCGCCACCGCCACCGCCGCCGGCCCCGGGGGCTGCATCGGCCTCTCTGGCCCCCATTTATTAATGTAGGTTCTAGGGATTTAACTCAGTTCTTCATGCTTGCAAGGCAAGGTAATTTACCAACTAAGCCATCTCCAAGTTTATTTTCACTGAATGGACAGACCACACTTTGTTTGGCCAGCTTGGGTTACCCTGTCTCAAAAACCAAAACCAAACAAACAAAAAACCAACACCCACAAACAAACAAAAAGGAGTGAAATTGTAGCCTCACATTACAATACATTATACATTATAGTATATATATCTCAAAATGGAACCTAGGCCTAAATGTAGAACTATACAACTCCTAGAACAAAGATCAGATGAGGGCTGAAGAGATGGTTTAGTGGCTTAATGTTTGCTTGCAAAGTCTGACAACCAGGGTGGTACCCATGTAAAGCCAGATGCACAAAGTGCCCTGCCTTGCCTGTACTCACTCTTTCCTTTCTTTCTCTCTCAAATAAATAAATTTCAAATAAATAAATAATATAGTTTTTTCTTTACAGAAAAAAACTTGACACAGCTTCTTCAGGCATTGGATTCGGCAGTGATTTCTTATCTACAACCCCAAAGTGGATATACTTCCTGAATCAACAGTGAACTCCTGTGCATCAAAGGACTTTATTATCAGGGCTAGGCAGCCTTATACTACACAGGTACTTTGCCTGTGTTGGCTTGCTTCATCCTTCAAATAGTTCAAAGAGGAAAGGAGCAAGTGCACTTCTACATGTTTCCTTGGTAGTGCTGGGGATGCTCTGGCACTGAGCTGCATCCATAGCCCTGTGGACACTGTTTCGTGAGAGTCTTCCTCAACTACCCCTCTGACTACAGACAACCTTGCTGCTGAGAGGTCTTCTGACCATCTGATGAAACAACATTTGTCCATGCTTGACATCTGTGTTCTCCCCACACCAAGTCTCTGCAACCCTGTTACTGTTCAACCTTCACCGGAAGGACAGAGCCGAGGATGGGACAATCTTGCTTTCAATGATGCTTCAAAGAAGTTGAGTAAGTTCCCTGAGAGCACACAGCCAAAAAGAGGAAGGGCTGGAGTTAGACCTATTCTGAGAGTTGGGTCTTTTATGAAACAGGACATCCACAGGCAGGAGCTGCCCAGACCAACCTGAGATTGGCAAGTTCCGAGGACCCCTCTCCTTCCTCTTGTAAGTGCCAGTACTGCCTCAAGAGGAATCCTGTCCATTCTCCAGGTAACCCTAAATACCATGCAACACCCTACGCTTGTCATGGTGAACCAGAGGGAGTGGAGAGTCTTGGATTAGAATACTCTGGATTTTCCAGAAGCAATATGGGGCCCTTGCTTATCATGGCACTTCCCTAGCTTTGGCTCGCCCACCTTGATGACAGATACTACCATGCCTGAGGTGGCTCTATTTGCTACCACATATCCTGCCAGGTGACAGCTTGCCTGGCCCAGCACACCTCCAGATGCCAGGAAGCTCTCTACTCCCAGAGTGGGTGAGCAGTGAGGGTGGCACGTGGCTTCAAGCCATGCCTGCCTGGTGGCTCAGGTCTTGTGGTCCTCCAGAAAGACAGTCATGAACAATTTAGTTTCCTGCCCTTCCCCCAACCCTGAGAGCTTGCTTGCTATGGAAGCCAAATTTAAGGTCTATTCCTCATGGTGAGGTTTTATATCTGCAGTAGCAGAAACAGCTTTGGAGCTGCTGTGAGCCCAGATAAGGATGAGGCTGTGGCAGAAGCCACTAGAAATCACCTTAGAAGGCAAGGCTGGTGACCTGAGGCTACCTGAGAAACTGAAAATTATTTTCTTCCTAAAGTATCTGGATTGCTCTTTGGCCATTAGGGATGTTCCAAAGGTCCTTCAAGATTTGGCTTCACTGTTTTTTTTTTTTTTTTCAAGGCAGGGTCTTCACTCTAGCCCAGGCTGACCTGGAACTCACTCTGTAGTCCCAGGCTGTCCACTACATCTGGCTCACTTTTCTCATTCTTCTCAGAGCTCAGCAAGCCAGTAGTTTTGTTTTTGCTTATCATTTCAGTTTCCCTTTAAAAGTGTCACATGAAAAAATAATATGTTTATTATAGATAATATGAAAGACATATTAGAAAATACAAGAGAACACACAAAAATTAGCTTTAACCAGGCATAGTGTTGCAGACCTTTAATCCCAGCACTTAGGAGGCAGAGAGGAAGGATTGATATGAGTTCTGTAGTGGATGGCTCCAGGCTTCAGGGCTATCTCTGTTGTGGGGCTGTAGAAGACTTGCCTGGAATGCACAAGGCCTTGGGTTTGATTCCCAGCACCAAACCAGATGTAAAACAACCTCAATCAGTCTTATTTGTATGTGGTATATAAGGCTGTACTGCTGGTGTCTCTGACAAATTCTGGGACTTTGGAGTCTGTGTAAGACACTCAACTTTGGTGTGTGGGGCACTGGTTTTTACTTTTGTTTTGTTTTGGTTTTTCAAGGTAGGGTCTCACTGTAGCTCAGACTGACGTGAAATTCATTGTGTAGTCTCAGGGTGGCCTCAAACTCATGGCAATCCTCCTACCTTTGCCTTCTGAGTGCTGGGATTAAAGGCACATGCCACCATGCCTGGCCTTGTTTTGGTTTTTAATTATCTTTGTGTATATGTGCATGATGTATCTCTCTGTGTATTTCTGTGAGTGTGGGTGTGTGCATGCAATGGCATGTACATAGAAGTCAGAAGACAACCCCAACTATTGGGCCTCACCTCTCACGTTGTTTGATGCAGGGTCTGTTGTTCACTGCTGAGAATGGCACGTTGGCTGGCCATTGAGCTTCAGGGATTCTCCTATCTCCATCTCTCATCTCCTCATACAAGAACTGGAATTATAGATGATCATTCCTGTGTCTGGTTTTATGTAGGATCTGGGGATCTGAATTCAGGTCGACACTGAAGCATCTCCCCAGTCCCTCTACTATTTGTTTACTCCACAGGAAATGGTCACTAAGCAGATACCAAGAGCCACATGTGCCAAGAACCAAGGCAAACAAGCCTGGACAGGTCTGGCCCAGTGTACTTCCTTTGTAAAACAGAGTTACTACTTTAAAAAATATTTATTTATTTACTTATTTGACAGAGAAATAGGGGGAGAGAGAGAGAGAGAGGGAAAAAGAATGGATGTGCCAGGGCCTCCAGCCACTGCAAATGAACTCCAGATGCTTGTGCCCCTTTGTGCATCTGGCTAATGTGGGTCCTGAGGAATCAAACCTGGGTTCTTTGGCCTTGCAGGCCTTAGTTGCTAAGCCATCTCTTCATCCCTAGAGTTACTACTTCTATGGAGGAGGTAGAAGGAGGAGACCTGAGCAGGTGCTGAACAGAGAAGAGCAGAGAGCAGTGGAGAAGCAGCTACACGGTCTACCTCAGAAGGGGGTGTTCCTGTTGATCTAGGAAGGATGGGACCATCTTCATGCTGGGGGCAGAATTCTAGGCCCAGAGAGCAGCAAATACAAAGGTCCTGAGATCTTATGCATGGATTGATGTGGTCGTCCCATCAACATTCATTGCAGTATGGTATGTGCTGGGCCCAGGACTGGTGAGGGTTCTGGGAAGCTGCCCTGCCTCTTGCCTGGCCAGAGCTTGGACATGAGGAGGAAAGATCAGAGGATCTACTGGAGGGGACTCATTTTCTCCTGCCTGCATCTCCTGAGATCATCAGTTAAGCAACTGACCCACTGAACCATTGCTTCAGGGACTTATAGACTGATTTTTGATCAGGTGCTTAGTTTATTCATTTGTCCAGCAAGCCTTGGCTGTGGGATACAAGTGGTAAACAAGGAAATTGAAGCACCATTTTGAAGAAGGAAGCAGCTCCATGAAGATGAAACAGCCTGGGCAAAGGTTCTGCAGCCCAGTTTGCACTGATGCACACCTGTGCATGCGTGTTTGTGTGTGTCACCAGGAAGCTATCTCTTTCTACATCTGTTGAACATATATTTTGCCCATAACAAATTAACCCTAATTTGAAGGAGCTGCCAACAAAGAGGTGTCCCCATCTCTGGCCACACACAGAATATGGGTCTTCTGGAAACCAGCAAAGTGCTGCCTCCCACAGGCTGGCATAGCCTCCTCCCCAGGCAGGCTGAGCAATAGTGGGTAGTTCAGTGGTGGGGAGAATAAGGCTGCATTATGAGAGTTCCACAAGATGTTCAGGGCCCCACAGAAGACCCCAGTGTATCCAGGGAGGTCAGGCTGTAGCTCAGAATAGCTTATTGAGGCTGGCTTGTGGGCCAGGAGAGTGGCAGGAAGAGCCAATCTTTTTATTTAAAGAGGAGGTTTGGCTCAGATTGAACAGAGATGCACACATGCCATCCATATGTAGCCTTTGAGAGGCCCCTGGCTCTGGGAGGCCATATAGGTGGGTATGGATGTAGCAAGTCTAAGTCTATGACCCACAGGTAGATTGTCTGATCCTGGGAGGAGGTTATCCCCATGTCTTCCTTCCTTCTACCTCCCACCTCAGAAAGTGACAAAAGGTTTCCATTTCCAAATGAAGCCAGTGGCCAGTGAAAACACCCTCTAAGGCTCTGTGCACCAGGATGCAAAGAACAAAGCTCCTCCCCAGTTTAGGAAGTGAGCACCCTTAGGAGCTCCATTCTGCAGATGAAGGGTCAGAGAGTACCAGTCATCTGGTCAGATTAACCATTAATGCATGATAGATGAAGGCTGAAGCCTAGATTGGCTTGAGTCCAGACCTCTTTTATTACTGTGGTATGTGAGGTGTTGCTGTTACTTTCTCATTTCTGAGCAAAACAATTGACCAGCATAAGTTTATGGAGAGAAAGTTTTATCATGGCACATCTGGGCATCACATCTTGTCACATGTCTGGATGGAAGTAGTCTAACTACTGGGCATGCAGCTGGGCTAATAAAATTCAAGGCCCACCCCCAGTTACACACCTCCTCCAATAAGGCTCTACCTCCCAAAGACTCCAACAGCAGGGGCTAAGTATGAGGTTTAATCACAAGCACATGAGCTATGAGGGACATTTTACTTTTAAACTACCAAATGGGGTATGTGCATATGTGCAAGGAGTGTGTTGTGTGTCGTATATATGTACACAGGTGTAATTGTGTGATAAATATGACATGGTATGGTGTGTATGACATATGATGAGTGTGATATTTTATGGTATGATGTAGGTGTGATGTGTGCAGATGTGATGTGTAGTTTGATGTGTCTATGTGTTGCTTGATGAGAGGGACAGCCAAGCTCCCTGTCAGCCGCTGGTAGGAATAGATTCTGGGAAACTCTACCACCAGTGACTAAGCAAAGCACTATTTGTCAAGCAGGGCTCTCCTTCGTGGGTTAGGCTTTGGAGATCTGGCTCCATTTTTGCAAAGCTAATAGCAGCAGAAGAAGCAAGGCCCCAGGGCAGGGATAGGAAGCTTGGGGAAAATCTAACAATTCTGGGCTATGGCCAGCTCTGTGTCCACCTGGTTCCTGCCCATCCTCCCCTCAGAACTTCAGAGGGTATCGCTATCAGCTCTGGTTGATCTTTTCCCATATGTAAAATGCCCTGGAGACAGATTACAAATCCTGTTGTACCCTTTGTCACTCCTGCCACACAGGTCCCTGGACTTGGCACTCTGATAACACTGTTACATATGCTATATGGCTTCCAGCCTTCTCTGGGGGAGGGGCACACTGCCAAAGGGTATTCCCCAGAGCTGTTGCCCAGACTCAAGTGGTCTCGTGACTTCTGAGCTTGCAGCCCTCTCTCCAGCACTTGCTGCAGCAGATGCCTGGCTATATTCTAGGTTATTTTTTTTTCTTTTCTTTTCCTTTCTTTTTGTTTGTTTTTTGGTTTTTCAAGGTAGGGTCTCACTCTAGCCCAGGTTGACCTGTAATTCACTATGTAGACTCAGGGTGGCCTTAAACACACGGTGACAACGATCCTCCTACCTCTGCCTCTCTGATTCTCAAGTTCTGGAATTAAAGGCATGTGCTACCACACCAGGTCATTTTCCTTTTTTGTTTTAATTTTTGTGCATTTATTTATTTGTAAGGAAAGATAGAATAGGTATGTCAGGGCCTCTAGCCACTACAAACGAACTCCAGATGCATGTGTCACTTTGTGCATCTGGCTTCACATGGGTAGGTACTGAGAACTCAAACTCCTGTGGTTAGGCTTCACAGGCAAGTGCCTCAACCACTGAGCCATCTCTCCAGGCCCCTGGTTATATTCTTGAGCTGAACCCCTCTTTGGCATGGGGGAGGTGTTACTATAGGTGTTACTTTGACCTTAAAGGAAATTATCTCAAGATGTTATGGCCAGAAACATTGTGAATGCAGCACAGATTCTGGGACTTAGGAATTGGGTGAGACACAGAGAGGCCTCCGGCTTACCTGCTCTTCATGTGTCTGGGCTGTTCACTCTCTTCTGTCTACTGGAGGCCTTAGTTCTTCTCCATAGGACCTATCCCCACAGCCCATCCAGGGTCTATTCTGTTTCTCACAGCATAGTGGCTTCCTAGAGAGAGTATACCCAAGGACGGGGATGGTGAAAGATAAAGACCTAAACGTGGGACACAGACACAACCCCCAGCACCTAGTGGACAAAATATCCAAGTCATGGTATAAGGAAGATGGAAGGGATTTCACTCACTTAGGAAGTTGCAATCTATACACATGCTGTCCCATAGCTAGCACAGGGCCAGGCCCCAGAAGGTCCTCAGGATATTTTAGTAGGTCCACAGAATTCATGGATTTCTCATCTCAGGGTCCAGAAGAGGAAAGGAGGCCCAATGAGCTACAGTAATTGACTGAAGGCCTTGGCCCTGCTCAAAGCTGTACCACATTGCCCCCTAGTGATCACAGAACAGGTGCAAGGCCCAGGGCTCCCACTGATATGTGCCACCATGCCCAGCCTTGACCACTCTCTATGTGAAGGTCATATGTGAGCTCCAATGTCATGTCCCAGTGCCAGTCAAGACAAGTGACTGGGAAATGAAATCCTCCCTACTTTGGAGTTCAGGACAGATGACACCAGGGACTCTGTCCATCCTGGACTAACCTAGAGCAAGACTGGGCATCTGTCACCTAGCCATATGAGAAGCAAATGGAATGTTGTTTAGGCCTTTATCACCTCTCCATACTCACCCACAGGGCTAAGGAGGTGAGCAAGGGCTGGTATAAGGCCTCACCTATGATACACGCTCAGCTTTGCCCTTGCTGGCTGTGGACCAGGAGCAGCAAAGACCTGAGGTGAGCCTCTGCCAAGGCACCTGAGAGTCGGTGCCATGGAGTTGAGGGTTTTGGTGTAAGGTGTCCATATTGCCTGGATCTGGAGAGAGAAGACAGGACTGACCCTTCCTTAGAGAAAGTCTTCTAGGAGGAAAAAGCACAAGTTCCTCTAAGGTAGCTGTCAAGGGTGCTGCACTGAATGGTCAAAGCCACCTTCAGGAGTGTGCATGCTGTGAGTCTCTTTACTCAATATTCTTTTTCTTTTAATATTTTTTTTGTTCATTATTTATTTATTTATTTGAGAGGGACAGACACAGAGAGAAAGACAGAGGGAGAGGGAGAGAATGGGCGCGCCAGGGCTTCCAGCCCCTGCAAACGAACTCCAGATGCGTGCGCCCCCTTGTGCATCTGGCTAAACGTGGGATCTGGGGAACCAAGCCTTGAACTGGGGTCCTTAGGCTTCACAGGCAAGCACTTAACCGCTAAGCCATCTCTCCAGCCCTCAATATTCTTTTTGTTGTTGTTTTGGATATGTGTGTACATGGGTATGTATCTAGACTCTAAGTAGTGTGCAATGTGATTTATGTGTGGTGTATGTACCTGTAGGTGCAGATGTGTGTGCCCTGCATGTGGAGGCCAGAGGAGATCACTGGGTGCTCTCCTCTTTCTGTTCATCCACCTGCTTCCTGGAAGAGATGGAGTCTCTTGCTCCACCTAGAGTTGACATATTTTGTCAGTTTTTTCTTTTAAAAAAATTTATTTAATTTATTTTTCTTTTTTTTGAGGTCAGGTCTCGTTGTAGCCCAGGCTGACCTGGAATTCATTATGTAGTCTCAGGGTGGCCTCAAACTCATGGCGATACTCCTACCTCTGCCTCCTGAATGCTGGGATTAAAGGTGTGTGTCACCATCACCCAGCAATTTATTAATTTTTATTTGAGACAGGGAGAAAGAGGGAGAGAGAGAGAGAGGAAGAGAATGAGCACATCAGGACCTTTAGCCACAGCAAACAAACTCCAGACACATGGGCCACCTTGTGCCTATGGCTTATGTGGGATCTGAAGAATTGAACCTGGGTCCTTAGGCACAGCAGGCAAGCACCTTAACCATGATGCCATATCTCCAGCCCTTTCATTTTTTTTTTTCCCATCAGCAAGCACCAGTGATTCTACTGTAGTCAGCTTCATGTTACTGTCAGAAAGCACCTGACCAAGAGCAGCTTGTGGGAGGAAAAGGTTTGTTTTGGCTTACAGATTTGAGGGGAAGCTCCATGATGCCTGGAGAAAATGATGGCAAGAGCAGAGGGTGAACATCACCGCTTGGCCAACATCAAACAGCAGGAGGAGAGTGTCCCAAACACTGGTGAGGGGAAGCTGACTATAACACCCACAAGCCTGCCCCCTCAACAATACATCACCTCCAGGAGGCTCCAATTCCCAAATTGCCACTAGCTGGAGACCTAGCATTCACAACACATAAGTTTATGAGGGACACCTGAATCAAACCACTACATCCTTCCCTGGCCCCCATAAACTAATAACCATGTATGATGTAAAATGCAATACCTTCAGGCCAACTTTAAATTCCTCATATTTTTTATCAATCCCAATGACATTCAAACATCCCCATAGTCCAAGGTCTTTTAACTAAACCATAATACAAAAAAACCCCATAATGGTATAGAATAAACTTCCACAGTACCAAAGATGGCATTGGTCATAACAAAGAAAGATTAAAGCAATACAAGATTAAACCAGGGCAAACATCAAACTCTGTAGCTCCAAGTCCAACAACTCTAGCCAGTGACAAGTTTCCAAGTCTAACCTATGAGCAGTCTCTGGAGGTCCAATTCTGCCCCTCTAGCTAGGCTACTCACAGTCCCAGAAAATTTCATCCAGTGCCAGCAGCTCTCCTTGGCAGCCATCCCATAATCCTGGCATCTCCACTGGGTCTCCACTGCAACCCACAGTTTATATTCATGGCTCCATTGGCCTCCGTGCAGGTAATTCAACAAGCCTGCTTCACACTGTGCATGGCAATTTCTAAAAAACAAAACCATGATGTAAATTTAATGGCACTATTTTTCCTGCATTTGTTACGCTCCATAGTACCATGTTGGGTACCATCTTGTTAATCCATGGTGGAATAAAACAGACTTTGAAGAACAGGTCACTCTTTCAGCATTCAGACCCCCTCTCTGGAACATCCTGGATAATAGTGTGTCAGAGAAGCACTTAATCCACTGAGCCTTCTTGTGTCAGTCAATGTCTCTGAGTGCTCCTGTTAACACAAACACACACACACACACACACACACACACACACACACACGCTAGAAGAAGGAGCAATCTCAGCAATATCTTTGAGACACACCTACAACTCAAGGACCAAAGGATAAGTCTGAAAAAAAGATGCACTTAAAGTGCAGTCCAAGGGGGAGACCTGGGGGTAGAAGCAACACCATAGGGGTCTTGCCTAGTCAGCTACCTCCTCCTCTTCCTCCCCCCTCCTCCTCATTGTCCCCTTCCATTCATTCTACATACATTGCTTAATACCTGCTCTGTGTCAGGCACTAGATGCTATAGGTTCCGAGTAGACAAAAGGGACAAAGGCCAAGATCTACCCTTGTTGGGGAGGTTAAGTAAATCCCTAAATGATCATACTCCTTGAGGGAAACAAGAGTGGTGAGGGCCATAGCCTTCTTCTCATTGTATCCTCCTCTCTGATAGAAAAACAGCTAATTGTGCCCTGGGCTCCAGCTTCATTTCTTGTCCATGGTCTGTGATAGTGTCTCATGGCTCTGACTCTCCAGTGTCCAGTGATCCTTGGATGATGGAGTTTGAGTTTCCTGAAGGCAAGGACTGCCTGTTTTAAGGTCTTACCTGTCTCCGCAATGCCACTAGGTCTGCCCTGCAGCCAGGGAATTCTGAGATAGCTCATTGACATTCATCATCCCTCCTATTTCTGCCCATGGCTTCACCAATCATAAGCAGAACCCCTCGCCCCTTAGTATCATTCTTCATTTTAGGAATGAAAGATGTAGAGCATTTTGGAAAATGTTCTTGAACCACTGCTTTCAACTTCTTAGCATGTGAAAGGAGTCTTCTTAGCAAGGGAATTCTACAAGCATGTACCAACATTCCTGATGTGATTAGAACAAGGTCCTATGGATGCTTGTGCTATATTTAACCAGTTTGGTCCTGGAAGTATGATTAGGACTAAGTTAGCATCTGTTCTTGACCTTCCCATGGTGTTGATTTCCTGACAAACATGTTTGAATTCCTTTCCTTGACTTTCTATCCCAATGGGAGTACCTAGCTTTTGTGTAGTTCACTCATTCAGCCAATATGACAATCATGACAACTACTCATTTAACAACTATCTGAATAAGCAAAGCACAATGCTATCTGTTGAGAATACAGCCAAGCCATGCAGGAGTCACAGGGCTATTCAATGTCATGCCTGCAGCTTGTGAGGTAGGCTAACTGGATCGTGCCACCGCCATTGTCACAAAGGACACACTGGTTGGCTCCCAGGATAAAACAAGGCTAGAGGGAGATAAGAGGTCAGTGCAGGGGTAGGGGCCATAGAACAAGATTCTGGCTTGATTCTAATGTCCAGATGAACTAGGAACAGCTTAAGGCAATGGCCAAAGTACCTGACTTGGGGTTTTTGAGCCTCCCCTCCTCCCCACAACACATCATTTCCCCTTGGCTTTGGCTGTCAGGTGCTGTGTGGAGAGCAGGAAAAGAGATGCAGGAGATCCAAGACTGCTGAGCTGTGGAGTCAGGGAGGAGATACACAGCCTGGAATAGGCAGGGCCATGATGGGGAAGAACATGGGGGAAGCACTGGAATAAATACAAATCCCTGAAAATTTTCTGAGTCAGAAAGTAATAGGATCCCAAAGCAAGACTCTTTCTTCTTTTTCCTTTCTTTCTTTCTCTCTTTTCTTTCTTTTTTGGTTTTTCAAGGTAGAATCTCACTCTAGCCCAGGCTGACCTGGAATCCACTATGTAGTCTCAGGGTGGCCCTAAACTCATGGTGATCCTCCTACTTCAACCTGGGGATTAAAGGTATGCGTCATCAAACCCTGCCCACTTAAATTTTTTTGTAGACAGGGAAGATCTCACTCCCAGGCTTGCCTTGATCTATGTAGCTCAGACTGGCCTCAAACTGAAGGTTCCTTTGCCATGTGCCACTTTATTTTGCTCCAGCCTCTACTCATGAGGTAAGATGGTAGCTTTCATCTGTCTTGTACTATGCAAATCAATTCCAAATCCCCAATCCAAAAGGTCATGAAGAAATCTCTATTTAGAAACTTGGGAAGAACCTAGTAAGTGGAATTCCAGAATCCAAGGTCCCTTGGTGATAAACTGCACAGGTAATCTTGTAAATTAACATTTGAACCAGAACTTTTGTATGTATTGCAATAAATTTTTGTATGATTAACTTTAGAATGTTAAGCTAAGACTCTTATTGGTTATATTACCTCAAACTAATTTATTTTTGTTGTTTTTTGTTTTTTAAGGTAGAGTCTCGCTGTAGCTCAGGCTGACTTCAAACTCCCGGTGATTCTCCTACCTATGCCTCCTGTGTGCTGAGATTAAAGGTGTGTGCCACCATGCCTGGCCTTTTATAATTAAATATGTAAGTAACACAAAAGGTTATCTCATGGTATACTTAACTTACCTTCTTTGGAACTTATAGTTATTATGTAGATACTGAATCTCAGGTTTAAAAATATTTTTTCAGTTGCCTTACTATATATATAATCTTTTGTTTTGTCTTGTTTTTTTGGGGTAGGGTCTCACTCTAGCTCAGGCTGACCTGGATTTCACTATGTAGTTTCAGGGTAGCCTCGAACTCATGGTGATCCTCCTACCTCTGCCTCCCAAATGCTGAGATTAAAGGCATGTGCTACTACACCTGGAAAATTTTTAATCTTTTAAAAAATACTTTATTTTTGTGTGTATGTGTATATAAGTGTGCCAGGGTCTGTTGCTGCTGCAAATGAATACCTGTCTGACTGGGTGGCTGGGAATTGAATCCACACTGTTGGGCTTTGCAGGCAAGCAACTTTAATTGCTGTGCAGTCTATTTTATTTTTTTATTTTTTGAGGTAAGTTATTACTCTAGCCCAGGCTGACCTGGAATTCACTATGTAGTCTCACAGTGGCCTTGAACTCATGGCAATCCTCCTACCTCTGCTTCCCAAGTGCTGGGATTAAAGGTGTGTGCCACCATACCCAGCTTTAAAATTTTTTTAAATCTATTTATTTATTGGATTTTCGAGGTAGGGTCTCACTCTAGCCCAGACTGACCTGGGATTTACTATGCAATCTCAGGGTGGCCTAGAATTTATGGTGATCCTCCTACCTCTGCCTCCCAAGTGCTTAAATTAAAGGCATGTGCCACCAAGCTTGGTTATTTCAATCTATTTATAAGCAGAGAGATAAGGGGTACACCAGGGTCTCCTGCCACTGCAAACAAACTCCAGATGCACGCACCACCTCGTGCATCTGGCTGTACATGGGTACTGGGGAATTGAATCTGGGCCTTCAGGCCTTGCAAACAAGCACCTAAACCACTGAGCCATTTCTACAGCCAAGCTCCCTTATTTTTAATCTTAACCATAAGTTTAGGGTTGGAGAGATGATTTAGTGGTTAAGAAGCTTACTTGTGAAGATTAAGGTCCCATGTTCAATTCTCCAGGACCCACGTAAGCCAGAAGCACAAAGTGACTCAAGCACACAAGGTCACACACGTGCACAGGGTGGTGCATGCATCTGAGTTCGATTGCAGTGGCTGGAGGCCCTGGTGTGTCAATATGCTCCCTCTTTCTCTCACATTAAAAAAAAAAAAAAAAAAAAAGAAACCAGTCTGTTGGGCTTGCCTCAGGAAAAAAAAAAAAAAATAAAAAAAATAAAACTATTTTAGGGCTGAAGACATGGCTGAGTGGTTAAGAAGCTTGCCTACAAAGTCTAAGGACCTGAGTTTGATGCCCCAGTACCCACATGAAGCCAGATGAAAAAGGTGGCACATGCATTTGGAGTTAATTTTCAGCTCTCTGCTTCTTTCTCAAATAAATAAATATTTAAAAATTATTTTAGGGGCTGGAAAGATGGCTCAGTGGTTAAAGGCACTTACTTGCAAAACACGATGACCTGGATTTGGTTCCCCAGTACCCATGGAAAGCCAGATGCATAAAGTGGCCCATGTGTCTGGAGTTCATTTGCAGTGGCAGGAGGTCCTAGTGGGCCCATACTGTCTCTCAAATAAATATTAGGCTGGAGCAATGGCTCAGTGGTTAAAGTGCTTGCCTGCAGTCATAACTCAGGTTCAATTCCCCAGCACCCACGTAAACCAGATGCACACAGTGGCACATGCAGTTTGCAGTAGCTAGAAGACCTGGCATCCCTATTCTCTTTCTTCTCTCTCTCTCTTTCTGCTTGCAAATAAATTTAAAACATACAATAAAATATTAAGAAATCTTACCAGGCATGAAGTCCCTGCCTTTAATCCTGAATTTGGGAGGCAGAGGTAGGATTGCTGAGGCCTCCCTGAGACTACATAGTGAATTCCAGGTCAGCCTGGGCTGAAGTGAGACCCTACCTTGAAAAAACAATAATTAAAAAAAAAGTAAAAAAGTAAATCTCAGTTTGGGCACTGGGTAGATAGCTCAGTGAGGAGCAAGAGTGTTTTCAGTCCAAGCATGAGGTCTAAGATGAGGCCTGAGTTATATTCCCAACACCCACATCTACCAAAAACTAAAAATCAGGCATGGAATACACACTGGTAACCTTAGTCCCATGGGGGAGCAGAGACAGAATTATTGCTCCCCCCAGCACCTCCAGGTTCAGTGAGACTTCAAGGAAACATTATGGAAGAACAAGACACCCAAGGATCTCCTCTAGTCTTTATATACATGCCAAATAGGATGCATACATCTGCATACACTACACACACAAACACACACACACAAAGCTGTTTTGGGGGGCTGGAGAGATGGCTCAGTGGTTAAGGTATTTGTCTGCAAAGCCTAATGACCTGGGTTTGATAAGCATGCATCTGGAGTTTTTAGCAGCTGGAGGCCCTAGTAAACCTATTCTGCCTCTGCTTACAAGTAAATATTTTTTCAAAAAACATTTTTTTTAAGACAGGGTCTTGCTAGTTGCTAAGGCTGGCTTGGAACTCACTCTAGCCTAGACTGGCCTCAGGACTACAAACAAGCATGTGCTACCATGTCCAAACTTTCCCAAATACACTGACAGCTGAGAAGATACCAACTCAGCAGCCACAGAGATCTAGACAAAAACAAAGCCACTTTTACTGAGTGTTACCTTAATGCTACTAGCTGGAAAAGCCACCTTAAAGGGCAGTAAAGTTTAAAAATGAAGACCTGGGGCTGGAGAACTGGATGGTTTAGTGGTGAAGGCACTTGCCTGCGAAGCCTAAGAACTCATGATCTAATCTCCAGGTCCCATGTAAGCTAGATGCAGTGACACAAGCTTGCAATGTCGCACAACGGGGTGCACATATTTGGAGTTTGTTTGCAGCCGATGAAGGCCCTGGCACACCCATTCTCTCTCTCTGCCTCTTAATACATTAAAAAAAAAAAAAAAAAGGAAAAACTGGTAGAATATAAATCAAAAGACTGTTGTATACCAATGGGTTTTCAAGCATTCACTGTTGACAGGGCGAAAGAACAAAACCCACCACTGCTCACACACAGATCCAGGGGAAATAATACACAGTGTTGTCAACCAGTAGCTCAGGCCCTGTTTCTGGCAGCCTTCGGAAGAAGAAACCTCCAAGTTTTCCTTTATCCCAACACTAAAACCATGAGCAACACTTATTTTCAAACAAAACAGGAAAAATGTAATTACTTTTAGAAGTAATTACATTCTTTTCCAATTAAATTTAAAGTTTTAATTAATACTTGCTATAAACCAAACACTGACAATCCAAACACAGAGATGCTATGGAGAAGCGAGGACTGTGAGTCATACAACTTCAGAACTCCTTGCGAAAAAAATCCAGTATGTTTTCTTGGGCAATTATCTTACTTGCTTTGGGTTATAATCCATGCTATGTTAAGTTGACTATTAAGTAATGCCAAATAATGTACTGCCTACGTCAAAGAAGCCTTCAGGAAACAAAATCACAGTCAAGATTTAATAACAAGGCTTTAATGGCTTGGTCATTTTTCTTGTGATACTATAAATATATAAATCTTGACAAGGTAAGTTAGTTGCGTAGGAATATCCACAAAAGTAACAGTTTTTCCGTATTACACTGTTTTAAGTTCATTCTTTTGGCTTCGCCAGCCTCCCCTCAACCCCCAAGAGCTTTCAGATTACAAGTGGAAGACACTTTCTGCATGGAAGGTAGAAAATAAGCTTTCAAATTTCATCCTCCAAAATCATACAGATGCCTGATCACAAGATCTTGAATGTGAGTCTTGTTGCAGAAGGGTCGTGGGTTCAGAGCTGGGGCCTGTCACTGCAACACGGGAAGTAGTCTTCTGTACGAAACAAGACAGGCGGCTTGTAGGCGGCGCGCTGCTGCCGGGTGGGAGACTTGCTGAAGAGCGCGGGCACGCTGATGGTGTGCAGCAGTCGCTGGAACGCCCGGGGGTAGGTTCCCAGGTCGGCCTCGGCCCTGGTGACCTGCTCCTCCATCTCCGCTACGCTGCGGCCGACCATCCTCACAAAGGCTTCCAGCCCGTCAATCTTGCTGTAGATGCGCCTCATCTCCGCGGCTTTCGCGTAAATGCGAGGCACGCCCTCGTTAACCACGAGGGACGAATCACCACGAATCATATCTAGCATGCCCACAAACTCGTCCACCCTGGTGAGCAGGTCCTCGAGGCTGGCGTCCAGGGCCTCCACCTCGGGCAGCGTCCCGACGCCCGGCAGCAGGCAGGCAGCATAGCCCGAGGCGGTGCGGCGCAGCAGCGGATGGTCGCGGCCGGGCGCGCCGTCCTCGGGATCCTCGACCTCCCACGGCCCCGACGCGCTGCTGTGGCTCTGCGACACATTACCGCTGTCTCTGCTCCAAGCGGCACCCGACAGCTCCGCCTCCTCCGCCGGAGCCTCTCGCCGTGGCCCGCCGACCGCCGGGCTACCTTCCATTGCCCGCCTCCCGTAGCTTCCGATGCGGCGCGCTTGTCGCGAGAGCACGCTTCCGGCGCAGGCGCGTACGTCACGCCCGCTTCCCTGTACGGGCTGCTGATTAAGGGCGGTCCCTCCCACTCCCCCCCTCCCCCCGCTGTGCACACTTATGCGCGCGCGCACTAGATAGCTATGCATCAATTCGGTAGATTGAGTAGATGGCTACATAGATACATATAATTGATAGATGTGTAATGAATGCAGCTTCCCAGCATGTTTGTATGAAAACTGTGTTAGGGGTCTTCACAGAAAAAGAGTAAGATATAGAGGGCAGAGATAAATAAATGAACATGTAAGTGGAAGAGGAATACAATGAAGTACGTGGGTCTAAGGGTGCCCACCGACGCCAGTCTACACTGACGTCCTTAAAACTCTTAGAAACACCAAAGTTGGTGCTTCGGAGTACTACACAGTCTGATCAAATTCAGTCCCCATCATATGACCTCTTGGATGCTTAGGCCTCCTTGTTCCACATTGTCTGCTGAAAAACTTAAGGTTGAGATGACCTTATCTTCAAGGCATTTGTAAGTGGGACTTTTGCCTAACAATGCACTATTGGATGATGAAAGAGCATTGAAAAAAATCAAGAAGGAGGGGCTGGAGAGATAGCTTAGTGGTTAAGGCTCTTGCCTGCAGAGCCTAACTACCCGGATTTGAATCCCCAGTACCCTCCTAAAGCCAGATGCACATAGTGACACATGCATCTGGAATCTGTTTGCAGTGGCTGGAGGCTCTGGTATGCCCATTTCTCTGTCTTTCTTCTCTCTCTCTCTCTCTCTCCTTGCAAATAAATAAGATTTAAAGAGGGAAATCAAAAACTTTCTAGGGCAAGAGAGATGGCTTAGCAGTTAACGTACTTGCCTTCAAATCCAAAGTACTCAGGTTCTATTCCACAGTACCCACCCCCACAAAGCCAGGTGCACAAGGTGGCACATGCTTCTGGTGTTTGTTTGCAGTGGTTAGAGTACCTGGTGCATCCATTCTTTCTCTTTCTTGCTCTCTCAAATAGTTAAATAAATAAAACATTAAAAAATTCTAAAACCAAAATGTTAATGAAAGCATTACACACCAAAACCTATGAGATACAAGGAAGGCAGCTACAAGAAGGACATATATAGCTTTAAAGGCTCACATTAAAAAATTAGAGAGGCCACAAATAAAAAACTTAATGCTATACTTGTGAAATACTGAAGATAAGGATAAATTAATAAAATATAAAC
This sequence comes from Jaculus jaculus, assembly GCF_020740685.1. Classification (NCBI taxonomy): domain Eukaryota; kingdom Metazoa; phylum Chordata; class Mammalia; order Rodentia; family Dipodidae; genus Jaculus; species Jaculus jaculus. The sequence goes on from NC_059112.1 coordinate 61,798,167, forward strand.
AAAAACATAAAGAATCAATGGAACAAAGAATTGGCTCTTTGAAAGGACAAACAAGATAATAAACTCTTAGTGAAACTAAGTAAAAGAGAGAGGAGACCCAAACTAATAAAACTAGAGCTGAAACTGGAACCATTACAACAGATACCAATGAGCCAGTGAAATTCAGAATATAAGGACCTATCTTAAAAATGTATACTTCAGGCCAGGTGTGGTGACACATGAGTTTAATCTCAGCATTTGGGAGGCCAAGGTAGGAGGATTGCTGTGAGTTCAAGGCCAGACTGGACTACAGGGTGAGTTCAAGGTCAGCATAGGCTACAGTGAGAGTCACTCTGTAATATATATAAGATATTACTCGGGAGATCACTCAGTGGATAAAGACCTTTGCTTTCAAAGTCTGTTGGCTCAAGTTAAATACCCCAGTGCCTATGTAAAGCTGGATGCTAAGTGGTACATGCATAGCATGCATGCACCCCCCACACATATACAAATTAATTAATTAAATAAATAAAAAATCAACACACAATGGCACATACCTTTGATCTCAGCACTTGGAAGGTAGAAATAGGATCATTGTGAGTTCAAGGCCAGCTTGGAACTACACAGGTCAGCCTGGGATAGAGTGAGACCCTACCTCGATTAAAAAAAAAAAAGAAATATACTCCACTAAATTGTAATCTGAAGGATATGGAGGAATATGTATTCAGCAACAAGAAACTGAATACAATATAGAATATACATCTACTTACATATATATCTTACTAAAATTAAGCCAAGATGAGATAAATCATTTCAACAGATATACAGCAAGCAATGAAATTGATGAAGTTATAAAAAACTCTCCCAGCTAAATAAACTGTAGCCCCGGAGGGATTCACTCGTGAGTTCTACCAAACCTTCAAGTAGGAACTAACACTAATGCTTCTCAAACTATTCCATCAAATAGAAAAGCAAAGAACATTACCAAACTCCTTTTATGAAGCAATATTACCCTGATACCCAAACCAGATAAAGACACAACAAAAAAGGAAATTACCAGCATTACCAACCAATCTCCTTCATGAACATAGGTGCAAAAATCCTTGACAAAATACTTGCAAATACAGAAACACATCAGAAAGATCATTTAGCTAGGTATGGTGGTGCATACCTTTAATACCAGCACTCAGGAGGCAGAGGCAGGAGGATCACTGTTCAAGGCCAGTCTGGGACTACAGAGTAAGTTCTTGAGCTAGAGTGAGACTCTATCTTGAAAAAAAAAAATTGGGTGGGGGGGGGAAGGACAAAAAGATCAGTTGCCTTGATTAAGTGGTTTTATTCCAGAGATGCAAGGATGGTTCAATACATGCAAGTCAATTAACGTAACACACTATATAAATGGGCTCATCTCAATAGATGAAGGAAAGGCATTTGACAAAATCCAACTGGAAATAGAAGGAACATATCCTAAAATAATAAAGACTATATATGACAAACTTTTAGCCAACTTTATACTAAATGGGGGAAAACTTGAAACATTTCTACTAAAACCATGGACAAGATAAAGGTGTGTACTTTTTCCACTCTTATTCATGTAAGTCTGAGCTATATCAATAAGAAACAAATAAAAGGGACACAAATGAAAGCAAGAAGTCAAGTTATCATAATTTGCAAATGACATGATGGTACATATAAGAGTTCCTAAAGACTCTACCAGCAAACTCTTAGAGTTGATAAACACAGGAAAGTAGCAGGATAAAAAAATTAACACATAGGAATCAGTAGACTTCCTATATACCAGTAAGGAATGTGCTGAGGATGAAATCAGGTAAAAAATTTTATTCACAATTATCTCAAATAAATACATTGAAATAAACCCAACTAAGGAAGTGAAAGACATATATAACGAAACCTTTGAAACACTAAAGAGAGAAATTGAAGACACTATGAAATGGAAAGGCATTCCATATTCATGGATTGGAAGAATCAAAATTGTGAAAATGTCTATCCTATCAAAAGAAATCTACAGATTTAAAGCAATCCTAATCAAAATCTTAATGCCATTCTTCACTGAAATAGAAAAAAAATCCTAGAATTCATTTGGAAGTACAAAAATCCTTGGATAATCAAGGCAATTCCGAGGAAATATAGGGCTGGAGCTATCACCATACCTGATTTTAAGGTATATTACAAAGCCATCATAGCAAAAATACCATGGTACTGGCACAAAAAGAGAGATGTAGCAAACTTTTTGGTGGTTTGAATATGATAATTTGAATGTATGGTCCCATAGACTCAAATGTTTTATTAAAATTGAGATCATAACTTGGTTCTCTAGCCACCCAGCAGAAGGAAGTGTCACTGGGGACAGATCCTGGAGTCCAGCCCAGCAGTTTGAGCTTGGCAGTTTGAGTTTTGTGGTGCTGGCTATTGATGATATCTCTCTGCTTGGATCTATGAAAGGAATCTGACTTCTTTCACTATTGGTAATGCTTCCCTGGACTCTGTAAGTCTGAAATAATCTCCCTTTCTCCAATAAGCTGTGTCTGGTTGGAAGTTTGTCTCATCCATGAGAAGCTGAGTACAACATAGATCAATGGAACAGACTAGAGGACCCAGATATAAATGCTGGCAGCCACCGACATCTTATTTTTGACAAAAATGTCATAGACATTCACTGTAGAAAAAATAGCCTGTTTAACAAATTGTGCTGGGAAAACTGAATATCTATCCATAGGAGAATGAAACTAGATCCTTAACTATCTCCATGCACAAGAATAGATTCCAAATGGATAAAAGATCTGAACATCAGATCTAAAACTTTAAAGCTGCTAGGGAAAAAACGTAGGAGAAACGTTTCAACATACAGGCATAAACAAGGACTTTCTGGGTAGAACTCCAGTTGCTCAGGAAGTAAGACCACTACTCAACCAGTGGAACTTCATGAAATTCAAAACCTTTTGTACAGCAAAGAACACTGTTAATCAAGCAGATATCCTACAGAATAGGAGAAAATCTTTGCCAGCTATACATCTGACAAAGAATTACTATCTAGACTATAGAAATAACTATAAAAACTGAATAATAAGCTGGGCATGATCGTGCACACCTTCAATCCCAGCACTCCAGCATATGACATAGGAGGATCACCATGAGTTCATGGTTAGCCTGGGCTATAGAGTGAGCTCCATGTTAATCTGGGCTAGAGTGAGACTTCGCCTTTGAAAGCCAAAAATATCACATGGAAATAAATAAAAAATTAAACAATTCAATTAAAAATGTGCTATACAGGGCCAGAGAGATGCCTTAGTAGTTAAACCACTTGCCTGTGAAACCTAAGAACTCAGGATTGATTCCCCAGAACCCACATAAGCCAGATGCACATGGTAGTGCATGCATCTGGAGTTCATTTGCAGAGGCTTAGAGGCTCTGACATGCCTATATTCTCTCTGTTTCTCTCTCTCTCATTCTAATAAATAAATAAATAAAAATAAAATATATTCAAAAATGTGCTATACACCAGTTGTGGTGGCACATGCATTTAATCAAAATACTTAGAAGACTGAGATAGGAGGATCATCATGTGTTCGAGGCCACACTGAGACTACAGAGTGAATTCCAGGTCATCCAGGGCTAGAGTGAGACCCTACCTTGAAAAAGTAAAACAAAACAAAACAAAACAAAACAAAACAAAATGCTGTGGATCTTAGTAGAAAGTTCTTTAAAGAAGAATAAAAAATGGCCAAAAAATATTTGAAAAAAAAGTTCAGGGACTTCCAGCCAAGATGGCGACCGCCAAGCTGCGCTGCAAATACCGGGGAAAGAAAGGCAAGAAATTAAGTGTTATCAGGGTCTTCTTGCCATTGGGAGGGCACAGAGTGGGGAAAACAGGGAATTGCAGATCCCCTCTTGGGTGGGTAGTCTACCCCCCATACAGCCCCAAGCGGCTGTGCTCCGTTCACGCGCCTGTGGGAACCTCCACTGCTGTGCTCCATTTGCACACCTGCCAGGACCTCCACCACTGTGCTCCGTTCACACACCCGTGGGGATCTCCACACCCAACCTCCACAGTTGTGCTCTGATCACGCACTGGCCCGTCACGTGGTGCTCAGTTCGCACACCAGTGGGGACCACCACCACTGTGATCAGGCGGCCACCAGACCCGTTGCTGCTGTGCTCCGATCATGTGCCCACTGGCCAGCCTCCACTCTGCCCTGATACCATGCCGGCAGCAGCTGCCTCTGCACTACAATTGCATGTGCAGTGGGCCCGGTCCCACAGCAAGGGCCACACAAGCTCACACTGAGTCACTAGCACCAGCTCAGGTGCCATCCCCTATCTGTCCATCGCCTCCCATCTCCCACTCCCCTGTGGTGGGAGAGTGCAGACTGTTTGCAGTTCCCAGTGTTCCCAGCCAGAGTTTGGGCAGCTTCAGGGCTTGCTACCTCAGTCCCCTTCCAAGCTCAAAGGCAGGCAGCTTTGGTGCATTACTGGGTGAGAATTCAGGCAACTTGGGCGCCCCTGTCAGGCAGTAGATAGGCGGCTTTGGCAAGAGAGAGAGCACAAAACCAGGCTGCTTGGTAACTGCCCCAGGCTGCCTTGGATTCTCATTGAGCTAGAGCCCAGGCTGGTCCACCCACCTACCTGCCCATACACTGTCATGGGTAGACCACAGCGCAAAAGAAATAACATGAAAAATAAAATGCAAGAAAATCCAGATAGATCACCCAGTCCAACAAAGATTACATCTAACCAAAACATAGAAGAATTTTTAGGATCAGAACATCAAGTGGAAGCTAAGAGCAATGCAACCCTGACCAACCTACTGCTAGAACTTGCAGGAAAGCAACAAAGGACTGATAATCGTGTTGATGCTACCATCACTAAGCTAGAGCAATATAAGACATTGGAAGGAATTCAAAGAGAGCTAAGAGAGTTTAGGGAGAGTGAAAAAAAAAAAAGAGGACCTTAAAAATCAGCTGGCCACACTAAATGAAAACATAAAGAAATGCAAGGATGAATTCCAAGAATCATCAAGAAAATCAGAAAATGAGGTAAAAAGGGAGCTGGACAGAGCAATGGAAGTGATACATAGGAAAGTAGTAGAAAATGCAAACTTAATTGAACAAGTCCAAAACTCTCTAGAGGCTCTCAAGAATAGAGTCAGCAAAGTGGAGGATAGAAACTCTGATCTGGAAGACAGGATGGAAGAAACAGTTTGAGAGTTCAAAAATTTCAGTAAGTTCAAAAGTTCCTGTGAACAGAACATGGGAATTGTGGGATACACTTAAACATCCTAATATCAGAATCATTGGAATACCAGAAGGACAAGAATTTCAGACCAAAGGCATGGAGAAATTATTTAACAAAATAATTGAAGAAAACTTCCCCAGTCTCTTAAAAAAAAGGCCCATCAAGATACAAGAAGCAAACAGAACTCCTACCCAACTGGACCAAAGGAGAAACTCCCCAAGACATATTAAAATTAAGACCTAAACATTGACACCAAAGAGAAAATCCTAAAAGCAGCTAGGGAAAAACAGCACACCACTTTCAAAGGAAACCCCATGAGAATTACTTCAGACTTCTCAATGGAAACCCTGAAAGCTAGAAGGGCCTGGAATGAAACTCTCCAAAGTCTAAGAACCTATGGCTTCCAACCCAAACTACTCTACCCGGCAAAAGTCTCCCTCATAATAGATGGTGAAAGAAAAACTTTCCATGACAAAATTCAGCTTTACAATTATATGAAAACAAAAATCAAACATACAGAAAGTATTCCAGGAAATTCTCCACAGAGAAGAAACAAATAACCAAACACAAATGCCTACATGAAGCAGATCACAACAACCAAACCCAGAGTAGACACAAAAACTTTCAAATTCTGTAAAAACACCAACACACCTCTACCACCACCACATGGCAGGAATCAAGTCAAATCTCACAGTCATCATCCTAAATATTAATGGCCTTAATTCACCCATCAAGAGACACAAGCTAACAGGGTGGATCAAAAAATTAGACCCCTCAATCTACTTCCTTCAAGAAACCCACCTTACCACTAAAGTCAGAAACCTCCTCAGGGTGAAAGGGTGGAAAACAATATTCCAAGCAAATATGAATAAGAAACAAGCAGGTGTAGCTATATTAATATCGGATAAAATAGACTTCAAACCAAAAATAATCAAAAAAGACAAAGAAGGCTACTTCCTACTTATCAAGGGAACAATTCATCAGGAGGATAGTACAATCATAAATCGGTATGCACCAAACACAGGGGCACTACAGTTCATAAGACAAACCTACTTGACAATAAAACAGAAATAACCACCAACACCATCATAGCTGGGGACTTCAACACACCATTATCAGTAACAGACAGATCATCCAAAAAGAAACTCAACAGGGAAGTAAGAGAGCTCAACAAAACCATAGAACACTTAGACCTAACGGACATCTACAGAACTTTCCATCCCAAATACACAGACCACACATTCTTGTCAGCAGCCCATGGAACATTCTCTAAAATAGGCCATATTCTGGGTCACAAAGACTGCATCCACATATTTAGGAAAATTGACATAATTCCCTGCATGATATCAGGTCACAATGCTATATTGCTAGAAATCACCAACAAAAGACCCACCAAGAATCCCAATGGCAACTGGAAACTGAACAGCACACTCTTAAACAATAAATGGATAGTGGATGAAATAAAAAATGAAATTGCAAAATTCCTGGAATTGAATGACAATGAGAACACATCATACCAAAACTTATGGGAAACAATGAAGGCATTCCTCAGGGGAAAATTCATAGCACTCAATGCCTTCATAAAAAAACACAGAAAGATCCCAAATCAATAGCCTAACCATCCACCTAAAGGCACTGGAAAAACAATAAAAATCCAACAAAAAGAGCTCCAGAAGGAAAGCAATAATTAAAATCAGAGCAGAAATTAATGAATTGGAAACCAAGGAAACAATTAAGGCAATTGACAAAACAAAGAGTTGGTTCTTTGAAAAAATAAACAAGATTGACAAACCTCTGGCCAGTTTGATCAAGCAAAAAAAGGAGAGGCTCCAAATTAACAAAATTCAAAATGAAAAAGGAAGATCACAACAGACATAAGTGAAATTGGGAGAATCATCAGGACTTATTTCAAAAACCTCTACTCCACAAGACTGGAAAATGTAGAGGAGATGGATAAATTCCTGGATGCATATCATCTACCAAAGCTAAACTCAGAGCAGATTAATCACCTCAATGAACCCATTACACTCATGGAGATTGAAAAAGTATTTAAAAACCTCCCCAAAAAGAAGAGTCCAGGACCAGATGGATTCCCAGCTGAATTTTATTAAACCTTCATGGAAGAACTCAAACCAATCTTCCTAAAACTGTGCCACACAATTGAAGAACAGGGAAAGCTACCCAACTCTTTCTATGAAGCTAGTATCACCCTAATCCCAAAACCAGGCAGAGATGCCACAAGAAAAGAAAACTCCAAGCCTATTTCCCTAATGAACATAGATGCAAAGATCCTGAACAAAATACTCACAAACTGAATCCAACAACACATCAAAAGCATTATCCACCTTGACCAAGTGGAATTTATCCCAGGAACACAAGGGTTGTTCAACATACGAAAATCTGTCAATGTAATACACCACATAAACAAGCTTAAACATAAAAACCACATGATCATTTTGATAGATGCAGAAAAGGCCTTTGACAAGATACAACATCACTTTATGATCAAAACACTGGAGAGAATCGGCATGGCCGGTTCACATCTTACCATAATAAAGGCAATATACAAAGCTCCAAAGGCCCAAATAATACTTAAACAGAGAGAGACTGGAGGAATTCCCATTGAGATCAGGAACAAGACAGGGATGTCCTCTCTCACCTCTGCTTTTCAATATAGTTCTGGAAGGCCTAGCCCAAGCAATAAGACAGGAGAAGGAAATAAAAGGGATACAATTTGGAAAGGAAGAACTTAAGTTAGCTCTATTTGCTAATGACATGATTGTATATTTAAGAGACCTGAGAGACTCCATCCCAAAACTCCTGAAGGTGATTAACTCCTATAGCAAAGTAGCAGGATACAAAATCAATGCACAAAAATCGGTAGCATTTCTGTATGCAAATGACAAAGATACAGAAAAAGAAATAAGGGACATAGTCCCATTTTCAATAGCAACAATAAAATAAAATAAAATACATTGGAATAACATTAACCAACAAAGTAAAAGATCTATACAATGAAAATATAAAAACTCTCACAAAAGAAATTGAGGAGGACTTGAAAAGATGGAAAGACCTCCCATGCTCCTGGATAGGCAGAATTAACATTGTGAAGATGACAATCCTACTAAAGGCAATATATAGGTTTAACACAATTCCAATTAAAATTCCTACAGTGTTCTTCACAGAGATAGAAAAAAATGATCTCAAATTTCATATGGAAAAACAGAAGGCCTCGCATATCCAAACATATCCTCAGCAAAAGAAATATGTCTGGTGGCATCACCAAACCTGATCAAAAGCTATACTACAAAGCCATAGTAATAAAAACAGCATGGTACTGGCATAAAAACAGGAGTATAGACCAATGGAATAGACTTGAGGACCCGGATTTTGGGTCAAGCAACTATAGCTACTTGATATTCGACAAAGGCCTGAACAATATAGACTGGAGAAAAGATAGCATCTTCAACAAATGGTGCTGGACAAACTGGATAACCATATGCAGGAAACTAAAATTTGATCCACACATTTCACCATGTACTACACTCAAATCCAAATGGATCAAAGACCTCAATATAAGACCAGAAACTCGACTACTATTGGAAGAAAATTTAGGAAGTACTTTCCATGATATAGGAATAGAAAAAGACTTCCTGAACAAAACCCCAGTAGGTCATGATCTTAAACAGTCACTCAACTAATGGGATCACATGAAGCTGAAGAGTTTCTTTACAGACAAGCATACAATAAGCAAAGCCAATAGATTATCCACAGAATGGGAGAAAATATTTGCAGGTTATCCAACTGATAGAGGCCTAATCTACAAAGAATTAAAAAAATCTAAACAGTAAGAAGTCAAAAACCCCACTCACAAAATGGGGCAAAGAGCTGAACAGGCAGTTCACAGAGGAAGAATACAAATGACAAACCCACACTTAAGAAAATGTTCATCATCCCTAATCATCAGAGAAATGCAAATTAAAACAACTATGAGATTCTACCTTACCCCAATAAGGATAGCAAACATCAAAAAATCAAATGAAAATAAATGCTGGTGAGGATGTGGAGAAATAGGAACACTCATCCACTGTTGGTGGGAGTGTAGGATGGTACAACACTTTGAAAAGCAATATGGAGATTCCTGAAAAAGCTGATTATAGAGATACCAATAGACCCAGTTATTCCCCTACTAAGCATCTACCCTAAAACCCTCAAATCACAGGCCAGAGAGATTTGCTCAACCATGTTTGTAGTGGCTCAATTAGTAATAGCTAAGAGGTAGAATCAACCCAGATGTCCATCACTAGAAGAATGGATAATTAAGATGTGGTATATCTACACAATGGAATTCTATACAGCAGTAAGAAAAAAATGACAAAATGAAATTTGAGGAAAAATGGTTGAACCTGGAACAGATCATTCTCAGTGAACTTACCCAATCACAGAAAAAAAAATTGACACATAGTCTCACTCATCTATAACATCTAACCTGAATCTACCCAAGATACCTTACATACGCAGCAAGCACCTCATGGACTAGACACTAGGATGGATGGGGAGGGAGGGGAGGGCATCGAAGGGGTGGGAAACACTAATCTGGACCCAAATGGCAATGGTACCATAAAATTCTACTTCCTAAAAGGCAGACCAAATGGCTGAAACTTCACTAGACCCTTACAGGAAACACCTGAACCACAAGACACTGGAGAGGGTAGGATCAAGACTAACCTAACTCTTCTACATCTTCCCTCCCTCCCTCTCTCCCTCCCCACTTCTCTCTCCTCTTTAACTCTTGTATATTAGTTATGTTTTTCCTCATTTTCTTAGTGGGCAGTGACCTGTAACCCCCCACTACCAGCTTGGGGCTATCATCCACAATGAGCTTTTGATCAGAGAAACCTACAAGGTTTCCCAAAACAATGACAGACTTCTGTCAGAGTACTTGATGACCCACCAAAGGCCAGTGATAAGACCCTATTGCTGAAGACTCCATATACAGCTGACGCGTAAAATGGAATGACATGGCAGGAAGCCAGGAGAGAGTCAGTCCCCAGACAGTCAGCGTGTCTAGTGCCAGAAGGTGCTACATGGGAGACTGGGGGAAATGACCAATATCTGTCCAAGCAACTCATGGTCTAACCTAATTAGCAACAAATAACCTGGTGTGATGCCCACACAAGTGCATTAGTTGCACACAGCCATGGTGGGGAACCAGCTGCTCTTGATTTGGCTAACTGATTCCCTCATTGGTACAAGACCCATACCTGGAGCTGGGAAACAAGTCAGAACCATATCCAAACATAAGCCTACTCTCCAAAATCAAGCTACCATCAGTCATGGGGTACAAGAGGGCCTACACCACTTAAACTCTCTATAGAAAAAGTAAGGGTTTTTTTTTGTGGGGGAATTTTTGGCATTATGGTTCAGCTAAAAGATCGTGACTATGGGCATATATGAACATCATTGTAACTGATAAAAACTATGGGGACTTTTAAGGTTAGATGAATGCATTGCATTTTAAATCATGGATGGTTGTCAGTTTATGGGGATCACAGGCGAAATGTGGTAGTTTGATTCAGGTGTCCCCCATAAACTTAGGTGTTCTGAATGCTAGGTTCCTATCTAATGGAGATTTGGGAATTAATGTCTCCTAGAGGGAATGTATTGTATTTTTTGTCTGCTTCAGTGCTGAGGTGTTGGGGCCTATGAGGCCCTGGCTCTCTGATTTTGTAGGAGTTGATTTTTCTCTGTGTTCATCTCCTTCCCCTTTGTGCTGGTATTCGGTTCATCAGGAAAACATCACCCTTGCTTGTTTCCCCAATTGTCCTTAATTTCAGTTGGGCCCCTTTTGAGGTATGTTGGGGCAGCTCTCTCCTTAGGATCTGCATCTATCTGAAAAAGAGAAGCAGATTCTCCAACGGAGAGTAAGTTAGCACCCGGAAAATTAAGATAACAATTACTTTTTTGATAGAGACTTTGATAGGTGTAGGCCCTCTTGTACCCCATAATTGATGGTAGCTTGATATTGGAGAGTGGGCTTATGTTTGGGTATGGTTCTGACTTGTTTCCCAGCTCCAGGTATGGGTCTCGTACCAATGAAGGGATCAGTTAGCCAAATCAAGAGCAGTTGGTTCCCCACCATGGCTGTGTGCCACTATTGCACTTGTGTGGGCATCACATCATATTAGTTGTTGCTTATTAGGTTAGACAATGAGTTGCTTGGACAGATATTGGTCATTTCCTCAAGTTGCCCATGTAGCACCTTCTGGCACTAGACATGCTGACTGTCTGGGGACTGACTCTCTCCTGGCTTCCAGCCATGCCATTCCATTTTACGTGTCAGCTGTGTATGGAGTCTTCAGCGATATTGTTCAGTTTTCTTGACTTTGTGTATGCTCTATAGCTTTTCTTGCTGTTTATTTGTAGTTTAATCCCATTGTGAACAGATAGAGTGCAAGGAACTCTTTCAATTTTTCTATATTTATTAAGATTTTCTTTGTGTCCTAATATATGGTCTATTTTAGGGAATGTTCCATGTGCTGCTGAAAAGAATGTGTATTCTACAGCATTTGGATGAATCCAGATGCTTCTCTGTTTACTTTTTTTTTTTTTTTTAATCAGGATGACCTGTCAATTGATGAGAATGGGCTATTGAAGCCACCCTCTACAACTTTGTTTTGTATTATCTGTGACCTTAATTCTCATAGTGTTTGTTGAAATTGGAAGTCCCCATGTTAGGTGCATGTTTAGAATTATAATGTCCTCCTGTTGGAGGATTGCTTTAGTCAATATAAAGTGACCTTATCTTTTCTAACTAATATTGATTTGAAGTCTACCCTTTCAGATATTAGGATAGCAACACCTGATTATTTTCTAAGCCCATTTGCTTGAAACACCATTTCCAACCTTTAACCCTGTTGCAGTCAGGTTGTCTTGCTGGCAGAAATCACCCGACCAAGGGCAGCTTTTGAGAAAAAGGTGTTTATTTTGGCTTACAGACTAGAAGGGAAACTCCATGATGGCAGGGGAAAACAACAGCATGGGCTGAGAGAGGGCATCACTTCCTGGCCAACATCAGATGAACAACAGTAACAAGAGAGTGTGCCAAACATTGGCAAGAGGAAGCTGGCTATAATACACATAATCCCGCCCCAACAATACACTGTCTTCAGGAGGTGTTAATTCCCAAATCACCATAACCTGGGAATCTAGCATCCAGACTAAGTTTGTGTGGGACACCAGAATCAAACCACCACATACCCTAAAATAGTGTCAATGTTTTGTGAAAAGGTAAGTTCAATGGGAATTCCTTCAGTCTCTCCCCATTAAATATTATTTGGGCTTTAGGAGCTTTATATATAGCCTTTATTTTGTTGAGATATAAACCATCCATGCCTATTCTCTCCAATGTTTTGATCATGAGGTGATGTTGTATTTTGTCAGAGGCCTTTTCCACATCTATTAAAATGATCATATGGTTTTTGTGTTTAAGCTTATATATATGTAGTGTATTACATTGACAGATTTCCATATGTTTAACCACCATGAATTCCTGGAATGAAGCCTACTTGATCAAGGTGGATAATGCTTTTGATGTGTTGTTGAATTCAGTTTGTGAGGATTTTGTTCATGATCTTTGGTTCTAAGTACATCAGGGAAATAGGCCTCTAGTTTTCTTGTGGCATCTTTGTCGGGTTTTGGTGTTAGGGTGATAGTACTTCATAAAAGGGACTGGGGAGCTTTCCCTGTTCTCTACTTATGTGGCATAGTTAGAGAAAAATTGGTTTCAGTTCTACATGAAGGTTTGGAAGAATTCAGCTGAGAAGCTATCTAGTTCTTGACTCTTCTTTTGGGGGAGGTTTTTTTTTTATTACGTTTTCAATCTCGATGTGCGTGATGGGTTTGTTTAGATTAATTTCATCTGAGTTTAGCTTTGGTAGGTGGTATATGTTCAGGAATTCATCCATTTCCTCCATATATCCAGTTTTGTGGAGTAGAGGTTTTTTAAATAGGTCCTGATGTACCTCCCAATTTCACTTATGTCTTTTGTGATTTCTCCTTTTTTCATTTCTAATTTTGTTAATTTGAAGCATCTGTTTTTTTCACTTGATTGGCCAGGGTTTATCAATCTTTATTTTTTCAAAGAAACAGCTCTTTGTTTCATCAATTTTCTTAATTGTTTTCTTAGTTTACAATTCATTAATTTCTGCTCTGATCTTAATTATTTCTTTCCATCCGGAGCTTTTTGGGTTGGGTTCTTCTTGTTTTCCCAATGCCATTTGGTGGATGGTTAGGTTATTGATTTGGGATCTCTCTGTCTGTTATGAAGGCATTTAGTGCTATGAATTTTCCCCTAAGGACTGCCTTCATGTGTCCCATAAGTTTTGGGAAAATGATGGTATGAGCAGAGGTTGGACATTACCTTCTGGCCAACATCGGGTGGACAACAGGAACAAGAGACTGTGCCAAACACTGGCAAGGGGAAACTGACTATAAGACCCATAAGCTCGCCCCCAACAATACACCACCTCCAGTGCCGGAGACGGCAAGCATGCCATTTCAGGATCACGAGGAATTGAGCGCTGAAGAGCTGCTTGACACAGTTCCAGCCCAGCTGTCTCTTCCTTGAAGTCTGATGTGGCCCCTCTATAGAAAAATCTTTGGCTCTCTATGCCACAGAAATATGTGGTTTTCTATATAATGTTTGTCTTTCTCTGTCTTTCACTTGGTGTCCCAATCTCTAAGTTTACTTTTCCAATAAAAATTGGTGTTGGTAAAGTGTTGGTCAATGTATCTGAAAAAGGCTCTGGCATAGAATTGGAAAAACAAGAAAATGGGTCAAAGATAATTGTTTTCCTTAAAGGCCTTAAAGAAAGTCAGGCATAGAGTACAGTAAACTTAGGAGAAAACAATGAACCTCCTGAAACAATGTAAACATTGTTATATGACTAATTTTTCTAAATGGTGGCAATTGCAATTGAGTCTTTACCAGGAATCCTTACAGAAAAATAACCGAAGTCAGAAATAGTTCAATTGGGGGGACCAAAGTCTAAGTATTGGAGGGACGTGAAAAGGAAAATTCAAAATAAGTAATTAAAGGATAAATGGATCTGCTGGATCAGTGATTAATGATGGGAAGCCCCATTTGTGGTTGTTTTACCTCTCACCTTTAATAGAGTAATTGAAAGTAGAAGTCCAGGAAATCACAAGTGCTTGACCGCACATACATGGGGAAAATGTGAAAACAGTTAATCATTACAGGGGCCTGACGACTTTACTTGACGTGAATAATTATGGGATTGCTTGATGATAAGGAATAACAAAAAGTTTCTATTAATTCTGTAAAATTGTACCTTTCTTAAAGTTTGTTCTTGCATGACATGATCAGAAAATAAAAGACTGAGACTAAGAGCTGTGGCAGCAGAGAAGCAGAGAAATATAGAAACATGGAAGCATAGAAACAGGGAAAAGCAGAAAACAGAAAAAAGACAAAAAAAAATAGAAAAAGAAAAAAATAGAAAAATAGAAAGAAAATAATAAAAAAAATATAGAAACAGTAAAGGAGGCAGAGAGAAAAAGATAGAAAAACTCAGCTGCCTTCAGCATTAGCCTGTCAGCTTGCACCAGAACTTGGCTTCAAGTCGTTATTTCTCCACTCCCTTTCACACCTCTCTTCGGGGACCCTCCTTCAAGCCAGGGCTGGACCCCGGCACTCCAGGAGTCTTTAATTTCCAATTGCCATCAGCTGGGGAGACTAGCATTCAGAATACCTAAGTTAATGGGAACACCTGATCAAACCATCACATTCTGTCCCTGGCCCCCATAAACTGATATCTGTACATTGTATAAAATACAATGCATTTAATACACCTTTAAAAATTCTCATAGTTTTAATCAATCTTAATGATGCTCAAGCATCCCCATAATCTAAGGTCTTTTAACTGAACAGTCACACTACAAAAGATGGCACTGGGCATAGCAAAGAAATATTCAACCAATTGAAGATTTAAAACAGCAAGGGCAAATACCAAACTTTGTAGCTCCAGGTGCAACAACTCTAGTCAGTGACAAATCTCCAAGACCGATAATTCTAATCAGCAACAAGTCTCTGGAGTTCCAATTCCATCCCTCCAGCTAGGCTATTCACAGTCCTGGCAAACTTCATCCAGAGCTGGCAGCTCTCCTTGGCAGCCATCTCATTGTCCTGGCATCCCCACCGGGTCTCTACTGCAACCAATGGTCCATTCTCACAGCTCCATCGGGTCTCCATGCAGGCATCCAGCAAACCTGCTTCACACTGCCCATGGCCATTTCTAAAACCCAAGACCCTGTTGCAAATGTAATGACCCTCTCTTTCCTGCATTTCTTATACTCCACAATACCAGGTGGAGTGCCAATTTGTTAATCCAGGGTGGAATAAAGAAAACTTTGAAGAACAGGACACTCCTTCAGCATTTAGGCCCTTTCAAAATATTGCATTTTTTCTGTTGTCCCAATGCAGATCAGCTGGCCTGATCTCAATGGTTGTAGTCTCTCACACAATTGCAGCTGAATAGGCAGCAATTTCAGCCAAAAGATTATTTTCTGTGCCATATCCCTCTGTACACACCAGTACATTTGTATACACTGCAACCCTGCACAAGTTCTCAGGACATGGGCATAACAGCAAACCTATCACACAAACTGTTTCTATCCCACTCCAGACAAAGCTCCTTTTTACCCTCCTAACCCAAACTTCGCAGTCCATAGTTTTTACTGCATCCTGGTCTTTAAACTCTGACCAAAATAGTCCATCAAGCTGTACTTACAGCACTGCAAGGTGTCTCTTAGGCCAAGGTTTCAAATCTCTCCACATTCCTCTTTCAAATCAACTCCAAAAGGCCAAAGCCAGACAGTCAGGTGTCTAGCAGCAATCCCACTCCTTGTACCAACTTTACTGTTTCAGTCAGGTTTACTTTGGTGGCAGAAACCAAGAGTAGCTTGTGGGAGGAAAGGGTTTATTTTGGCTTATGGACTCGAGGGGATGCTCCATGATGGCAGGAAAAAAAAATGATGGCATGAACAGAGGTTGGACATCACCTCCTGGCCAACATCATGTGGACAACAGGGACAAGGGAGTGTGGAAACAATGACATGGGGACAGTGGATATAACACATATAAGCCCATTCCCAACAAAACACCACCTCTAGGAGGCATTAATCTCCAATTGCCATCACCTGGGGAGACTAGCATTCAGAATACCTATGTTTGTGGGGAACACCTGGATCAATCCACCACATATAGGTGCTTAGGAATCAAACCTAGGTTGTTAGGCTTTTCTGGTAGGCACCTTAACCATGGGGGTTATCTCTCCAGCCCAGCAACTTACGTTTATATCTACAAATATGCCTAGTTCAATCCATTGACAGGGGCTAGGCAGTGACAACCAAGTCACAATGAGCACATCTACCTTTTATGATTTGGCTTCAAGGGCTGGAGATATGGTTTAGTGGTTAAGGCATTTGGCTGTGAAGCATAAGAACCCAAGTTCTATTCCCTAGTGCCCACATAAGCCAGATGCACAAGGGGGTGCTTGTGTCTGGAATTTGTTTGTAGTGGCTGGAGTCCTGCTGTACCTGTTCTTTCTTTTAAAAAAATTTTTTTGTTTATTTTTATTTATTTATTTGACAGTGACAGACAGACAGAGAGAGAAAGAGAGAGAGAAAGAGAGAGAGAGAGAATGGGCATGCCAGGGCCTCCAGCCACTGCAAATGAACTCCAGATGCATGCACCTCCTTGTGCATCTGGCTAACATGGGTCTTGGGAAATCGAGCCTTGAACCAGGGTCCTTAGGCTTCACAGGCAAGTGCTTAACTGCTAAGCCATCTCTCCAGCCCTGCCTGTTCTTTATATCTTCCCCTCTCTTTATCTCTCTCTCTCTCCCAAATAAATAAATAAAACATAAAGAATTTGGCTTCTCAATAACATTTACTATTAAAGTGGAACTAGGGCTGCTTGGAGAAATGGCTGGCTCCATGTCTAGTGCTGGAAAGTGCTACATGAGCTACTGGGGAAAATGACCAATAACAGTCTGAGCAACCAGAGGTCCAAGCTACTCAGAAGCAAACACACTGACAGGATGTCCATGCCCGTGCAATAGTAGCACACAGCCTCAGTAGGCAACCAGTAGCTTTCTGATTGGCTAAGAGACCCGTTCAGTGTAAAAGAACCCATATCTGGAATTGGGAACCAGATCAGAATCCTGTAGAGACAAAGGTTATGTTCTCCAGTGTAAGCTCTCACTAGTCTTTGACTAAAAGAAGGGTTTCATAATCAAATTATCCCTAAATTAATAATAATTATCCCATTTAAACTATGCTGACTTCACTTTCCCTTGGAGAATCTGTCCTTTTTCAGAAGGTAGCAAGACTGAAGGAGATAAACTATGCCTCGCACTTCAGCCAAGACACAGCTGAATCCACAGAGGAATGGGGAGATAGCAAGTGTTCTGCTTCCATGCTGAACTTGATAATCAGTGCCAGGGTGTAGGAGACAGACCCTGAGGATACTCAACACCTACCAAAATAGAGATCCAGAGGCTCCTAAGAGCTCATCACTGACATAGACTTACAACTCACCCTCCATGGCTCAGGGAATTTTGCAGAAGAGGGGCAGAAAGATTGTAAGAGCCACAGGTTTAGACATCATGCCCAGAAGCATCCCCCCTCCCAATAACTGCCTGCTTCCACAAAGCATAAACCACAACCTCATAGGGAATACCTACAACCCCACTGAGGCATGTCCCCAATGTAATGGGGGCAGAGATGAGGGAAAAGAGGGTACCAACATGCCGCGGACTGACTCTCGGGGAGATCAGGACTGAGGGAGAACAAGGGCGAAGGCTCAAGGAGAACTCGGGATTTGGCGAGGAAATGACAGACAGACACACTCTAAGTTGAATATGCTGCTGCAATTTACTGAAGGTTTCATGAAGGTTTTATACAGATTGAACAAGGAAACTTAGCAAGCCAACAAGTGATCTCAGAAATCATTAATCTAAACATTCTTAAGTATTGTTTTATTCTAAGCACCCATGTAATATTTATCAGGCAGGAAATGTACCCATTTTTTTTTTTTTTTTAAGGAGGACGTCTTGCACTATTGACCACAGCTTTACATGAATAGAAGCTTGGGGCAAGAGGTATAAGGTGAACAATAGGTTATTTATTTCTTATAAACTGAGCAGAGAGCCATCTCTTTCCACTTATTAGATTATTTATATAATCCTCATATTCATTATAAAAGTGTTTCTATCCAAAAGACCACCAATATTTTAAGGCTGGTTTAATGCTTTCCAGGAATTCTTTTCTTTCTTATCTAGAGTATAAGCACCAAAGCTTACGTTTCCTTGCTAAGCGTTCCATAAATGGAAGAGAATGCCATAGCCTCCTTTTTTCTTTATAATTCACCCATCTATTACCGAATTTGTCATATCCTCCCTCATAGGGGAGTGGAACTAAGTAGATTCCAGCTCTAGGAGTCCACCATCTGCCCTTGATCAAGTACTGAACATATCCCCCAGGAAGTTTCCTGGTGGGAATGCCTAAGTTTTGTAACTCCTTTTCTGTAGAACTGTCATGTTTCTTATGAACATTACCGATCAACATTTCTACTTTCACTTTCTCAGGATCAGTATTGTCTTCAGTCATCATAAGCTATTTCTACTCTACACCATCTAAAAACTGTCCTAGAGTTAATTTTTTATTCCTAGTAGAGTTATACAATTCCTCCATTGTCCTAATCATAGGAGGGGCACATTTAATACTCAAATTGTTCCTTGTACTTTGATTGTGTGCATAAATACCAGTAAGCATAGCGTAGAACTAGCTGTTCTTTGACAAACAACCAGAAGAAAGCAGAAAAGAAATAAAGCACAGAAAATAGCCCACTGGCGCCAGCAATTAGGTCGTCGTGACTTCTTATAGGCAGCAGGAACCATGACAGTAGCTGACTGCCAAGGGGTCACCGGGGGCATCCCTCCGAGGAGTGCTGGCCCTCTGTCCTCAGCTCTCTTCCAGTGTAGAGAGGCATCTTTGCTACACAGGTGAGGTCGCCGTGGACGTAGCACCAACACATGATGTATTCATATAAAACATCTTATTATTAATAATAATAAAGATAAAAAAGTTTTCAAAAGAAATGGCTGGCCCCAGGGCCAGGGCAAGGAAAGCATTTGTTCAAAGAATGTTGGGAATATAACATAAACGTATAGATTTATACAATTACTTTTTCATTGCTGGGACAAAATGCCTGACCAGAAACCACTTCTGGAAGGAAAAGGGTTTTATTTCAGCTTATAGTTCCACAGGGTAGTCCCATCATGACATGGGAAGAATGGCACACCATCACATCAGCACAGAGGAAGTAGATGAGAAAGAACAGTAAGGAAGGTGAGGATGAAAAGCCTCATGACCTGTCTCCGTGACACTTCCTCCAGATAGGCTTTACTTTCTATAAGTCCACAACCTCCCCGAGAAGCACTATCAGCTAGGGATTAAATATTCAAACACATGAGTCTAGGGGGGGTTGCTTTACATTCAAAATACCACAAGAAGGCATCCATTTGGTTGTCCACTAGTCAGCTCAGTGACAATTTGAGCATCAGAACAAATAATGACAGATCACAACCCTCTGCATAAGGTAGGAAACCACTATTTCATATAAATAGATACTTATAAATTAAACAATCCATGATACGTGTTCATTATAAAGGTTAAAAGAATCACTGTGGTGGTGAAGCCTTTGCTCAGACCAGAAGGGGTATGGTCTTTCTGGGAAATTTTGATGTGTCCTGGTGGTTCTTTAGTCACATTCTTTTTTGTGTTACAACAAGATATTCAAGATACAGCTGTACTATTCTTGCCTCAGTTCCTATATTGCCATTTCTTAAAACACTGTCTTAATAGAGTGAAAAACATGGTCAGCAATGGAACACACTGAAGCCACATCATGTATGGCATGTGATCACCTTGCATCACCTCTTTGATGTTCACGTCAAGGAGTTACAACCTAGAGCTAACCACGAGGAAACACAAGCAAATTCAAACAGAATGGTCTAGCCTACTTAGCAGCACATAACCTGTCGTGATGCTTACACAAGTGCAATAGTGGCACACAGCCATGGTGGGAAACCAACTACTCTTGATTTGGCTAACTGATCCCCTCAGTGGTATGGGACCCATAGCTGGATCTGGGACACAAGTCAGAACCATATCCAAACATAAACCCGTACTCTATTACCAAGCTACCACCAATTGTGGGCTACAAGAGGGCCTACACCTACTAAATTCTCTATAAAAAAGTAAGGGTTATCTCATTTGTCTGGTGCTAACTTACTCTCCATTGGAGAATCTGTTTCTCTTTTTCAGATAGATATAGATCCTAAGGAGAGAGCCACCCCATCATACCTCAAAAGGGCCCTGGCTGAAACTAAGAACAATTGGCAAAACAAGCAAGGGTGTTGTTTTCTTGGTGAACCAGGTACCAGCACAAGGGTGAAGGAGATCAACACAGAGAAAAATCAACTCCTACCAAATCAGATATCCAGAGACCCAGAGTCCCCAACACCTCATCACTGAAGCAGACCAAAAATGAACCCAACATGGCTTAGGGAAATTTTGCAGAAGAGGGGTGAAAAGAATGTCAGAGCCACATGCAGAGACATTTATCCTACCCATAACTGTGGGCTAACTCCAGAATGTATGACCCATATACCTCAACAAGGAGGGGCCTGAGGGAGGGGGTAGGACATGGATGAGACTAACAATGGTACCAAACTGACTGTATTAGCTGAGTATAAAACTAATTAATAAAAAAATAATAGCAACCTTCAGTCTTCAAGTATGAGCACAAAGAAAGTGTGGGAAAGGCTGAGAAACTGTTCCAGACTGAAATCAGGTTATGCCAACCTAATGCAAGGGATGCTTCTTTTTGTTGTTCTAGAAGAAATCCGTGGTTTTATGAAACACATTATTAAAGCAATTGACACAATTGAATGGGAACTTAAGAGTAGATATTCAGCTGAGCATGGTAATGTAATTTGTGGGTGCTCCATGGTTATGATTTCTGCATCAGCAGATATGTGACACACAGAATTCCAGGCCCCAACTAAGTCTTCAGTGCCTGAGTGGAGTGTCTGAGTAAAGAAAAAGAGAGGTGCCTCTGTGTTCCCTCTGAAGCTATGTCTCAGCCTTCTCCCTATGTGACCTCAGGCAGGTCCCTTGGGCCCTCTGACCCTAATGTCTTCATCTCCTCAAACACAGCTGATGAGGCAACCTTGCCTCGTGGTTGTGACGACTGTAGGCTGAGGGTCTGTGGAAAGCAAATAACTCAGAGTTAGCCTGAGAAGAGACGGCAGTGAAAAGCTGGGAGCAGATGCCTTTCTTCACTTGAAAGCATGTTATAAATCCAAAGACAGTCCCCTTCAGAAATTAGCACAAGATGGGCATGGTGGTACAGACCTGTAACCCCAATACTTTGGAGGTGAAGGCAGGAGAATTAGGAGTTTAAGGCATCTTAACTTCATATCTAACTCAAGGCCAGCTTGGGCAACATGAGACACTCTCTCCAAAAATAAAATAAAATAAATAGAAAATATAATAGGATAAAATAAGGCAGATAGATAAATGGCCCTGTTTTTCCTGACAAGCAGTAGGCCAAAAGTGCAAGGACTAATCAGCTGAGAATAGTGGTACACTGCAGTTTCCAGGTTCCAGTCTTGAAATCTAGTTGAAAAGCACGGAAGTCCACTGTCAGTGACAGAGTCCCAAAAGATTTCTCCAAGAACTCTGCACAAATATGTTCAGAACTGCCCAGCCCAAACTCTCTGACAACCTGCACATAACCCATGAGAGCCTTCACATAGTCCACCTCTGCAGCAATTGCCAGAATCCAAGTCTGGGGTGAAGGCAGATATTGGAAAACCCAGGTCTGGTGCCTGCACCCCAAGTCTGAGCAAGGCTATGCAGAGAGGGCCTTGATACTCCTAGTGGTTGCTTAGGCTCTTCCTGCCTCCCAAACTAATAAGTTGGAGACTGCCATCCATAGCATGATAACTTATTTAAGCAGCAAGGAAAAAGAACTTTAGTCATCCTCAGGTCCCCCATGTCACCTTAACTTTACCTCCCATCCCCCTTGAAACATATATGTTCCTGCTTCCATTTAACCAACCAACCAACTCTCCCTCTTACAGAAATATCTGCATTCCTTTACCATAGGGACAGACCAAAGTCTCATACTGTGTCCACTCCAAGTTCAAGAGCTATCAGGGATGCCTGCATCTCCTCTTGTGAAGTTTTCTTCAAACATAAGGACAGGCTTATGTCCTTATGCTGAGCATTCAGAAAATTATAGAAATCCTAAACCAGATGTAGTTACCAACCTCCCATCAATGACCTCATCTGGGTCATTTTAGGTTCCTAAAGACAGTGTCCTAACACTGACTCCAGTCATTCACTGGAGACTATCATCTCACTTGTAAATTACTACCAATTTTCCATAGCTGTTACCTTCTCATTGCTGGGACAAAATACCCAACAAGAAGCAGCTTATGAAAGGAATGGGTTTATTTCTGGTTTATGGATTTATAGGGGAAGTTTCATAATGGCAGGGAAAGCATGACATGAACAGACAGGCTCACATCATATCCTCAGCAGAGAGAAAGTCGAGAGAGAATGAGCCCACTGTAGTAAGTGGGGCTGGGCTATATAACACCCTATAGCCTACCTCTAGTGACACACCTCCTCCAGCAGTGCTCCACCTCCCAAAGGCTCCACTAGCTGAGGATTAACTCTGAGGCTTGATCACAAACACATGAGACTCTGGGGGCCATTTAACATTCTAACCACCACATTCCACCCCCGGCCCCTAAAGACTCATGGCCATCTTGTGATGTAAAATGAATTCAGTCCAACTTTAAAAGCCCCCATGATCTTTAGCAGTCCCAACACTGTTCAAAAGTCCAGTCTACCACTGAGTTCATGATCTTGGTGGCAAAAACATTATAATTAAATCCATATTACTTGAAAATTATAGTGTTTGGAGAGATGGAGAGTCAAGGTTCAATAAATGGCTCAGGAATGACTGAGTGCCTGACTAAATCAATGGATGGACAGACAGATGGATGGGCAGAGTGATGTACAGATAAACATCTCTGGCCTCCCTTGGCCCTTGCTACTGGCAAACACATGAGTATGCGTCTGGCACAGGGCAGTTAATGAGCTCTTACCAATTGACTCATGTTTTTTCATCTCTATTTTTATTCCAGGCAGGCAGTGGTAATTAGATGGTAAATAAATAAGTGAAGGTTTCAGAAAACCCTGGTCCCAGCGTGTGAGAGCCAGCTGTCAAAGGTGGAAGGGGCCAAATGACCAAAAGGAGACTCAAGTATCCAGGATTGCACCAGGGTAGTTTGTTGGGGACTTATAGATAGGAGTGTATCATGGCTGGCAGCAAGACAAAAGATCCCACATTCCAAGGCATTCAAAATACTAGAATTGGGCTGGAGAGATGGCTAAGTGGTTAAGCGCTTGCCTGTGAAACCTAAGGACCCCGGTTTGAGGCTCAGTTCCCCAGGACCCACATTAGCTAGATGCACAAGGGGGCGCACGTGTCTGAAGTTCATTTGCAGTGGCTGGAGGCCCTGGTGCACCCATTTTCTCCGCCCCCCCCCTCTCTCTTTCATTCTCTCTCCTTCTCTCTGTCTGTCACTCTCAAATAAATAAACAAAAATAAACAAAATATTGAAAAGAAACCCAAAATACTAGGTTTCATTATGGCAATTTCATACATGTTACACTTTGTTCTAATTCTAATAATGTTAAGGACTAAATTAGACCAAGGAGGGCTGTAGCCCACCACAATGTACCTGGACTTTCTCAAAAGCTAATATGTCAAACATGAGTTAATAGTAGTACAGGTGGTCACAGGGCCAGCACACTATGTTCAGCTGTCATAATTCTGGCTGTTCTCTAGGGCTGGGGCTGTGTGCGAGGGCCACCCAGGGAGCAAAATAGTGGTTACAACATAGATAGCTGAAGGTATATGAAACTAGGTCCTGGTAGTCAACTGTTCCTTTGTGGGATGAGAATGCTAAGCTTTAAAGGAAACAATTCTCAGAGCTCAGAGGCATTTTGTAAGCATTTATTAATCAGAAGGACAGCAGCAAACTTGACCCAAGGAAGGCCTGTGAAGGTTTTCTGGAAGCCAGAGATCTACTGATGGGAATTTGTACCCTGCAGGCATTATTCAGAATTTTTCCATGGAAAGTGGTGGTGACAGGCAGATGTGAGGGCAGCCACAAACGCGATGAACTCGTTGAAGTCCACCTGGGTGTCTTTGTTGGAATCTAGGTCCTTCAGCAGTTTTTCTAAGTCCTTGGTGTCCTTTCTTGTCTGGAAGAAAAAGAGGTCAGAGGAAGAGATGCTGAGTAGCACTGGGGCCAGCCTCCTCCAGCTCCAGGAAGGGGAAGGGAAAGGCACTCATGTGTGAGCCCCATGCAGGTTCAGGTATGGGGCTGTGCTGCCTCTAAAAATACACATGTGTTTAGAGGCTGTAATCTGCCCTGGATGACATGATACAAACTGATCTCTCTCTCTCTCTCTCTCTCTCTCTCGGCAAAATTTGAATTGTGTTATACCATGCAGGAGGTAGTTTTTAAAATAAATAAATTTATTATTTCTGGAGACAGAGTTTTATATAGCCCAGGCTGGCCTTAAACTGAATATGTAGCTAAAGCTAGTCTTAAACTTCTGGCCCTCCTTCCTTTGCCTCTAAAGTGTTAGGATTACAGGTGTGCACCAGCATGCCCAGCCTATTTTAATTTTTAAAGGAGTCTCTTTGGATTTATAATGTACTTTCAAGTGGACAATATCCCCAGGAAAGGCATCTGCTCCCAGATTTTCTCTTCAGTCTGGTCACTGTGTGGCTGTCTCTTCTCAGGCTGGCGGTGAGCTATCTGCTTCACGCATACCTGTACTTATCACAACCACAAGGCAAGGTTGCCACCTCAACTGTGTTAGAGGAGATGAAGACATAAGTCCAGAGGGCCCAAGGGACCTGCCTGAGGTCACATAAAGAAAAGGTTGAGACAAAGGTGTTTCAACCTATGGAGGGAGTACCGAGGCCCCACTGTCCTTCACTCAGGTTCCAAGTTGCCAGGTGTTTTAGGATAGGACCAGGTTTTGAAAGCCAGCTCATGTGACAGGGCAAATTTATCACCTTCACTGAGGGACAAGCACGACCAGAGGAGCAGATTAACATGAGCAATGCTGAGGACTCAGCTGCAGACTGAAATGGTGTGTCCTTGTATGCCTGTTTATACAGAAAACATGAGCATGGACCCCACACAAAGACACAGCTGTGTGGGTAAAGGTAGGTGTTCCTTATAGCATCTTGGACTGGTAAAGTAAGGGAAGCTTTAAATTCATTAGTGAATTAGTGTGGGGCACACACACACACACACACACACACACACACACACACACACATCACAGCTGCAGTCACTGAAAGTGATGTTTCCAGTCTAGACAGGCAGCTGCTAGCATTTATGATGTTTTGGAAGTGCCAGGCCTTGGTGCGGGCAGTGAGAAAGCAGGGCCAGAAGTCTCTGCCCTCAGGTAGGCAGTGTTCTTTGACTTTATGCAGCTCTGCCATCTGTCAGAACCATCTTGGAAGACCGTAAACGAAGTTCAGTGGTTTGTTGGAGGGTCTGGACCTTCTGCTTCTCCAAGTCCCCTCAAGTGAGTTTGAGGTACAGGCTGGAGCCTCCTAGCTAAGGTACTAGTTCTCAAAGTGTGTTCCCTGTACACCTGTACCTGTCCCCATCCCCATCCTAACATCTTACATCAAAATACCCAAAGATTAGTTTCTCCAACTTTGTTGATCACCAGAATATCCCATGCTCCATGCCCAAAATCCTGGCACAGATGGTGTGTTCACCAAGCACCAGAGATGGAGAATTTATGCAATAATGTTCAGCTACAAAAAGTGGAAAAATGCATATAAGTTATAATTTTTCTCACAACAATCTTTGCTTGGGTAAAAGAAAGGAAGGGAGAGTTTATACAAAGGTTTCTTTTTCTCTCTCCATATGTCTCTGTTTTTTCATCTTTTACATACATACTTAAAAATACATTTCACATGTCTTTAATCCCAGCACTCAGGAGGAAAAGGTAGGAGGATCTCTGTGAATTCAAGGCCACCCTGAGACTACATAGTGAATTCCAGGTCAGCCTGGGCTAGAGATAAACCCTACTTCAAAAAAAAATCTTCATTGCATTCATATTTAGAAACTAGAAACATGGTCTTCTGAAGTATCAGTACTTTGAACATTTCTGACTTTGTTTTCAGCCACCAGAATCAGTGTGTACCTCTTAGATAGAAGGAGGGTAGAGTGGTGGGGAGAATAGGGTGAGAAAAGAGAGGTTGAGGGGATCAGAGAGATAAAGGAGAGGTTGAGGGGATAGGCTCTGCTTAGGCTTGCTAAAGGCTACCCAGAGCAGAAGCAAACTAGCTTCCAGCACATTCCTGAGGGCCTTCCCATGAGGCTTCTGTCTCCTGACTCACTACCTAAGGAAGGCTGCTGGTTTTGGGCGGAGGGACAAGCATGGGACCTCCCTTGTCCTTATTCTTGTTGTTCCCATTAATACCAGGCCACAAGAGACATGGTCATGGAGGAGCAGAGATATATCCAGTAGCCCTGGAAAAGGACAACCTTGGAGAGGAACAGCTCTGAGGGGCAGAAGATGGTTTCAGGGATAACCTTGGGCTCCATCCCTCCTACTTATTTAGGTTGGAGTCTGCTCTCCCTCAATCCCTTAGCAGGGAAAGAGTGCTTGCCATAAATGCACTGGAACTGGACCCCATGTTTCCAGGGTTGACTTAAGTATACCCTTGCCAGCTTCCCCTTCTTGGGATACTCCTTGGTCATATCCACACCTTACTAGGTCTTCCTGGAAACTCTTCCCGGCATGGGTTACAGTAGCCACTGGGTTTGACTCCTGTGCCTTCCACCCACCACACCCTCATCCTATTCCTGCCACTGTCCCTATCTGCCTTACCTGCATGAGGCATGGAAGCTCCTTCTGAATCAGTGACTTAAGCTCTGCTTTGGTCAGGCTGCGCTTGCTGACCTTATTGGTGGCATACCGGTTGAACACGCTGATGATGATGCCAATGGCTGTCTCCAGCTCTGTCATGGCGTTGTTATAGATTCTTCTTCCTCCTGTAGCTGGCTTGTCTAAAGAACAAATGTGTGGCTAAAGGCCCTGTTGTGCTTTTTAAAGCCAGCCTCACACTGAGGCAAAGGGTGGGACAGTGGGGGAAGAGGCAGTAACTAGATCTGCCCCTCCCTGTTTGCTCATCCAGTTTCCAGTTCCACTGAAAGACATGGTTGCGACCCTTTCTGCAGCTGGGCCACACTGCACTGTGCTAGCCTGTGTTGGGATCATCACTGAATCATACTTATCCTCCCTTCCCTCCCTGTGAGGGTCTCTGCAGTGAATGGGTGCCTGGTGCATGTTTGTTGACTGACCACTGAGGAGTGGGCCTGCCCTGTCCTTTCAGCTAAACTTTATCTTGTGGATGTCAAAAAGTTCTGGCACTTAAGGGGCAGACTTGGTAAGTGTTTGAGAAGGAATAAATGGGAAGTGTGGAGACCACATTGCTCCCTTTTCAGAATACACTGCATCTTTCAGAGGAGCAGCCTACATCTCAACTCCAGTTGCTCCCTAACTTCCAGAAGCCCTTGCCTCCTATCCACTGTGAGAACCCCCAGAAGTGCTTCTAAATGGGAAAGCTGAAAGAGCAGGGCTAGACAAGGGCTAGAAGGACTCACAGGGCAGAGGCCCAGGTTCAAATCTTACCCTAGCCTCTAATGAACAATACAGTTCCAACAAACCCCACAGTGTAGATTGAATGTGATCCTCCTGCAGGCACCAGGTGCCAGGATGTCACTAAGGCTGCAGGGACTTGCTATTCATTGGGAATGGCTGGCCTTTCTTTGGACAGAATGCTTCTTCCAGGTTTCCCACAATGGAGGCTCAACATGACTCCCATGTGACCTTTTAGAGAGCAGACAAAGTCTCTACTACTCACTGTTAAACTGGGCAGGTCTCTTTTAAGAAGGGATTTCAGATGGCAGATCATATGCCAACCAGGACCTTAGTATGACCAGAGGAGATCTGAGCTTGGAGATGGAGAGGATTTTCGCTTAGCTGTTGCCTGTGGGAGGAAGAAGGACATTAGGGGACAGCTGGTCTCTGTAGGCTTATCTGGCTGCAAACCCAGAAATCATACACAAGGCTGAAAGAAAAGCTTTTATAGTGCCATTGGGGGCAGAACACTCAGGCTCAAATCAGAGACCAAGTGTGGCTGGACAGGGCTCTTGTCTTGGAGAGATAGTAAGTACCAGATCAGCTCAGCACAACTGTAGCTCACTGTAATGTTCAGATCAGGATGCAAACTAGCCAGTCTAGTATATTTCAAATTTTGCCAAGTTTCCCTAGATTCCCAAAAATTGTTCTTCATGGAGGACTCAGGTTCCAATTTTTTTCTATAAGAAAATTCCCTAAGGCTTAGAGGATTTCTGCTGTCTTTGGGATAGTCTCCAGCCATACTAATTTTTGTTAGCAAGACTATTGTGGATGCCCAGCTAGAGTGACCCACTTGCTTGACTCTAGGGACTGAGCTGGATGTGATGACACACCTCTGGAATCTCAGCACTCAGGAGGCAGAAGCAGGATGATCACCATAAGTTTGAGGCAGCCTGGTCAAAGTAGCAAGTGCCAGACTAACCAGGGATATGTAGTGAGACTCCATCTCAACAGAATAAACAAAGAAAAATAGAATTGGGGGGCTGGAGAGATGGCTCAGACAGTAAGAGTACTTACTGTGAAAGCATGAGGATATGAGGATCTGAGTTTGATTCTCAACACCATGTAAAAAAGCCAGGCATAGCTGTACATGTCTGTAACCCCAGCACTAAATGGGGGGTGGAGACAGAAGATTGCTGCGGCTCCCTGGTCAGTCAATCTAAATGCAGAAAAGTAAGCTTTGTATTCAGTAACAGACTGTCTCAGGGATATAAAGTGGAAGAAGCAATAGAAAAGGATAACCAATGTCCTCAAGAGTGTATGCATCTGCACACTCATTCATATACATTGCATGCATACGTGCCTGCACCCTGCTTAGAAAGGGCTGCATGTTCCATGAGAGGGCTTTTTTTAGACCCTGTCAGAAGACCTGCTAAAGAAACTTCTTCTGGTCTCTAGTGAGTAGCTGCCTGTTCTGGGCCAGGCACTTTCTCTCTCTTTGAGAATTTAGTTATGGACATATGGGATTTTTAGTTATTTGTGTGATATAAGATCTGCAGTTGGCCATTAGAAGCTTTCTCATAATACAGATCTTCACTGGGATCTTAAAAAGACAGATCTTCACTATGAGAATTAGCAACACAGAAAGGAACTCTGGTAAAAAATACTGAACCCCTGACCTTTGTCAGCTAATGGGCTCCATGAGGGCAGTAACTCATCTTCTGGACCTGCTCTTCCCTTCATTCCAAATGTGATAGGAATTTCATTGTTCCTGAAGACTGGCTTTTTCCCAAAAGGTGAATTGCATTATACAAAAAAACTCTTTTGCGTTCTTGACTAGGTTGTGGTCATTTCATGATCAAAGCTTGGAGTCCTGGGATTGCTCATGCCTGGGATCCTTCCTCATGGCAGTGAAGTGTCTGGTGTTCCTGGGGGAGCAGGAAACAGACCAATACCCATAGCACAGAGGGAGCTGAAAAGGAGGGATCCTGCTGGCTGCAGGTTGGACCCCAGGCTGAGGGGAAAGAAGATTTTTCTGTCCTGAGAAGGGTCAAGCTTTTCTAGAACCACATGGCTATTAGTGTCCTGCACAGGGCAGAAGGACAGTGTTCTGAAAGAGGAGGAAGCAGAGCCTCTGACCCTCACCCCAGCCATGCACTTTGGCAGAGACTCCAATCTGCCTTTGGGAACTTTGGGTACCTCTTCTAGTACGTTGACCAGACACCTGGGAGCAGGACATATCCTTGTTCAAGGTCAGGAAATCAGCCAAAGAATCAAAATTTCATGCTTTCTACATATTAACCAGTGGATTGATGGACCCTTGAAAGCCAAAGGGGGCCTGGACTCTTCCTTTCCAGGATGCCCTGGCTAACAGACCAGTAAGAACACAGAGCTGCCATCCTGCTAGGAGCTCCCTTTGCCTGCAACTGGACAGCACCTAGATTTGGGTTTCCTGAGCTCTGGCTGTCTCTGGGTTCACTTTAGCAAACCTTTGGTTGGAAATTCTTCAAGTGATGCTGGGGATAGTGGGAAAATCAAGGTGGGTGTCTGACCTATTAGGAACCATCCAGAAACTGGCCCAGGTGCAGGGAAGAGGGACAAAGCAGGAATGAACAATGCATGATCCCAGGGTGCTGTAACCCCTTCCTCTTTGCTCCCCTGCTATGGGCATGGGCATCCACGCAAAAGAAAGCTGGGCTGGATGCATTCATTGGTTTGGGCCTATGGGAGCCACCTCCATGGAGTTGAGAAATGGGGTGTCACTCCCTTCACTGCCACTTTGCTTTCTCCTGTGGCAGAGGGACACAAGTGAGTCTTGAGCTCAGGTTGTAGAGTAGCATGTGGTTCTGGGGATCTGGAGCAGGACACCAGGTACTCTCCGCCCTATTCCATGTTTTATCCCTGCAGGGACCCACAAGGGAGTCATGAAGAACCTGAATCAGGTGAAAAGGACATCTGCCTTTAGTACCAGTGACTGATATTCAGGCTCTGGACCATCCTTCAGTGGCCATTTAGTTTCTGGAGGCTGTTCCTTGCTGTGCTTGCTCAGAGTTTCCAGCTGAGTGCTCTCCCTACCTATCTGCCAGCATCTTCCTCAGACCCCAGAAAAAAATGGTGCTGTAAATGCTAAAATAGTCTACCTTTAACACCCCCCCATGCCTGTGGAGTCCAGAGGTGGTGTTCCTCAGGTGCTGCTCACCCTTTTTTTTGTAATTTTTTTTTAATGAGAGTGAGACAGAAAGAGCAAGAAAGAGAGAGCATGTACAATAGAGAGGGAGAGAACTGGCAAGGGAGGGCCCCCAGCCACTGTAATCAAACTCCAAACACACTTGTCACCTTGCATGGGCAACCTTGTGTGTTTGTGTCACCTTGTGCATCTGGCTAATGTGGGACTCAGAGAGTCAAACATGGGTTCTTAGGCTTCGCAGGCAAGTGCCTTAATTGCTAAGCCATTTCTCCAGCCTTGTCTACCCTCTTTAAAAGAATTATGCTATTACTTATTTGTGTGTGTCATTCATGTTTATGTGTTTGCATGATGATGTGTGTGAGTGCATGCATACTAGCACGTATGTGAGAATTGGTTTGTCCTCTGCATTTCCACCTCATTTGAGGTAGAGGTTCTCTGGATCTTACTGTGGATCTTTACTTTGCTGCACTCACTGAGAGCTTCTGGGAAATTCTCCTGTCTCAGCCTCCCATCTTGCTGTCAGGTGATGGGATTACAGTAGTCCACTATTGCTTTTGGCTTTTTTTGTGGGGAGGAGGGGTTTAAGGTAGAGTCTCATTCTAGCTCAGACTGAGCTGGAATTCGCTATGGAGTTTCAGGATGGCCTCGAACTCATGGCAATCCTCCTACCTCTGCCTCCCAAGTGCTGGGATTAAAGGCGTGCGTCTCCAAGCCCAGCTACTTTTGGCTTTTTATCCACTGAGACACCTCCCCAGCCATGACCCATATTTTTTTGAGAAAGTGTCACTTTTGGAGACAGAGTCACTCACGGTCTGAAACTCACTATGGAAGATAGACTGGCTAGCCAGGGAGCTCCAGGGATACTCTTTTTTTTAAAATATATATATATATTTTAATTTTTAATTTATGTATTTGAGAGTGACAGAGACAGAGAGAAAGACAGGTAGAGGGAGAGAGAGAGAATGGGCGCGCCAGGGCTTCCAGCCTCTGCAAACGAACTCCAGACACGTGCGCCCCCTTGTGCATCTGGCTAACATGGGACCTGGGGAACCGAGCCTCGAACCGGGGTCCTTAGGCTTCACAGGCAAGCGCTTAACCGTTAAGCCATCTCTCCAGCCCGATACTCTTATTTCTGCCTCCCCAACATCAGGATTTCGAATGTACATCTACCACCATCTGGCATTTTTGCATGGATTCTAAAAGTCAAACTCAGGTCCTCATGCTTGCAAGGTTAGCTCTTTACTAACCAAGCCATATCCCCAGGCCCCACCTTTAATCTTTAATGAACATTTTATATTACTTAAAGAGATTTTTTTAATCCTGGGAAATGAAAAGAACAACAATAAAACAAACAAAAGAGCCTAATCCACTTTATAGACAATAACCCTTAAGTAGGTGGTTCAGAGATTTGAGCAAGCTTCAGGAGGAAGTGGAAAGCCTCAGGCTGGGATTGCTCAGTGGTTAAAAGTGCTTGCTGTACGATCCTAACAATTGGAGTTTGGATCCCCAGAACCCATGTAAAGCCAGATGCAAGTGGTACATGTGTCTTAAATCCCAAGGCACTTATGGCAATAGGAAGCAGAGTCGAAAGAATCTGGAAGCTCAAAGGGCCAGCTAGTCTGGCAACAACAAGAGAGGCCCTGTCTCAAACAAGGTGAAAGGCAAGGACTGACCCTTCAAGATTTCTCTCTGACCTTCACACATGTGTCCTGGGATGAGTCCATGCATTCATACACCCCACCCCACTCCCAACACAACCCTTGCTTTGCCCCACCTCAGGGAAAAGCCAACATGGACAGTTGCTGGATGCCTTCCAGAATGGCAAATTCAGTGCTCCCAGACACCTGCTTTGTGTGACAGCTAGCCTGGCACTTGTCCTTCCTCTATAGGCTCCTGGGAGCCACACCTACTTCTGTGTCATGCTCCTCACTCAAGCCCTGCAGTTGAGCCTGGGCTCCTATGCTCACAGGATTCCATGCTTCCTTTTCTGCCTCTGGTGGTGACCTCACTTTCCCACTGCCACTGACCCAGCAGCTTTGCTATGCCAGTGCCCAGAAGCTCCACACATGCTAAGGGGAAAAAAATTCAGCCCTTTCCTGGAGCTGTGGGTGTTATCAGGGCAGCACCGGGCATAGTCAAGGCGAGGGCAGCATCTTGGTCATTCTGCTGCCCAAAACAGCAAGGTCCTCAATGTAGTTAGCTGAGAATGCATGTGTTGTCTACTAAGGAAAATCCTAAGTTAACCCCCCAACTTCACTTGCTTAAAGGTCACTAGCCTTGGAGGTCATAAATGTACAAGTCCCCCCAGAGCTTTCTGCAGACCCTGCTGTGTGGGTCATGAGGATAACAGATGCTTGTGTTACTTTTCAGAGACTGAAGCCCACTTCTGTTCACAGTAGACTCTTTACAGACAATGGGTGACTAGACTGGGTTGAGAGGATTAGCCTGTCTTTATGTTGCCTCTGTTGTCTTGATTGCCTCAGTATTGGGATCAGATCCTACTCAGCTTTGCATGTAGATGCATTGGTCCTTGAGAAATGTTTTTTGTTTGTTTGTGTGTTTGTTTTGTTTTTGAGGCAGGGTCTCACTCTAGCCCAGGCTGACCTGAATTCACTATGTAGTTTCAGGGTGGCCTTGAGCTCATGGTGATCTTCCTACCTATGCATCCCAAGTGCACGGATTAAAGGCGTGCACCACCATGCCCAGCTGCAAAATGTTTCATCCAGAATTGTAGTACAGGGTTTCTTTGACCTAGACCTCACTAGCTTCTCTTTTCTTTATTCAAGGATAAAGACAACTACAAGCTGCCATGACTAGAAACACTAGGCCATGAAAAGAGTAAAAGGAGGTAGCATTCAATGTCCTGGAATATTTCCACTTATTTCCAGAGAAGATATGAATATTCTCCATCTGTGTCCCTCATCATTCCTGCCCTGTATCTGTGGTCCTCAACCCCTCTGGAGCATGGAATTGGTTTGGGAGTAAGCTCCTTCTTCATCCTTTGGCTCTTGGACACTGGTTTTTCCATGGGATGAGTGTCCAGACATAGGTTTGATGCCATCTTTTCAAGTAACTGTTCCTCCAGGTGTATGAGATCAGATGCTTAAAACCAACCATAGCCATGTCCTTTGTCCCATCACTTATCACATGTCCAGCCACAGGCTGCTTTGCTTAACATCCTGTTTCCTCGCTGTCCAGCCGAGGGGGATACTTTCTGCAGGGTAGGTTGAGATCTCTACCCTTCTATGATGTCATGCATTTCCACACACATATGCATGGAGTCACACTGGACTGACTAAGATGTGTTGTCTCTAGCTAAGGGTATCCATGTGTTTTCTTCCCCACAACTTTGCCTGGGTGAACCTCATTAATGGACCCTCAAAGGCAATAATGTTGGGACAGAACCCTCAAGGCACTTGTATCTAGGTCCCTTCAGGATAGTCTGATCTCTATTTGATAGTAAAGTTTCTCCCAGTAGTGAGTTCTCCCCAGGTTCCAGAGAAACATACGCAGGAATTGTCTCACCCATGTTATAAATGTAAGAGTGAGATTCACAAAGATCTAATTCTCTACCAGGGTGGCACAGCTATCAGTTGGAGAAGCTGGGGTGGGAATTTAATCTGCCCTTCATCTCCCCCAACCTATACCAGGACCACATGCAGACAGTGGAATCCCAAGGCTGTTGCTCTCCCTGGATTGGTTTGGGTAGCACCTGGGCACATTTTTATCTGGTGTTCCCCTCTTCCACTCAGCATGGAGACATCTTGGGAGGTGGGCTGGTAACATCCCAAGGTTAGAACAGTCCCTGCTGATGAGCCACTATCTTAGTGAAGGGAGGTAGCTGGTAGGTATCTTCCACATGGCCTACCTCAGCAGCATATACAGCACCTTTCCAACAGGTTGCTCACCAGTGTCCTCCATATGGCTCTGATGAGTACTCTTAAGTTCTTATGTAAGGTTACAAAAATTAAAAGCCTCGATACCATGCTAACCTGCCTTCTTAGCTTTTGTAACTTACTTGCTTGCTTGCCACAAATTGACTAAAGAATAACTATTTCAAGATGATAGTCTCTGATCTTGAACCTTGCTCAACTGCCTAGTTCCCGACCCCTGTCTGTTTCCTGAAACTCAGGAAGCCACCGTCTTGCCTGTGGTCACTTCTGGCCTAAGCAAGCAACACCAGACGGACTTCACCAGTCAAAATCCACTCTATATGGAAAGTCCCTTGAGCAAGACCCCCTCCCTAACTTTGTGGTTTTTCCCTATATAGACCCTGTAAAGTTGCTATTCGGGGCTCTTCACCCCTCCTGTGTGAGGACTCTGTGTTGAGCCCTGGTGCACCGGAACTTCAATAAACACCTCTTGCTGCTTTGCATCGAGAAGCGTCAGTGTCAGTCTTTGGGGTCTCGCTCGATTCCCTAGGCTTGGAATCCCTCCATGAGGAGGGGTCCCAACACTTACCCACCTCACCCACTTGTCTACATTCTGATCAAGGACAGGGGATGTAGCTAGCTGTCACCAAGACTGTCCTTTGGTGGGAAGAGAGGAGACATGACAAACCCAGCCCAAAATGTAGATGCTGTGAGCTTTACCACCAACAGGACCATCCTTGGGTTGCAGATTCTATCCTTTGGGTGGTACTTGGGAGCGACAGTGAGCTCTCAGGACCTTCCTCAGATTGTAGACTGTGTCCCCTGGATGGACTGGAAGTGAGCACTCAGCTCTCTGTTGAGGGGAAGCACAGGATCTGTGTTGGGCCTTGAGAGGCCGGGATGTGAGGCCTAGTGGAACTTGCTGAGCCTAACTGCCTCCGCCCAGCTATGACTCAGCAGCACACAGGAAGTTAGAATTCCTGCCTGTAGGCACTTAGTACTCAGCAGGGGGCCAAATGGCCTCTGGCCTGCCACTTCTGCACAGGAAGTTAGAGTCCCTCTTGTGGGAGCTTAGAATCAATCATCTCAGAGGTCGTGGTATGCTATTGGCCCTTACACCCTAAAGTCTCCTCCTTTGTTCTCAACATTATATAAACACCGGCCTGTAACAATAAAGTGAGTTCCTGCTTCGAAAAGACTCCCTACTCGGTGTGGTTTTTCTCAGGTGGTCAGGAGAGGTTTCTGAGTCATCCAATGCTCATTATCCTCCCTCAACCCCAGCAGGCCTGGTTCTTCCCTCGGCACTATCTGAGCGGGAAGGAGCCCAGCAGACCTGGTGTGGATGCAATTAGAAGGGAGACCATTACTCCTCCTTGCTTCTGTATAAACGCTTCAAGTCACCTCTCCAGAAGGCACTGGAGAAAGTGCTCATGGAATATGATTCATAATGCCACTATCATCTAATGCAGAACCTAGGAGTAAATAATTATGCCAGGAGAGGGACCAAGAGGCCATGGAGAGGTTGGAGGGTTGGGCCTGATCCACCAGAGGTACTGAACTATGGCATAAACTATGTCTGGGAGGCCAAGCACGATTCAGGGCTTTTAGCACTAGGAGTTGAGAACTCTTGTTCAGGGAGAGCAGGGAGTGGTGGGGTGTGTGTATCATGACTGCAAGGTCCTGGAGGAAAATGTTCTAGAAATAGAAGGTATATGCTGATGTGCCTACAGCTGGCAGCTTCAGCAAATTTGGAGGAAAGGTTGACTGATCCCTGGGAAAGCTGGGCTGCTTTGAACTTTGTGAAGTGAAGTGGGAGGCTTAGACCTGGCCCAGGGTACTTACTATGGTTTGAATCTGCAGCATCACCCACAAGCTCATGTTTCTTTGTATTGTTTTATTGTCTTTGTGTATGTGGTGGTTTGAATATAAAATGTCCTCCATAGTATGTGTTTGAATACTTACTTTCTAGTTGATGGCACTGTTCAGGAAGGTTGTGGAACCTTTAGGAGATGAAGTCTGGAGGGAGTATGTCACTGGGGATGGCCTTGTGGTTGTTTGATTCAGGTATCTCCCATAAACTTAGGTGTTCTTAGTACTACATCCTCAGCTGATGGCAATTTGGAATTAAAGCCTCCTGGATACAGTGTATTGTTGGGGGTGGTCTTACGAGTATTATAGCCAATTTACTCTTGCCAGCGTTTGGCATACTCTCCTATTGTTTTTGTCCACCTGATGTTGGCCAGGAGGTGATGTCCACTCTCTGCTCATGCCATAATTTTCTCCTGACATTATAGAGCTTCCCCTTGAATTTGTAAGACAAAATAAACCTTTATTCTACAATAGTTAAGTTGGTACCAGGAGTGGGGTCATTACTGCTTAAAACCTAACTGTGTGGCTTTGGGCATTTGCAGCTGATTTTCAAGAGGAATGTGGAAGGATTTAAAACACTGGCCTAAGACACACCTTGCAGTGCTGTAAGTTCAGCTTGATGGACTATTCTGGTCAGAATTGAAAGACCTGAATGTAGTAAGAACTAAGGACTGTGAGATTTGGCTTATAAAGGTGAAAAAGAGCTTTGCCTACACTGGGCTAAAAGAAGTTTGTGTGAGAGGCTTTCTGATATTCCCTTGTCCTGAGAAGTTGTGCAGGATTGCTTTGCATTGGAACAGACTGGTGCGAGCAAAGGGAAATAGCACAGAAAAAATGAAATCTTTGGGTGAACTGCTGCCCATTCAGCTGCAATTTAGAGATTAAAACCTTTGAGGGCTGGAGAGATGGCTTAGCAGTTAAGCGCTTGCCTGTGAAGCCTAAGGACCCCAGTTCGAGGCTCGGTTCCCCAGGTCCCACGTTAGCCAGATGCACAAGGGGGCACACGCGTCTGGAGTTCGTTTGCAGAGGCTGGAAGCCCTGGCGTGCCCATTCTCTCTCTCTCCCTCTATCTGTCTTTCTCTCTGTGTCTATTGCTCTCAAATAAATAAATAAAAAATTAAAAAAAAAAAAACCTTTGAGATTGGGCCAACTGACCTACACTGGGGCATCAGGAAGAATGTAGACTCTTTTGAAGGGGTCTTAGGGCTCAAGGAGTGTCCTGTTCTTCAAAGTCTGCTTTATATCCCCCCTCCCGGATTAACAAATTGGCACCCTACCTGCTATTGTGGAGTATAAGAAATGTGTTTTGGAAATGGCCATGGGCAGTGTAAATCAGGTTTTCTGGATGCCTGCATGGAGACCCCATGGAACCATGAGGATGAACCATGGATTGCATTGGAGACCCAGTGGAGATGCCAGGACCATGATATGACTACTAAGGAAAGCTGCCAGCTCTGGATGAAGTTTTCCAGGACTGTGAGTAGCCTAGCTGGAGGAGTAGAATTGGAACTCCAGAGACTTGTTGCTGGTTAGAATTTTAGGACTTGGAAACTTGTCTCTGGCTAGAATTGTTGGACTTGGAGCTATGGAGTTTGATGTTTGCCCTGTTTAAATCTTGTATTGGATGAATATTTCTTTGCAATACCCAATGCCATCTTTTGTAGTGTGAATGTTTATTCTGTGCCATTCTAGGTTTTTTGTATTTTTTAAATTATGGCTCAATTAAAAGATTTCAGACTATGGGAATGTTTCATCATTAGGATTGATTAAAAAAACTATGGGGAAATTTAAAGTTGGATTGAATGCACTGAATTTTACATCATGGATGATTATTAGTTTATGGTGGCCAGGGAAGAGTGTGGTGTTTTGATTCAGGTGTACCCCATAAACTTAGATGTTCTGAATGCTAGGTCCCCAGCTGGTGGCAATTTGGAATTAAAGCCTCCTGGAGACAGTTGTGGAGTGGGCTTACAGGTATTATAGCCAGTTTCCCCTTTCCAGTGTTTGGCACATCCTCTTGTTGCTGTTGTCCACCCGATGTTGTCCAGGAGGTGATGTCCATCCTCTGTTCATGCCATCATTTCTCCCTGCCATCTTGGAGATTCCCTTTGAGTCTGTAAGCCAAAGTAAACTTTTTTCCCAACAAGATGCTCTTGGTCCGGTGTTTTCTGCCAGCAATGTGATCCTGACTGCAACAAGGTGTTACAGCCCTGCCATCTCCTCTCTCTACTTCCTCTCTGCTGGTGTGAGGATATGATGCAGGCTTCCTGCTCAGGCCTGCCATACTTATCCTGTCATGATACACTCTACCCTGTGGAATTTTAAGTCAAACTAAACCCTTTTCCTTCCATAAGCTGCTCCTAGTTGAGTATTTTGTCCCAGCTATATGGAAGTAACTGGTTGCTTCCTGGTCTTCAGTAATGGAAGGAGACTTTAACACATACTCTTGCTATCTTGAACTCTACCATGCCTTCCCTGCCATGAGGAATTAACACCTTCTAAAACATGGAGACAAAAATCAGTCTCTCCCCCACTTAAGTTATTTTTGCTAGATTTTGTGATTACAGGGATGCAAACATAACTAATATAAATAACTGGTACCAAGAGTGGAGTCTTGCTTTGAATAAACCAGACTGTGTTGTTCTTAGGCCCCTATGTCTGGTTTGTGTTAGAAATTTGAAAGTTCGAAAGTGCAGCTAGAGAAGCCCTAAAATGCTAGAAGCAGAGCTTAGTGGACTATTATGGTGAAAGTTTGGAAAGCCAAAATGGAAATCAAATATAGACAGTGAAGGCCAAGCTTGTGAAATTTCAGATGAGAACACACTTTCTATTGAGAATTGGGCTGTAGGTCTTTCACGTTACATTCTGGCATAGAATGTCTTGAAAATTTGAGTCAGGCTGAACCAATTAATTTGGTGGAGGAAATTTCATGACAGCATACTATTTAGACTATGATATGATTTTTGCTGGTTGCTTTTATCCATGTTTACAGTGAGCAAAAGTGGAGTATAAAGAAGTGAAAAACAGGGAGAAAGAACTTAAAGCTGTGGGCAAAGAAGCCATAATTATTATACCAGTTAAATAGAGTAGCACTGTTAAAAAGAAGGTGAGCAGTTTACTCTGTCCTAATCCAGATATGCACAGAGGGCATTTCAGGAATTAGCAAACTCCTACCCTGAGCAAGCAGGGCAAGCATAAAACTAATCAATCTGAAAACCTTTCATTTGAAAAGATAACTGCAAGGGTACCCTGCTTGAGCAGGGCTGTTTAGGGAAATATGTTCATTGTTTAAGCCTCCAGCCATTCAGGGGTCTCTGCAGCCATGGTTGAAGATGGTTTGACTCCCACTGGAGCTGCAGAAGAAGTTGGCATTGCTCATGTGGGGCTGTGTTTGCAGGCATGCAGAATGTAAGTTATAGGGTTCTGGAGGCTTGCAACTAGATATTTAAGGAAAACCAGGAGGAAAGGCAATATTGGTGGATTCCCTAAAGGGAGCCCCTGACAGATGGAGAGAAGTTGTGAGACATGAAACTTCAGTTGATTTGCTCAGATATGGATGGAGATGACAGAAACATGGATATCATCTGAAAAGCCCTACAGGCAATGCAGTGAACCAATCCAAGACAGAAGCCACATATGCTGCAAATGGCAAGGCTGTAAGAATGCAGCTACCCAAAGCCATTGGCGCTTACATGATTCGACCATGTGCCTTGGCAACACTTTTCCTGTACAGTCTTCACCCACTCCTGCCCAAGTCCCCTGCTCTACTGTGTACCTCAGCTGCTTCTCACTCTCCTCCTTACTATGCCTGACTCAGGGCTTCCTGTCATCTTATCACTGTGAAAACCCAGGACCTGCTGCTATGTCATACAGGCCACAGCCTGCCTGCTGTAGCCTTGATGTTCCATGATAGCTAGGGTATCATTCTCACTGAATTTAGTTT
This sequence comes from Jaculus jaculus, assembly GCF_020740685.1. Classification (NCBI taxonomy): domain Eukaryota; kingdom Metazoa; phylum Chordata; class Mammalia; order Rodentia; family Dipodidae; genus Jaculus; species Jaculus jaculus. The sequence goes on from NC_059112.1 coordinate 61,839,121, forward strand.
ACCTTGCCTAGATTTACCTCACACATGTTCCTTCACCCAAATCTCACCATGTCAGATATGTCTCCAGACCATCCCATACAAATAGCAGCCCCTGTTTCTCTACCCTACCCCTAATGCCCCATTTATTCTTTCCTCAGAATTTCCCACTCTGATTGTCTTCTGCTTCCCTTATCCAGGAGTTATCTACTTGTTTATTTAACACTTATGTGGCAATGTGGCCAACCACTGACTAAGGATCTCTCAAGTGCCAGATGCAGCCACACAAGCACTCTGTTCTCTGATAGAAAGACTCAGTATCTGAGGAACCACACTGTGACCAGAGAATTCACAGACCTGTGTCTGGCTACTGTATCATTTCTGAGAACTCCCTGGCACCTGCCCTAGATTCTTAAAAAAAAAAAAAAAGCTTTACCCAAATCTGCACTCTCCGGTCACAGCACATGCTTGGTGACTGAATGAACTCCGGGTCTCAGAAGGCCAATGTTGTCAGGAGTCCCCTATAGCTTCAGATCACTGGTTTGAACCTCCAGACCAGACACAGTTACAGAGGAAGGGAATTTATTGCAGACATAGGGAAATTCTATAATGGCAGAAGAAGCTGGCCCACTTTCACAGGTCCAAGCAGAGAGAAAAAAGCCACAAGCCAAAACCCAAAACCCAAAAGCCACACCCACCAACACACACAATCATACTTTAGGAACAGAACTCCAGCAAAGTTCCAGCATTTTGCGTACCTTTAGACTAGAATTCCAAATCTAGAATATATCCACAGTGACACCAAGTTACAAGCTTTAACAAAACTCTTTTTTTTTTTTTTTTTGGTTTTTCAAGGTAGGGTTTCACTCTAGCCCAGGCTGACCTGGAATTCACTATGGAGTCTCAGGGTGGCCTCGAACTCACAGCGATCCTCCTACCTCTGCCTCCCAAGTGCTGGGATTAAAGGCGTGCACCACCACACCCGGCAAACAAAACTCTTGAATCAGTTAGGGGATATCCATTCAAATCACCACATTCTGCCCCTGGTCCCTGTAAAGAGAACAAAATGTTATATTTCTCTACATCTCTTCATAACTAGCCTAGAGAAATACAGAAGTCACTTCCTTGTAGGAGGCTCTGCTGATAGTAGACAAACAGGAGGCTCTGCTAATGGCAGGTAAACAAGAGGCTCTGTTGGGATGAATCACATTTCCTGGGGCCTGCATTGTTGAGCAAACTCCTTAAGATAAGCAGGACTCCTAGTCACAGGCCTATCCCATACCCCCCAGGTAGAGCTTCCAGTAACTGACCAATAGATCTGTTTACAAGTTCCTATTTTTTTTTTTTTTTTTACTTTTATGGCTATAACTGTCGCATGTAAATTGTGATTTAGGGTTTAACTCCCATCCCATCCTGCTTTTTTTAAAAATATTATTCCTAACATCATGTGATTATTTCTAATAAAAGCTGATACTCCAAACAGTTCAGAGCTGTACTCTGAGAACCTGGGATGCAGACCTGATATACCAGACTTTCTTTATTCTTTTCTTTCCTTTTACCCAATAAAACTTTGCCTCACATTCCATGGGTTGATAGTCTTACTTGTGTGACACCAGACCCTATAACAGTCCTCAGTATAATCATAAACATCTCATGTTGTATATTATATTCAGTCCAGCTTCAAAGTTCCCCATAGTCTTTACCAACTGATAGCTCTAAAGTCCCAAGTCTCATCTAAGATTTAAGATTGTCTCTTAACTGTGAGTCCTGTAAAAGAAAAACAAGTTATATATTTTCAACATATAAAGGCACAGAGTAAACATTTCCAATTGCTATAAGACATAGTAAGGAGAGACTGGAACAATGCAAACCCAATAACCATCAGGGAAACATCAAGTTCTGCAGTTCAAGTCTGATATCATAACCAGTGACTGTCAGTCTCCATATTTTCCAATTCCACCCCTCCATCTGGGCTCAGTAGCCAGGTATAACTTTCATCCCTAGCCAACAGATTCCATGGTAGCTCTTGAACAGCCCTGGTATATCTAAACATCCTTGGGGTTTCCATGCAAACCATGATCCATCTTCCAATGGCTTTCCCAACCTCTTCATGAGGGTCATCATGCCCTGCCTCATGCTGCATCTCAGCAGCAGCTCCTGGAACTGTGTGCACTTAACTCCACATATTTTTTTTTCATGCTTCTGAAATCAATACCATGTGTGCAGGACACAGCCATATTCTGCTTTTTTTTTTTTCTTTTTTCTAGTTTTTTCAAAGTAGGGTCTTGCTGTAGCCCACAATGAATTCACTATGTAGTCTCAGGATGGCTTCAAACTCACAGTGATCCTCCTACATCAGCCTCCCAAGTGCTGGGATTAAAGGCATGTGCCACCACACCTGGACATATTCTTAATTCAGGGACTAAATAAATCACAACCTTGAAGAGCAGGTTCTTTCTCCAGTCAACTTTTTTCAAAAGAGTTTGCATGCCTATCATAGTCTTTCTTCAGGCGTGCTTTCCATTGTTTCAACTTAAAGCAGTTGGGCCATCCTCCTTTCAAATACTAATGTATTTGACAATAGCAGCTTCAGCAACCAGTCTTTGTGCCAGTAAATTTTAAACTTGTTTTAATTTTACCAATTTTAAATCTTATATCTCTCAGTCCCTTATCTTTAGGCAAGCACATCAGTCCATTACAAATTTCACCTTGATCAAAATCTCTGGGCCTGGACAGCAGAATGCAGCCAGCCTTTATGCCAGTAACCCAGTTCCAACAAAGTGCTCTGAAGTCTTTCCTTCCCCTTAGATAGAAAGTTCATAAGCCAAGTCTACAAATACAATTCTGTCTGCACTTAGCATTTTCAAACTCTTATAAGAATAGTCCATAATATTTGGCTTACCACTCCAGAAAGCATCTTCACTTGTAAGCACCAAGTTTCCCATTCCTCCAGCACACAAGTTCCAGAAAACCAAAATCCACATGGTCAGATTCATCACACAGCAACTTCTACTCCTTGGTACCAATTTTGTAATAGACAGCTTCAGGTTTCTGGGGTGAACTTCCAGACCAGACACAGTTATGGAGGAAGGGAATTTATTGTAGATATAGGTAAGTTACATAATAGTAGAAGAAGCTGGCCCACTTTCACAGGCCCAGACAGAGAGAGAAAAGCCACATGCCAAAACTCAAAACCAAGCATACTTTAGGAACAGAACTCCAGCAAAGCTCCAGCACTTTGAGTATCTTTAGACTGGAATTTCACATCCAACCCCACACCTTAGGGCTGGACCCTAGGATCTGCCCATGGTGACACCAAGTTACAAGCTTTAATAAAACTCTTGAATTGATTGGGGGACATCCTTTCAAACCACCATAATCCCTTCTGGCTCTGAGGTCTATAACTTCTCCTCCATCCTTCAGTAGACCCAAGCTCCTTCATGCTGCAAGCCTTTGATTCCCTCCTTAATCAGAAGCTGTTACCTCCAGTTGTCAAAGATTCCAACCAAGGAGGCATTTGCATTCTGAAGAAAAATGACTTACCTCACTGTTCTGGCTAAGGCAATAGCTTTAATAATTTTTGTAGAATCTGAAATCTGGTTGTCTGCATTTGTTCTTCAGGCCAAGGAACAGTATCAGAACAAGTCAGAGCTCTGTGCTGGTAATCCCAACAAAGTCTGGTCCAGTGACCAAGCCTGGAAAATGCTGCTTCACTGACCATCAGCAGGGTCCTTTGAGCCCAAACCCATAGTTCATTACCCAGCCCTCCAGGCCCATAAAAAAGACATCACTGTGCAATATCAAGGAGGTTTATCCTAAAGTTGGCCCTACATGTACCTATGTAGTGGGGGTCTTTTGGTTCTCATCTTCTCAAAGGAAAGGATTCAGCTGAGGAACACAAAAAGTTTAAAAAGAAGATTATTTAGCAAAATAAACACTCCTAAGACAGATTGGAGTTTGTAGTCTCAAACCTCTTAGGTTTTGCAGCAAGTGCCTTAGCCTTGTGCTGTGGATTTTAAGGAAGTTTTCATGAATATTTTTGAGGTGGATGGTATATTCATGGGGTAAGGTGACCATTTTCCCTTTTCAAATCATAGTGTATCATCTCTCCATTTTAAGGTTATTTCTTCCCTTGATTATCTAGAAAAGCCCACAGTGGGAGAGGGTAAAAAAACAAACAAACAAAAAAAAACCAGTATGTAAATACAGATGTGGTGGTGTGCACCTTTAATCCCAGCACCCCTGGAGGCAGAGGTAGGAGGATAACAGTTCAAGGCCACCCTGAGACTACATAGTGAATCCCAGGTCAGCTTCGGCTATGGTGAGACTCTACCTCAAAAACAAAACAAACAAAAAAAGTATGCAAGTGGTATGACAAAGTCTTTTAAAATAAGGGGTAGGGAGGGAGAGAATGGGCACGACAGGACCTCTAGCCACTGCAAACAAACTCCAGATGTATGCACAACCATGTCTGTCTGGCTTGGGCTTCATAGGCAAGTGCCTTAACTGCTAAGCCATCTTTCCAGCCCAAAGCCAAGGTCTTTTGAGAACCTAGACCTCAGGGCACATGTGCAACAGTGCCCTGGTGGTCTAGTTTCTGATATAGTGGAAACAGTTTATCTACAACCTCAAGGACATTTAACCACAAAAGGGCATCTTGACCATGAGGAAACCAGCTCCCAAGGACACAGCTGTAGTTTCCATGGTTATCTCATAACTCTTTGTAAGACTGTTCAAGGTCTATGATTGATCTCATAGCTCTCTGTTGAGTAAAACATTCTGCTGCCCAAGATTAAGATAACCTGTTTCTTTTAATTTATTTAAATTGAATATTTATCACAATTTGGGGGAGGTTACAAATAGTCAGTGCAATATCGTGCAATATTGGAACAGGGTTTAGGCTGTATTTTAGGAGTCCCTTCTCTCAGCCCCTCCCCCAAATGTATTGTCTACAACATACCCACAAGTCCTGCCCATGCTGGGTAACTGCTAGACACCTTATATGTTGTCTTTAACATGCCAAGAAAAACATACCAAGCAGAGCTGGGGCTGGAAACCGTCTGCAGAGATGAGGGGGACATTGCACCTGCCTGGAACCACATACCTAAGGTTTGCCATTCTAGGTAGTCACAAGCTGCTGGTTGTCCCTTCTCTGAAGCACCAGCACTTCTACTGGGAAGACTCGGAAAATGGGATTGGCTGCACCTTTCCAACCTGCTAAAGCACCTGGCAGAGGTCAATGATTGTAACACTGTCACCATTAGACTGCAGTGGCCAAGAGCCAAGTGCTGGAATTAGGAACTGATTCTAACCCTGGGCTCCCAGAGTGCTGGCCAGGAAATAGATAGTGCTCCTGACCTCAGTATATCCGTGAAGTGGGTGCTATGACCTTTATGAAGGTGTAACATGCAGAATAATCCCCACAGATGACCACATCCACATCCCTGGAACCTGTGATGATATGAAGTCACATTTTGTAAGTATGAATGCACTATATTATTATATTACAGGGCAAGAGGGAATATGTTGAAACAGTTCAGCTTAAGGTACTTAAGTAAGTTAGGCAAATGTGATCTAACCACAGAGCCCTTAACAGCAGGATCATTCTTGGGAGGCAGAGACTAGAGCTGTTTCAAGCATGGGACCCTGTGCTAGTGTGAATGTATGTCCCACATTGATTCAGGTGCTAAAATTAAACTTGTAACTTGTATGTGCAGCAGCCTGATTGGTGAAGGTGCCACTGGGGATGTGGATCCTGGGGTCTATCCCGAAAGTATCTGATTTCCAGCCCAAAGATATGCAGAGAATTCCAGCCCAAAGGTTTTCTGAGCTCTGGGGGTCCCTGCTGCTTTGTATTTTATTATTTATTTATTTACTTGAAAGAGGGAGGGGGAAGAGAAAAAAGAGTGGGTGTGCTAGGGACTCCAGCCATTGGAATAGAACTCCAGATGCATGTGTTACCTTGTGCATCTGGCTTATGTGGGTCCTGGGGAGTTGAACCTAGGTCCTTTGGCTTTGCAGGCAGACATCTTACCACTAAGCCATCTCTCCAGCCCTGCTTGCTGTTTTTTGGTGTTGCTGGCTGCTGGTGGTTTCGCTCTCTCTGTGTGCTTGATTATGAATGGAAGCCAGCTTCTTCCATCATTGATGGAACTTCCCTGGATCTGTCAGCTTGAAATAAATCTCTTCCTCTTATAAACTGGGTCTGGTTTGGATATTCATCCTGGCAATGTGAAGCTGGCTATGACAGAAATCATGTAAGGGATTTGAATCCTTGTTCCAGAACTTATCTGGCTGGGAGATTATGGACAAGTTCAAAGCCTGAAAAATAAACTATTGCTGAGTGGGAGATACAGGGGTAAAGAGAGTGGCTTTCAGGACTAACGGTGCTACTAGCTGACTACCAGCAATGAGATGTGGATCTCAGTCCTACAACTGTAAGGAACTGGATTCTGGCAGCAACCTGCATAATGAAGGCAGTTTATTCTCACCATATCTGGCTAAGATCCTAGCCAGTCAACACCCTGACTTTGGCCTTCTGAGACCCAGAGTAGAAAAACCCACCAACCAGCCTACCAGGCTGTGGTTCTGACCTTCAGGACAGCTGTAACGCATCTGTGTTGCCTTGTGGTGCTGTGTGGGGAACTTTGCTACTACAGCAGTAGAAAACCAGTGCAGGAAGCATCTGCTGGAGGGGTGGCCTGCAGGGCATTCACACATGGTTGGCAGAGTCACTGGGCTCCATCTTCCTAATTCTTGGGGAATGAGACTTCTCCAAAAACCTTGCCTGCCTTATCTCCTCTTGGTCCCTTTTTACAGTATGGATTTTTATTCTTTTTATCCAGAGCATTATGCAGTAAATACCCTCTGCCAATTGAGACTTGACTTTTTAAAAAAATTTTTTTTTTAAATTTATTTGAGAGCGGCAGACAGAGGGAGAAAGAGGCAGATGGAGAGAGAAAGAGAATGGGTGTGCTAGGGCCTACAGCCACTGCAAACAAACTCCAGATGTGTGCACCCCTTTGTGCATCTGGCTAATGTGGGTCCTGCGGAATCAAACCTTGAACCAGGGTCCTCAGGCTTCACAAGCAAGCGCTTAGCCTCTAAGCCATCTCTCCAGCCCCCCACCCCTTTTTACTTTTTTGAGGTAGGATCTTACTCTAGCCAAGGCTGAGCTGGAAAACACACTATAGTTACTGCCTGGCCTCAAATTCACAGCAGTCCTATCTCTTACTTCTGTGTGCTGGGATTAAAGGTGTGCTGCCCAACTAGGCTTGAATATTAACAAAAAAAAAAACAAAAAACTTTTGGGCTGGAGAGATGGCTTAGTGGTTAAGCACTTGCCTGTGAAGCCTAAGGGCCCCAGTTCGAGGCTCGACTCCCCAGGGCCCATGTTAGCCAGATGCACAAGGGGGTGCACGCATCTGGAGTTTGTTTGCAGTGGGTAGAGGCCCTGGTACGCCCATTCTCTCTCTCTCTGCCTCTTTCTTTGTCTGTTGCTCTGAAATAAATAATAAAATTTAAAAAACTTTTTGACAACTTCCATAAATATATGCAATATGCCATAATCATAATCCCTTTCTGCCAGCCTCTCTTTTCCCCCTCCCAAATCCCCCTTTCCCCTGAATTTCTTCTTCTTTTCAACTAGTCACTCTTCTAATTCAATGCCATCATATTTCCCTCCTATTATACAGGTATTGTGTAGGTAGCATTAGCCACTGTGAGGTCATGAATATCAAGACCACTTTGTGTCTGGAAGACAGTATTGTAAGCATCCCCTGTACTTCTTTTGGCTCTTACATTAAAAAAAAAAAAAAAAAAAAGAAAGAAAGAAAAGCTTGCTTTCGCTCGACGATGCCTAGGTCACATGCCTAGGCCTGGCTGTCGACATGTATTATGTCGCCTCCTACCTGGTGGCAGCCCTCCCTCCGGGCAACTCCTCCCCCAGTGCCAAGGGCATCAAGAAGATCCTGGATAGTGTGGGAATCAAGGCTGATGATGGCCGGCTTAACAAGGTCATCAGTGAGCTGATATTGAAGATGTCAATGCGCAAGCTCACCAGTGTGCCTGCTGGTGGGGCTGTGGCTCTCTCTGCTGCCCCTGGCTCTGCAGCTCCTGCTGCTGGTTCTGCCCCTGCTGCAGCAGAGGAGAAGAGGGATGAGAAGAAAGAAGAGACCAAGGAGTCAGATGATGATGTGGGATTTGGCTTGTTTGATTAAATTCTTGCTCCCCTGTAAATAAAGCCTTTTTATGTAAAAAACAAAACAAAACAAAAACCCATATTTATTTAAGACAGAGAAAGGGGGGAGAGAAAGAATGAAAGAGAGAGAGAGAGAGAGAGAGAGAGAGAGAAAGAGAAAGTGAATGGGTGCTTCACGGCATCCTGCCACTGCAAACGAACTCCAAATATGCCAGCTTGTGCATCTGGTTTTATTTGGGGAATCAAACCCTGGCTATCTGGCTTTGCAAGCAAGTGCCTTTAACTGCTGAGCCATTTCTCCAGCTCCAGCTCCAGCTCTTAATTCTTTCTGCCACTTTTTCCACAATAGTCCCTGAGCCTTGGAGGGTGTGATAGAGATGACTCATTCAGAAGGCTTGAGATTTTAAAAGATACTTTATTTACAAGCACAGAGAGAGTGTACATGTGACAAAGAATAGGCTTGGTAGGGACTCTTGCTACTTCAAACAACTCCAGGTGCATGCGCCACTCTGAGGAATATGACTTTACTGGGGAATTGAACACTGGCCGACAGGCTATGTAAGCATATGGCTTTACTGGGGAATCAAACACAGGCTGACAGGCTTTGCAAGCAAATGACTTTAAATGCTGAGCCATCTCCTCAGTCTGACATTTTATTTTATTTATTTGCAAGAAGAGAGAAAGGAAGTGCATGGACACTACAGGGCCTCTTGCTACTGCAACCAAACTCAGATTCATGTGCCACTTTGTGTATCTGGTTTATGTGGGTACTGGGGAATTTAACCTGGGTCATTAGGCTTTATAGGCAAGCATTTTAACCAATGAGCCATCTATCTAGCTCCCTTTTAATTTTTTAAAAAATCTATGACTGAAAGAGGGGGAGACAGAGAGAGAGAGAGAACAAGAGAATGGATGCATTAGGGCCTTCAGCCTCTTCAAACAAACTCCAGATGCATGTGCCACCTTGTGCATCTGGCTTATGTGGGTCCTGGGGAATCACACCTGGGTCGTTTGGGTCGTTTGGCTTTGCAGACCTTAACTGCTAAGTTCTCCAGCCCCTATCTCTCCCCCTTTTTAGACAGTTTATTTATGTATCCCAGGCTGGTCTCAAACTCCTGCCTTAGTCTACAAAGTGCTGGGATTATAGGCACGTGCTGCATGCACCTGGCCCATAAAATGATGGTGGTTTCCTTGATTAGCATAGTATTTAACTTTAAAATTTTTCTGGTAAAATATGTATAGCCAGGCTGGGGAGATGACTTAGTAGGCAAGACCTCTTGCTATGCAAGCACGAGGGCCTGAGACAGCCTGGTTACCCTGAGTTCAATTCCTCAGCACACATGTAAACAGCTGGGCATGGCCACACATATCTATAATCCCAGTCCAATGGGAAGCGAAGAGTTGATAAAACAGCAACTACAAATTTAGAAAGACTCCACCTCTAGGAAATACATGGGTGAATGATGGAGGAGGGCACCTGATGTTCTCCTCTGGCCTCTGCACACTTGTGCAGGGGCACACTTATCTGCACACACGCATGCATGTGCCACACATGAACCACACCCACACACATGCTACACACAAACACAATAAGTAAATAAATAAATAAATTTTTTAAAAATGTACAACTTAAGCCGGGCGTGGTGGCGCACGCCTTTAATCCCAGCACTCGGGAGGCAGAGGTAGGAGGATTGCCATGAGTTCGACATGAGATGACATAGTTAATTCCAGGTCAGCCTGGACCAGAGTGAGACCCTGCCTCGAAAAACCAAAAAATAAAAAATAAAAAAAGGACAACCTACCCTTCGTACTTTAATCACCAGAGTGCTTTAAGCACAGGCACATTGTACTTAAAGTGTGCATTATCTCCACCCATCTGTCCATGTCCTGAGCATTCTCACTGCCTAAACTGAAATTGCTCCCATTAAACACTCACTCTCCATCCTACCCCCAGCCTTGGAATCCATTACTCTACTTACTGTCTCTAGAAACTTGACTCGCTGTTCTACTGTTTGAGAAGCTTGAGGTGAAATTCATTACTCTATGTTGCATAAAAAGTGTGATTCAGTGATAGCAAGAGTACTGACAATGTTGGATAACCACCAGCTCCCTTAATTTAAACACTTTCATTGCCCTATGAAAGTCTCTGGTCGGGCTGGAGAGATGGCTTAGCGGTTAAGCGCTTGCCTGTGAAGCCTAAGGACCCCGGTTCGAGGCTGGTTCCCCAGGTCCCACGTTAGCCAGATGCACAAGGGGGCGCAAGTGTCTGGAGTTCGTTTGCAGAGGCTGGAAGCTCTGGCGCGCCCATTCTCTCTCTCCCTCTATCTGTCTTTCTCTCTGTGTCTGTCGCTCTCAAATAAAAAAAAAAATGAAAGAAAGAAACAAAGGGCACATTCTACCTTTCCTTCTCTCCTGGCAAACACTGCGTCTCTAAATTTACTGCCTGGAAAGATATGTGTTATCATGATCAGGCTGTTTTACTGGGTGCTTTGAATTACAACATTTTACGGCGAGCGGCAGGCTCCGGGCGGGGCGGTCGGTGCCGGGCTGGCGCGGTGGTGTGGAGCGCGCGGAGGCCGGCGTGTGCAGGCTGCTCCCCGAACCCCGCTGGGGTCCCGCGCGCCCCTCCCGGGCCTCCGTGCTTGCGGCGTCTTGACGGTCCTCGCCGTGGCCTGGCTGCTCCTCGGGGAGGCCAGGCTTCTGCAAAGCGGGCTCGCGGCCGACTGGAGCGACGCCCCCTTCCGTGCGGGTAAAGGGGCTGCGGGCGGGGCCCGGGCCGGGGGTGGGGGGGCTCGGCTCTGCGGGGCGCTTCGCCTTCCCTCCCCAGGGGATCCCGGCCCCGTGTCCCTTTGCGGTCACCTGCTACACTCGGATTTTGGGATGTATTACTAAAGCACGAAAGCCTGAACACACTTCCGGGATGCCAGCAAAGCCGAGGACATAAGGCCCACTTGCTCTGAAATTATTTTGAGGCAAGAATTTTTAAAAGATGGTTTCCATAGAGACCTTTTAATAAAAGTGAAATTTGGAGAAAGCATTGAGGAGTTACAGACCTGTCGACTCTTAATTAAACATTACATCCCGACAGGACTTTTTGTGGATCCTTATGAGTTGGCTTCATTACGAGAGAAAAATCTAACAGAGGCAGTGATGGTTTCAGAAAGTTTTAATATAAGAAGCCCCTAACTATTTGCCCGAGGAATCTGAAGACCTTATTTTTGCCAGACAGGATGCACAGTGCATTGACTGCTTCCAAGCCTTTTCGCCTGTGCACTATCGCTATCACCGGCCACACAGGAAGGATGGTGACACCCTTATTGTGGTTAGCAACCCAGATTTATTGATGTACTGTGACCAAGAATTCCCAATTTTAAAATGCTGGGCTCAATCACAAGTGCCAGCTCCTTGTGCTTTGAAGAGTAAGGAGATCTGCCAGTGGAGCAACATGAAGTATAAATCAATACTTGAGAATTTGACCCTGCAAGTTCTGGTGGGGCTGACTGTACATAAATCTTTAGTGTGGTCTGTGACTCTGCTCATTACCACCCTGATCCTGCTAGCTGTTTTCAAATACGGCCGTTTTTGCCTGTAAGTTTTATACAGTTGTGTTTTCTACACAGCTAATAAAAAAGACCTATATGTTTGTGAAAAAAAAAAATTACAACATTTTACTTTCTCCCAGCTCTGGAGCCTGAAGTCAGAGATCAATGTGCTAGCAAAATTGGTTTCTCCTGAGGCCTCCCTCCTTGACTTCTCCCTGTGCCCTCCATGTTTTCACATTTCTGGTATCCTCCTGACACCATTCATATTGAAGTAGGGTCCCACCTTTCCCAAATTAACCTCAATTGCATCTTGTTTAATTTATTTTTTTATTACAACTTCCACAATTATAGACAATAACCCACAGTAATTCCCTCCCTCCCCCTGCTTTCGTTTTGTAACTCCACACTCCATCATGTTTTCCCCTCTCAATCAGTCTCTTTTTCATTTTGATGTCATCATCTTTTCCTCCTATTATGATAATCTTGTGTAGATAGTTCAGGCACTGCGAGGTCATGGATATTCAGTCCATTTTGTGTCTGGAGGTACACATTATAAGGACTCCTACCCTTTCTTAGGCTCTAACATTCTTTCTGCAAACTCTTCTGTGATGGACACTGAGTCTTGGAAGATATGATAGAGATATTTCAGTGTTGAGCACTCCTCTGTCACTTCCTCTCAGCACCATGAGGCCTTCTGAGTCATCCTAAGGTCACTGCCATCTGAAGAGAAGCTTTTGTAACCAAAAGTGAGAGTAGTATTAATATATGGGTATGAACATTAAGAGAAGTGCTTACCAGGCAGTTTGATGAGCATAGTATATACACTTAGCCAGACAGCAGTGGATTATACACTACTAGGGCTCATGGCTACCCCTGTCATAGGTTTTCAGTATCAGGCATGTATTCCTTCCCATGGAGCTGACCTCTAGTCCAATTAAAGAGTGGTAGGTTTCCTCCATAACAGACATGCCACTATTGCACCCATTGGCCTCTTTGTCCTGGCAAGATAAATTTAAGGCTTGTAGTGTCCACTGTTAGATATCTCCACTGGAGATTTCTCTCTCCCCTATTGAACTACATATAGCATAGCTTTTTTCACCTTTCTGTCAGCTGGTCTACACGGAGGAGGTTTGCATCTCAGCTCCAGCAGGGTTTCTCAGTGACCTTGCAGCCCAAGTATGTGGAGTCTTCAGCAATAGGGTCTTACCATCTATTCCTGGTGGGAAACCAAGAGTCTTGGCAATAGCCTGTAATGTTTTGTGGGGTATCAGAGACTTCCCTGGCCAACAACTCACTGGAAGGTATCCTATCTCTGGCACTGAAAATTTTCTAGTAACAATCTATGGCTTCTGAGTGTTCCATTGTCCAAAACGTTAGGTTTCCATATGAGTTATTCAAAGCCTCTTAGATTTTGACTAGTCCTCCTCACTTTACTTTTACTCATTCTCTTCTCCTGACCTCACTTAGGCCTTTCCATCCCCTTTAATCTGTTCTTCTAGTTACAAATATGCAATGCCATCCTATTAAGTACCCCCTTACTCCCTTTCTATTTCCTTTATAACCCCTTTCTACCTTACTGGCCTTTGTTACTGAGTTTTATTGCAAATCACATAGAAGTCCAATGATTTATAGCTAAGATCCACCTATGAGAAAGAATGTGTGACATTTCGCTTTCTGGGCCTGGGTTACCTCACTAAGTATAATCCTTTCCAGATCCATCCATTTTCCTGCAAAGTTCATAATTTCAGTTTTTTCTTTATTGCTGAGTAGAACTCCATTGTATAGATGTGCCACATCTTCACTACCCACTCATCAATTGAGGGACATTTAGGGTGGTGTCATTTCCTAGCTGTTGTGAATAGAGCAGCAATAAACATGATTGTGCAAGTATCTCTAAGGTCACTACCTTTAATGAGTCCTAAGAGTGGCATAGCTGGGTCATATGGTAGATGTATTTTTACCTGTCTCAGGAACTTCCACACTGATTTCCACAATGGTTGGACCACACTGCATACCTACCAACACTGTAGAAGGTTTCCTCTTTTTCCACATCCCTATCAGCATTTATTGTCAGTTGTTTTCCTGATGGTAGCCATTCTGTCAGGAGTGAGATGGAATCTCCAAATAATTTTTTAATTTTCATTTCCCTAATGGCTAGGGATATAGAACCTTTTTTTTTAGATGTTTATATGCCATCTGTATTTCTTCTTTTGAGAACTCTCTATTTAGTTCCATAGCCTATTTTTTTTAATTGGGTTGTTTGATTTCTTAGTATTTAGTATTTTGAGTTCGTTGTATATTCTGGATATTAATCCTTTCAGCTGCATAGCTGGCAAAGATTTTCTCTCATTCTGCAGGTTGCCTCTTTGCTCTATTCACAGTGTCCTTTGCTGTACAAAAGTTTTGTAACTTCATGAGGTCCCAGTGGTTGATCAGTAGTTTTATTTCCTGAGACACTGGAGTTATATTCAGATAGTCTTTGCCAAGACCAATATGTTGAAGGGTTTCCTATAGGTTTTCCTCTAGCAGTTTCAGAGTTTTGGGTCTGCTATTAAGGTCTCTGATCCATTTGGACCTAATTCTTGTGCATGGAGAGAGATAAGGATATATTTTCATCCTTCTAGAGATACATGTCCAGTTTTCTCAAGCACCATTTGCTGAAGAAGCTGTTTTCCTCTAATGAGGATTTTTGTCAAAGATCAGGTGACTAGCTACCTGGACTTACATCTGGGTCCTCTATTCTCTTTCATTAATCTACATGTCTCTTTTTGTGCCAGTACGATGCTGTTTTTGTTACTATGGCTCTGTAATAGAGGTCAAAATCAGGTATGGTGATACCACCAACCTTATTTTATTTTTGTTCATTTTTATTTATTTATTTTAGAGCAACAGACAGAGAAAGAAGGGGGGGGGAGAGAAAGAGAGAGAGAGAAAGAGAGAGAGAGAGAGACAGACAGAGAGACAGAGAGGGAGAGAGAGAGAGAGAATAGGCACGCCAGGACCTCCAGCCACTGCAAATGAACTCCAGATGTGTGCACCCCCTTGTGCATCTGACCAACATGGGTTCTGGGGAATTGAGCCTTGAACTGGGGTCCTTAGGCTTCACAGGCAAGCACTTAACCACTAAGCCATCTCTCCAGCCCTACCAGTCTTATGTTTGTTGCTCAAAATTGTTTTAGATATTCAAGGTTTTTTGTATTTCCCAATGAATTTAGAAATTATTTTCTATTTATGTGAGGAATGCCCTTGGATTTTTTTTGCAAGGTAGGGTCTTGCTGTAGTTGAAGCTGACCTGAATTCACTCCATATCCTTAGGGTGGCCTCCAACTCTCAACAATCCTCTTACATCTGCCTCCCAAGTGCTGGCATTAAGGTGTGTGCCACCATGCCCAGTTTGCCACTGGAATTTTCATGGGCATTGTATTAAATGTGTCAATTGCTTTTGGTAAGATTGCCATTTTCACAATATTGATTCTTCCAATCTAAGAACCAAGGATGTCTTTCCATTTCCTAGTGTCTTCTGCAATTTCCGTCTTGAGTGTTTTAATGTTTTCATTGTAGAGATCCTTCACTTCCTTGGTTACTTCTAAGGTACTTTCCTTATTTATTTTTAATGCAATTGTGAATGAGAGTGATTCTCTGATTTCATTCTCTACATGTTTGTTGTTAGCATATAGAAAGGGTACTATGTTTGTGTGTTTATTTTGTATCCTGCTACATTGCTCTAAGTGTGTATAAGCTCTAACGGTTTGTTGGTAGAGTGTTTAGGGTCCTTTATGTTTAGAATCATATCATCTGAAAATAATGATAACTTGCTCTCTTCCTTTCCCATTTGTATCCCCTTTATGTGTGTCTCTTATTGTTATAGATAAGACTTTCAGTACTATATTTTTTAAAATGAGGTGGTATACCCATGGTCTGGATGTTTGATCCAGGAAGTATCAAGAAAATCAGAATTTGAATTGAAATAATACCTCAAAAAAGAGATGAACATAATGCAAAACAACAATAGAAAACAAAATCAAATAGAAATTATAAAGACCTCTCTAGAACCCCTCATCAACAGAGGAACTCATGTGGAAGAAAGAACCTCTGACCTGAAAGATAAGACAGAAAAAATTGATTGGGAGGCCAAAAACTTTGCTAAGTTAAAAAAATCAAGTGAACATAATATGAGGGAACTGTGGGACACCCTAAATGACCAAACATCTGGATCATGGGCATACCAGAAAAAGAAATCCAGGCCAGAGACATAGAGAACATATTAAACAAAATTATTGAGAAAAATTTCCAAATCGCTCAAAAGAGAGGTCCATCCAGATACAAGAAGCCAACAGAACACAAAACACACAGGACCAAAGAAGAAACTCTCCAAGACACATCGTAGTTAAAACCCTTAACAATAAAAACGAAGAGAGAGTGTTAAAAGCAGCAAGAGCGAAACAATTAACAATCCCATTACAATAACATCAGATTTCTCCATGGAAACCCTGAAAGCCAGAAGGTCCTGGAATGGAATACTTCCAACCCAGGCTACTCTACTCCCATCAAAAGTATCTCTCATAACAGATGGTTAAAGACAAACTTTCCATGAAAAAATTAACTCTATGATTATATAAACATAAAGCGAAATTTACAGAGAATACTTGAGAATAGCCAAACAACCAATCTCAAGAGCCAACAAGAGGATGATCACAATAACCAAAATTGACCAGGCTCAACATAGTACAAAACACAAGAAAGCACCAAACCCCATAAACACCTTATCATAGCAGGGATTAATTAAAACCTCACAGTAGGGCTGGAGAGCTTGCTTAGCGGTTAAGTGCTTGCCTGTGAAGCTTAAGGACACTGGTTCAAAGCTTGATTCCCCAGGACCCATGTTAGCCAGATGCACAAGGGGGCACATGCATCTGGAGTTTGTTTGCAGTGGCTGGGACATTGAAATTTGTAGGAAAAATGTCAAACTTGGAACAGATCATTAAAAATAAACTCACACAATCACAGAAAGACAGCTGTACATGATCTCACTCGTCTTCAGTTCCTAACCTGGATCAGCTCAAGTTGCTGACCTACCTACCTGAGTAGCATCTTGAGGCTTGGACAATAAGGAGGGTAGTGCTTGGAGGAAGGGAAAGGGTGTGTGTGTGTGGGGGGGGGCCACAAAACCAAATCCAAATTGAACTGGTACCATAGAATCCTATATCCTGGAAGTCAGACTACAATGTGGAACACTCAAGGGGACATTACAGATTGCTCCTGAATCAAAGGGCCCTGCAGAGGGTGAGACAAAACCTAACCTCAAATTCCTTCTCTTTCTTCTGTCTTTCTTTTTTCTTTTCCCTTGGCACTGGCCTGTAATTCCCTGTATCAGGATGTGGCATACATGCACAATGAGCTGTTGATCAGACAGTCCTACCAGATCTCCCAAAACAAACAAGACAGACTTCTGTCAGAGCTCTTAATCACCCACCAGAGGTTAATGGTAAGACCTTACTCCTGAAGACACCATATGTTGTCGGTATGGACCATGGAGAGACCTGGCTGGAATCTGGAGGAAAGCCAGTCCCTGCCCTGGCCAGCGGGGAGTTGAACAAGGACTCGAGGAGAAGCTAACCTGGGTGAAAAGAGACAAACAGACACAGGAAGGAGACCATGCTAGATGTCTCAGAAGCAAACAACCTAACGTGATGCTCACATAAGTGCAATAATGGCACACAGCCATGGTGCCACTGCTCTTGGATTGGCTAACAGATCTGCTCAGTGGAAAGGAAACCATATCTGAAACTGCTAAACCAGTCAGAATCATATTCAGATAATGATTCTGCTTTCCATTGTCAAGCTCCCACAAACCTTAGACTACAAGAGGGCCTTTTGATTTTCTCTAAATTAATAATGTTTATCCCATTTAACTAATGTGGAATTCATTCACTGTTGGAGAATCTGTTTCTATTTTTCAGAGGGGAGCTGGACCTGAGGAGATAAATGATTCAGTGCACTCCACCCCAGCCCCAGCTGAAACCACAGAGGAACTGGGGAAATGAGCAAGTACTGTTTTCTTAGTGAATCTGATATCAGCAAAAGGGTATTGGAGCTAGACACTGAGGACATTCAACACCTACCAAACCAGAGATCCAAAGGCTCCTAAGTGCCCATCACTGAAGTAGATTTTAAATGCTTTCAGCATGGCCCAGGGAACTTTGTGGAAGAGGGAGCTGAAAGATTGTTAGAGCCACAAGTTGGGTCATTTTGCTCAGAGATATTGCCTCTCCCCAACCCACAAAATTGCATGAGAGTCTTACATGCTAACTCCTGGCCCTTTGAGCCACTGGTACAGCAGCCAAGTGACTGTGGAGTCTCCCAGAAATTTGGAAAGCACTGTATTAGTCAGGGTTCTCTAGTGGAACAGAATTGCTAGAATGCATTATTTTAAAAGGGGGATTTATTGGATCAGCTTACAGTAGTTCAATAGCAGTTGCAGGCCTGAGAATCACTGAACCTGGTAGCTGCTTAGTCCTCGTGGCCAGATGCCTCAGCAGTCCCAACCTGGTATGCAGATGGTGCCGGAAAGCCTGGAGGCTTCCTGAGGAGCCACTGGGTTTTGATCCAAGTGGGTCTTCAGTTGATGCTGGTCTTTAGTCCGCACTGATCTTCAACCCATGCTGGAAGGTAGCGAGCAGTTCCGGCAGCAAAGTGGAAGGGAGGAAGGAAGGAAGGAACTCTTTTTACCCAGAGCTTCCTTATATCTTGAGCCCTTTGAGCCCACTCTGGGGATTACTAAACAGATCAAGTTGACAGCATCTTAACTATCACAAGTCCACCCCTTGTCAACTTGGCATCAAATAATGTCTCCTTACATCATACTTAATTTCCAAATGAAAACAGTAACAAGCTCATAATTCTGCCTAACATGGCATAACTATCCCACATGCAACCGGAACCACAAAATCTTCCCCCCAACACAAAGCTTAGTCTCTAATATACTGGGTCTAATATAAATTCAACAGTTAGCTAAAGACATAATCATAATATTGGTGTAGATACATACAAACACTCTGTTAACAAGGCAGGACAGAACATTGCAACCACAGTCCTCATTTCTGTATCTGGTCACATGGCCTTACCTGGTATTTGCAACTGCCTTCTTCTACGACCCATTCTGTATTTCCTCCATTTTCAGCAAGCATCTCAGCAGGTCTTGGTTCTTTACCTGGAGGGGTAACCCATACCTTCATTCCTGAAGGATCTGGGCCATTTATCACACTACTTCTATTGGGTTGTTGCAGTTGTCCATTGACTTTGATAATAGGACATGGTAACACTAACAGACACCCTAAAGGATCTCCTGCACTCCAGGCATACTCTTCCTTGCCTCCATTGTGGAGGAGCAGTCCAATTTCCCCCTGGTAATCTGGATCAATCACCCATGCTATCTCTGTAACTCCTTTCTCAACCTGTTCACTAAAGGGCATTAGGAGCCCACAGTGACCAGGGGGAAGTCTTAGCTTCCAGTTCAATGGAATGTTCTTTGTGTCTCCTGGCAAAAGCACTCCCCCTCTGTGACCAAGGCTTGTAGTCCAGCAGAGCATAAGGTTGCGGGAACAGGGAGCAAAAATCTAGCTAATGGGTCACTTGAGGTGATGGTAAGTGGGACCATTCCTATTTCCACCCCTTGATTCCTGGACCCATGAATTTGGGCTATAGGAAAAACAGTACCATACATAGGACACTGATTCCAAGCATATACAGCCTGTTGGAGGACACTCCCCAAGCCCTCCAAGCTATTTCCACCTAGTTGGCACTGTAGCTGTTTCTTCAAAAGGCCATTCCACCATTCTATCAAGCCAGATGCTTCAGGATGGTGGGGCACATGGTGAGATCAGTGAATTCCATGATCATGAGCCCACTGCCATACTTCCTTGGCAGTGAAGTGAGTTCCTTGTGCTGTGTGGAATGTTATGACGGTGAATAAGGCATTCTGTAAGCCCACAGATAGTAGCTTTAGCAGAAGCATTATGTGCAGGAAAGGCAAATGCATACCCAGAATAAGTGTCTATTCCAGTAAGGACAAAACGCTGCCTTTTCCATGATGGAAGAGGTCCAGTGTGGTCAACCTGCCACCAGGTTGCTGGCTGGTCACCCCGAGGAATACTACCATGTCAGGGGCTCAGAGTTGGTCTGTGCTGTTGGCAAATTTGGCACTGAGCAGTAGCCATAGCCAGGTCAGCCTTAGTTAGTGGGCCCATGATAGCCTGCATCTCTGCCACCATGCCACTTTGTTCGTGGGCCCATTGGGCGATGACAGGGGAGGCTGAGGAAAAAGGTTGACCACTATCCACAGAACAGGTCAGCTTATCTACCTGATTATTAAAGTCATCCTCCAATGAATTCACCTTCTGACGAGCATTAACATGGGACTCAAGTATCTTTATATCCTTTGCCCATTCAGAGAGTTCTATCCACATACACCTTCCCCAAATGTCCTTTTCACCAATTTTCCAATTGTACCCCTTCCCAGACTACCCAGCCCAACCATTGGCCACAGCCCATGAATCAGTGTATAACTGCACATCTGGCCATTTTTCCTTCCAAGCAAAAATGCACAACCATATGCACTGCCCGAAGTTTTGCCCATTGTGAAGACTTCCCTTCATTACAGTTCTTCAGAGTTGTCCCAGAAAGGGGCTATAATGCTGCAGCTCTCCACTTCTGGGAGGTGCCTGCATAATGTGCTGAACCATCTGTAAACCATGTCCTAGACCTCTCCTCCTCAGTTAATTGATCATAGGGCACACCCCATGATGCCATAGGTGCATGCTTGGGGACCGAAGGCATTGCAACAGGTGTAGCAACCATAGGCATTTGGGCAACTTCCTCATACCTTCAGGTCCTGCTCAAGCCAAATCACCTATATACCACTTCCACTTATGTGCACGTCCAACTTTATGGCCTGGTGGGTCAGATAACACCCAGATCATAATGGGCAGCTCAGGTTGCATAGTAACTTGATGGCCCATTGTCAAACTTTCAGTTTCCACTAAGGCCCAATAACAGGCCAAAAGCTGTCTCTTGAATGGAGAATAATTGTCTGCAGACGATGGCAGGGCCTTGATCCAAAATCCCAACGACCTCCACTATGATTCACCCATGGGGGCCTGCCAAAGGCTCCAAACAGCATCCCTGTCTGCCACTGAAACCTCAAGTACTATTGGATAGGCCCAGAGGGAAGAGCAGCCTGCACAGCAGCCTGGACTTGTCGAAGAGCCTTCTCTTGTTCTGGGCCCCACTGAAAACTAGTAGCTTTCTGAGTCACATGGTATATGGGATGGAGTATGATACCCAAGTGAGGAATGTGCTGTCTCCAAAATCCAAATAGGCCCACTAGACATTGTGCTTCTTTCTCAGTGGTAGGAAGAGCCAAATGCAACAATTTGTCCTTTACCTTAGAAGGAATATCCCTGCATGCCCCACACCACTGAACTCCTAGAAATTTCACTGAGGTGGAAGGTCCTTGAATTTTGGATGGATTTATTTCCCATCCCCTGATGTGCATATGCTGTACCAGCAACTCCAGAGTGGTTGCCACCTCCTGCTCATTTGATCCAATTTGCATTATGTCATCGATATAATGGAACAATGTGACACCCTGTAGAAGGGACAGGTGATCAAGGTCCCTGTGAACTAAGCTATGACACAGGGCTGGAGAGTTAATATAACTTTGAGGTAAAATAGTCAATGTGTACTGCTGACCTTGCCAGCTGAAGGCAAATTGCTTTTGGTGGTCCTTATGGACAGGTATGGAGAAGAGAGCATTTGTAAGATCAATAGCCACATACCAGGTACCAGGAGATGTGTTAATCTGCTCAGGTAAAGAAACCACATCTGGTACAGCAGCTGCAATTGCAGTCATCACCTGATTAAGTTTCCAATAATCCACTGTCATTCTCCAGGATCCATCTGTCTTCTGAACAGGCCAAATAGGAGAGTTAAAGGGAGATGTGGTGGGAACCACCACCCCTGCACCCTTCAAGTCCTTTATAGTGGCATTAATTTCTGAAATCCCTCCAGGGATGCAATACTGTTTTTGACTCACTATTTTCCCTGGTGGTGGGAGCCTCAATGGCTTCCATTTGGCCTTTCCAACCATAATAGCCCTCACTCCACAAGTCAGGGAACCAATGTGGGTATTCTGCCAACTTCCAAGTATATCTATCCCTATTATGCATTCTGGGACTGGGGAAATAACCATAGGGTGAGTTCGGGGACCCACAGTCAGTCTAACATTTGCCAAAACTCCATTGATCATCTGACCTCCGTAAGCACCTACTTTAACTGGAGGGCCATGGTGCTTTTTGGGGTCTCTTGGAATCAATGTCAATTCAGAGCCAGTGTCCAGTAGGCCCCAAAAGGTCTGATTATTTCCTTTCTCCCAGTGTACAGTTACCCTAGCAAAAGGCCACAGGTCCCTCTGAGGAAGGATAGGTGTAAGTTTAATATTGAAACTTTTGGCGGTTTCAGGAGGGTCCTTCCTCTAGGGGACCCAACCACCACTTCAATCAAGGGGCTCAGGATCTGTAAACTGGCTTAAGTCTGGTAACTGATTAAGAGGTCTTGATTCTCTGTTGCTATAATTCAAAGTGGCTTTATGTTCCCTTGCTCTGGAACTTTTCCTCTTATACAGATCAAGAAGAAACTCAGTAGGCTTCTAATCTATTTGACTTCTGGGAACACCATAATTAATCAGCCAATCCCAAAGGTCCATACGTGTCATACCTTTATGTGCATAATTTTGCCTATGCTGTCTATTATGAAAAACACATTCACCCCACCTTTGGCGATTCAGCACTGCCACTTGGCCCTTGTTACCCCGAGATCCAGTTATGCCCATTGCATCTAAATCACCTAATGCAGCAACTGCAGCTCCCACTGTGAGGTCTTCTTTACATAAAAGACCAATGATGGGAGACTTTAAGTATGCTGGTGCTCCCCTCACAAATCTGTTTCTTATAGTCTTAGTGAAGGGCACATCTTCTGGACGCTCCCATTGTGGGGGCAAAGATGAGTTTACATGACAAATCCACTCCAGCATTCCAAGTCCTCTGAGTTTTTTAATCCCTTCATTGACATTAAGCCAAGGGATATCAGGCAGCTCGAGCTCATTCACAGTAGGCCATATTTAGATCCATACTTCAGCCAACCAATCAAATAAACTCTTGGCACCCCTTCCAACTGCACAAGCTGCATTGTTAAACCTAAAATCTCTGCTCAATGGGCCTATTTCAGTAAATTCAGCTTGATCTAATCTTATGTTCCTTCCTCCCACACCCTTAAAATCCATTCCCACACATATTCCCCATGCTCCTGCCTGTACAAGTCAAATAACTCCTCAAGCTCTTTAGGAGTGTGCCTCACCTCCTCCTGTGTCACACTTTCTATCTCACCTTTAGGGGCCTGCCAAGCCTTCCATCTGGTTATAGGCCTAGAGGCAAAGATGGGTGGGAACTGAGAAGCACCAGCACATCCTGCTGATTCCTCAAAGAGGGATGAATTCCCTCAGGCAAGGGTGGGGAGGGTAATACTTCAGCATGTGGGGGTGGAGATACAACTGCTGCTAAGGAGGGCAGGTCATATTTTCACCCAAAACATCTTCTTCATTATCTAACAATTCGATGTCCCCAGGTTCTTCAGGGTCTTCCCACACTTCACCATCCCAAGTCACATGATCCCACATCTCACAGTGAGAGCTTGGGCTTGGTTTTCTGCAATCTGAGCCCTGTTCTGACTAGAGAGTAGACTCTCCTCCAGGGCACCTTTAGAAACCTTGAGATCATGTATGTGGGGCTTAAGTTTGGAATTTTCTCTTTTGAGCTTCTGCTGTTCCCTCACTAGTTTGTTCAGAGATGCTAAAAGCAACCAACCAGCCTCATCATTGGTCTTACTTTTCCACAAAAATTCAAATGTTAGCTGGGCGTGGTGGCGCACGCCTTTAATCCCAGCACTCGGGAGGCAGAGGTAGGAGGATCGCTGTGACTTCCAGGCCACCCTGAGACTACATAGTTAATTCCAGGTCAGCCTGAGCTAGAGTAAGACTCTACCTTGAAAAACAAAAACAAAACAAAACAAAAAAAATTCAAATGTTTTAAACACAGAGGCACTAAATTAATTCCTTGCTCTCCACAAGACATGTCTCAGGGTCATCAAATACATCTATCTCACAGAGTTCTTGAAATAGTGCACGCCATGGATTATTAGTGCCCTCCTTATTTCCAGGAAAAGCACTCTCTTTTATCACCATCAGGGCCTTTAGTAGCATTGAAATTGGAGAACCAACCCCAGATAGCACTAAACCCACTAGAGAAATCCATCCTTACAATTCTGTTTCTCTAGAACCACTCCTGGTACCAAAAATCTGTATTAGTCAGGGTTCTCTAGAGGAATAGAACTGCTAGAATGATTTATTTTAAAAAGGGGATTTATTGGATCAGTTTACGTAGTCCAATAGCAGTTGCAGGCCTGAGAATCACCGAATCTGGTAGCTGCTCAGTCCTCATGGCCAGATGCCTCAGCAGTCCCAACCCAGCACTGCAGATGGTGCCAGAAAGCCTGGAGGCTTCCTGAGGAGCCACTGGGTTTCGATCCATGTGGGTCTTCAGTTGATGCTGGTCTTTAGTCTGCACTGGTCTTCAATCCATGCTGCCAGCGAGCAGCTCCAGCAGCCAAGTGGAAGGGAGGAAGGGAGGAAGGGAGGAAGGGAGGAAGGAAGGAAGGAAGGAAGGAAGGAACTCTTTTTACCCAGAGCTTCCTTATATCAAGTCCCCCTCTGAGCAGGGCTGCCCACTCTGAGGGAAGGGCTCACCCTGGGGGAAAGACTTCCTCCTTTAGCTGATTCTTCCTAGAAGCAACCTGTGGATTACTAAACAGATGGGAAGAGTATGGTTTGGGAGGGTGGCATGTTGGGAGATACTGGCTTGGCAACAGGTATTATCTTCCTTCACAGCTCACTGGCTAGAATTATTCACATGGCTCTCCCTAAATACAGCCAGGTACTGCTGTGACCAGAAGGTAATTAGAATTTGTGGTGACCAGCAGTGACTACAGCACCCTATCCCAGGGAAGCTGTAGTTCTAGCTATACAGAATGTGGACAGCCAGCCAGTTGAAGACCATAGGAGCAGATAGCAAGAAGCAAGGTCAAGTCTTGTGTGTTCCTGATCCTGTGTCCCTATAATCTTCAGCTGGATTCAGAGCTCTTCAGGGTGGTCCCTCCTGTGACCAGACTTTTGTCACTGCTTTGTGTAGGTTGTACCATGGGTGGTGGTATTGTGTATATGTTTTGGGAGAGGGGAATGTTCTTCTGTGAGTTCTGCTAGAATTAAACTTTCTTCCATGGCATCATCTCAACTGACAAACCCTCAGATAGTGAAGCCTTAGTAGTTCTTGTGGTCTTAGCCAGCTCTGACCAAGCGCAGGACCAGCAAGTTGGAAATACAATATTTTGCCCCCGTTTCTCATCAGAGCTTGTCATACCACCTGACTCCCTGACCTCTGAGAGTAGGTTAGGTAACACCTCTGTGCTCCCATAGAGCTTTCTTCTATAAGGAAGTTTGATGAGGACACCCATAGCACCCTAATATGGAGCAGAAAGGTCCAGCTTGAGGTGGTGGCCACAGCATAGGGAAGCTATCTAAGAACCCCAAGAGGTCTTGCTGCATAGCTGTCTGACCTGACTTCCAGAGCCAGGAAAGGGGCAGAGGGCCTGAGCCTGAGGTACTTGGGGATCTGTAATAAAAACTTAGCAACCAGTCAGATGCAACTTTGATACACTGCCATGTAAGACTACCTGCCTCTTACAAGGACTCCTTACCACATATTGTGCTGAGAAAATGCAAGATTCCATTGATCCTCCAACTGCTGGCAAGGCAGGTTTCACTTCAGGAATTGGGATTGCATTGCAAGTGTGACCAGAATCATATGGAAGAGAAACTAAAGGGACAATACTTGGCAAACTAACATATGAATCACTACTACAATGAATCATGCAATGGAAAAAAGCCAAAGAGTTAACTCAGTGAAGAGTCAGTGTATGTAGGGTCCTGGATTTCAACCCCACCATTCTAAGGACAGTATGCAGATTTGGATGTTTACACAGGAAAAGACTTCCAAATCATATTATCAAATACAAGGGGTGCATTAACAGGTTTGCAGTATACTACTACTTGCTTATGAAAGTTAGGAGCCAGATACAGTGTTACATGCTTATTAATTCCAGTATTGCAGAAGCTGAGGCACAGATACGGAGTTTGAGGCAGGTCTGTGCTACGAAGATCCAGTCTAAACACATGTACTATTATTGGTAGAGTTATACAAGTAAATGGCTCCTTTAAAGGGGAAATGGGGAAAAAAGTTAGAAAGGTGTATTGCTTTTCTATCTTGAATTTTGTGTCACTTGTTACATATTACCCGTTCTAAAAATCAACTACCCAATGCAATGTGCTATCTGTAACAGAAAATGCACACTTGTGGAAAACTGGAAATACAGTAATAAACTATGTAGCTAATATTATTGCACCATTGTCAAACTTAAGATTGGGCAATGTACCAAATACAACTTTTTGGTTGTTGCTTCCTAACTGAAGTTCCACTGGACTGATTTTTTTTCTTTCCACTAGTAGAACATAAAATTTCAATGTCTGGTTTTCTGTTCTGTGTGTCTGGCACATCTCCCATTCTTTCTGACCTTGGAAGCTGTGCTCACAACTCAGTACCAAGCTCATGCTCAAGAAAGCTTTCTTATACCTCTGCATCAATGTCCTCTAAGACAGTACCATATTAGAACTCCTATTCACATGTGTCAAGCTTCTCCAGGATGCAAACTATGCAGGTCAGATTTTTTTTTTTTTAACCTATTAGCACCTGTGGAAATAAACCCACTATTGGAGAACATGATAGAGAAGCTAGGCTGGGCTGCCCTCACCCCAGCAGCCACCACTTCAGAGTGAAAGAGGAAAGCCCTTTGGAAATGGGCCGCTCAGAAAAGAAGAGTGACTGGCCAAGGTTATTGCTAAGTAGAGGTATTTCCCTTGAGGGTCATTACAGAGTAATTAAGGGATTCAGTCCTTTTCTGAATCTGCATGAAGCTAGGGCATTATCACATCTACTGTATGTTGCTGTACTACAGTTCCATTTTATCACTGTCTCCCCAGTGGAAGGACGAATCAAGAATATATTCTTAGTTGGATGACTGGAGTTCTTTGGCTGTCTTAGAAGACAAGAGGACACCAGGCTTCCACAAAGTTCCTTTTTGTACTAAGAATCAAGGATCTTCTTTCCCACCTGGACCCCACAGTAGTATAGTGCACCCTTTTGACCAGAAACTGCATGATGTCCACCCCCATTTAACCATAAGGATAATCAAGGCAAAAGAATTCATTCCTAAAATTTAGTAACCTTCAGCCAGGCATGGTGGCATACACCTTTAATCCCAGCACCAGAGACATAGGAAGTTTGCTGTGAATTCAAGGCCAGCTTGAGACTACAGAGTGAATTCCAGGTCAGCCTGGCTAGAGCAAGACCCTACCTCGAAAAAACAAAAGTAAAAACAAAAACATCAGTAACTTTCTAGGTTTTGTTTTTTTCAAGCAAATATTTTTATTAACATGGTAAGATTTTTCTTTTTTCAAAACATGGCAGGGTTTTGACCTCAAATGCTTATCAGGTCTGCTACTCAAATAAACTTAAAGCTTGACTACCTTGAAGATACCAATTCCTTGCCCAGCTTGGAGTCCGTTGCATATAGTTCCATGCTTTCCTTCCTAACCCATCTTTGTAGGTAGTATCTTTAATTTTATGCCCAGAATCCCCTCAAATACATGGGATTATGGACATCAAATCTTACAGAAAAAGAGCGGAGTTAGGTTGTCCAAGATCACACAGATTACAATATAGTGTACCACATAAAATTTTAAACTTTGCACAAAATACATCTCTCCTCCTTTGGTCTCACACAGAAATTAAAAGTCCCCCAATACAAACATACTATCCTCCTTTCTTCCAGTTCATCAGTCCTAGCCAGTAGGGCCCATCTGCAGTTCCAGTTGAAATCTGGTCCCTTCAACAGATGCTGCATGAAGTTGTCTTCTAGAATGAATGCAGCTCCTTCAGCACCTCCAGATCCCGTGAACTCCAACTCTTATAGAGTCTAGAGTCACACATAGACCGGAAGACTGGGAGCTAACAGGTCACACATGAAAGAGCAAAGCACCTCAAAATTCAGAAATAACTCAAAGCCCAGGAACAAATGTGACTGCCGCAAGAGCTTACAATCTAGGCTCTAATTCCTGTATGTGAGAGAGTATGTTCCAAATAAAATTTACTTCCCCAACAAAAACATTTAACAGCCAAAACTATCTCGAGGTCATCAACTGCAGACCACAGCAGAAACGCAGTGAATAAGTGAAGACAGAGGAGGAAAAAATAATAAAGAGGCTCTCTGGTTCAGCTTCTCCAGGGTGTCAGCCAGTCGCCATCACTCAACCAGAATCCATTGGCTGGAAACCTACAGCATATCGGGAGAGAGCCATCACCGAGAGATTAATTACACGCGCGAGCAAGTCACACAAACCCAGTCTCTTCTGGAGGCCACCTTACTCATCCCAGGCTCCTGGTAAAATCTGGACTCTTCCAACCGCCTTCCCGGTACCATTCGTCTTTCCCACCCCCGGCCGGACTGACTAATTCTATGATCGATTCTGCTCCCCTGGCGACTCTAATTTATCATGTGGCCACCTTGGGTCACAACCGAAGCCCGGACGGCGTCGGATAGCGAGCCTCCCTTCCCCACTGCCTCACGGAGGGAGCCGGCGTTGCCGCCCCCAGCCTCCCACGCGGGTCCCCGGCTCACCTTCCGCGGCCGAGGTTCCCTCACGCCGACTCGCTCTTTTCTATCCGCCGCACCAGCTGCACCAGCATCTCGGCCATCTTCGCCGTCTCGCGGGCCTTCTCGTCGGCCTGCTCGCCCCTGCGCGCCGCGTCGGCGCTCTGCAGGTGGTTCAGGGCGCTCTCCTCCGACGCCTCCACCTGCGTCTTCATCTGGATCAGCATATTGTCCATCTCCCACAGCTTGCCCCGGTTGCGCCCCGGCGCCCGGCCGCGCCCGCGCGTCAGCGACGCGATATCCTCGCGCATCTCGTGGATGACGGGCAGCAGGAACTGCTCGAAGTCCTCCTCGGGCTCCAGCACCTCCACCTCCTCGGGCTCCGCCAGCTCCACCACGTCCAGGGGCCGCATCTCCAAGACGCTCCGGAAGCGCGCGGTCGACGTCTGCGGGACACAAAGCGGACACTCACGGTGCTCAGCAACTGAGCTCCTGGATCTACCTTCAAACTTTCCCCCTTTTAAAACTTTTCTCCGCAAAGAAGCCCCGAAGAGGAGTTACTGAACAGAAGAGAAGAGGCAAACAAAATGGAGTCGCGGCCGTCAACCAGCGCTCTTCGAGCAGCGGCCCCTTTCACGACATCTCCGCGCCTCTCTTTACGGTTACGCTGCAAAGCACGGGCACACGCCGGTCCATAAAGGGGCGGGGCGAGCGACGCCATGGTCCCACACGCCTACCCAGCGCCCCTTCCCTTCCCTTCCCTTCTGAAGCCCCACACCTTATTTTTGGGTTTGCAGATGAGCGCTTCTGGATGGCTGTGCTTGGAGGAGGGTTCTGGGTTGGACTGTTTACGTTGTATTGTTTTTACTTTTTCTGTTATTTTTTTTTTTTTTTTTCGGTTTTTAAGGCAGGATCTCACTCTAGCCAAGGCTTATCTGGGGTTCACTCGGTAACTGGCTTGGAACTCTCAGTCCGACCTCAACGTCCTGAGTGCCTAGAATACAGGCCTCATCCACCATGCCTGGCTTTATGTGGGTACTGGGGAATTGAACACAGGCTGACAGGGTTTTGCAAGTAAGTGCCTTTAACCATTCAACCACCTCCCCAGCCCTGAAATACTCCTTTATGTTAATGTATAATTTTTTTATTGACCACTTCTATACTTACATACAATAAACTCTGATAATTCCCATCCCTCCCCCACTTTCCCCTTCACAAGTCCACTCTCCATCATATCCCCTCCCTCTCTCTGTTGATGTCATCATTTTTTCCTCCTGTTATAAGGGTATTGTTAAGGTATTATTAGGCACTGCAAGGTCGTGGATACTGAGGCCATTTTCTGTCTGGACAGTTACATATATGCAATACCATCCCCTTAAGTACTTCCCCCTCCTTCCTCCCTTATAGCCTTTTTCTAGCTTAGGGGCCCCTGCTACCAAGTTTTGATTCCAGTTCACACACAAGTCTAAACATTTGTAGCTAGGATCCACATATGAGAGATGTGACATTTGGCTTTCTGGGTTACTACCTCACTTAGTGTAATCCTTTCCAGATCCATGCATTTTCCTGCAAATTTCATTTTTCTGTACCACTGACTAAAGCTCCATTGTGTTAATGTACCACATCTTTATTATCCACCTGTTAAGGGACATCTAGGCTGGTTCTATTTCTTAGCTTTTGTGAATAGAGCAGCAATAAACATGGTTGTGCAAGTATCTCTAAGGTAGTGAGAAGAGTCATTAGGATATATGATTAGTGCTATAGCTGGATCATATGGTAAATCTATTGTTAGCTGTCTAAAGTACCTCCATGCTGATTTGCACAATGGCTGTACCAGACCACATTCACACCAGCAGTGTAGAAGGGCTCCCCTTTTTCTGCATCCTCGCCAATAATTATGGTCATTTGTTTTCTTGACAATAGCCATTCTGACAGGAGTGAGATGGAATCTCAAAGTAGTTTTACTTTGCATTTCCCTGATGGCTAAGGATGTAGAACACTTTTTTAGATGTTTATACGCCATCTGTATTTCTTCTTTTGAGAGCTCTCTATTAAGTTTGATAGCCCATTTTTAATAGGTTTATTTGATTTCTGACTGTTTTATTTTTGAGTTCTTTGTATATTAACCCTCTGTCAGATGTGTGACTGGCAAAGATTTCCCCCATTCTGTAGGTCGTTTCTTTGCTCTATTCAGTGTCCTTTGCTATACAAAAGCTTTGTAATTTCATGAGTTCCCAGTAGATGATTAGTAGTTGAGCAACCGCAAAAGTGATCCTAGGTGTTGGGTTGAGTGCTATGAGAGTATTCTGGTAGGCTGGATGAAACAAAATACAGGCAACTTCTAAAATTTAACAAAACAATATACACAGAGTATTTATGCAAGAGCAGGTATTAAAACAAACAGATCCTCTAACAAAATCAAAGTTCCTAAGGATGTGTGTTGCCCTACACCCTTAATCCTGTCAACTGAGAGGCTAAGATTTCTGGTCTGTTGAGGGTCCCAAGGTCAGCTTGTGACCAAGTAAGACCCTGCCCCAATGAATGGACAAAGGCACTATGAATCCAGAAGCAACAAATGCCAACCCCCCAATACACCTTATTTAAGAATGGCAAATCTGACCATCTATCAGGTTTAAACACATAATTTACCCTGACAAGAAAGATGCAATTAGCACTTCCAATGCAAGCCTGTATACTAGGCTTTATTTGTTGGGTACTGAGCTGGTGTAAGCCCAGTTACCTTTTGGGATGGCTTTGGTCTCAGCAATGCTGCACACCCACTTGGATCTGTCTTTTCTATTTTGTGGGCTAAGGTATCCTGGCTGGATTGGTGGATTACTACTCTGAAAGCCTGTACTGGGTGGTGTGTAGGTAAATTCCCTTTTCCAGGTCTCCGGTGCTTGCTGTAGATGTTGGCTGAAGTTGTTCCACAGGTCCCCGCGATTCTCTCCCTCAATAGCTGCTCAGCTTGCCCCTGATGTCCTCCCCTTCAGGTTTCTTGAGTTTGTGAGGAGGCTGGTGTGTGTGGTAAATCCCCTCACCTGGCTATCCTTGTGGCTCAGGCAGAGCCTGGTTACTGCAGCTGCATACTCCTTGTGCTGTCACTGTTGGAGCCACTTCTGCCTGCTTCTATGGTCTCTAGATGTTCTGAATCTTTCGTACTTCTTTGCTGTGGTTGATAATTTCTTACACGCCTTTACGTTTTTGTAGAAGAGTGTATTTTGATGTTTTTTTTTTTTCTTCTTTTTCTCCCCTAGGCTGCTTTGGCATGGTTCCTATGTCACCATCTTAACTGGAAGTCTCAGGTTTACATTTTTTAAAATTCAATATTACTAGTTTCTAATTCCATTTAAGTATTCATAGTTATATGGTATCATTCTTAGCTTCTTGCATTGCACTGTCTGTGTGCTTTTTGGTTTTCAATATTTTATTTATTTGTGAGCAGAGGGAAAGAGATGAATCTGAGAGAGAGAGGGAAGGGAAGAGGAGGGGGGAGGAGAGGAGAGGAGAGGGGAGGGGAGGGGAGAAAGAAAGAAGAGTTAGGGCCTCCAATGGCTGTAAATGAATTCCAAATGCATGAATCTCTTTGTGCATCTGGCTTTACGTGTGTACTGGAGAATTGAACCCAGGTCGTTAGGCTTTTCAGGCAAGCATTTTAATCGCTGAGCTATTTATTCCCAGCCCAGGTTTACAGTTTTTAAAGAGAAAGAGAAAGAAGCAGATAAAAAGAGAGAATGGACGAGAATCTTAGGTCATCTAGCTCCCCTCCTGTAAATCCTGGCAGCAGGCTCTCAGCTGGTTTTAACTTGATTCACAATCAGAAGTGCCTGGGTTTCTCTGGCAGACAAATCCTGTTCTCACCACATGAAGCCACGTGTCTGGTCTGTCCTTAGGACCAGCACACCCAGGGCCCAGTTGGTGTTGAAAAGCCTGGCCTTTAATCCCTTCTGGATTGAGGGCTCGGGGGGGGGGGGGGGGTTTCCTGAACAGAATTTAGCACACATTAGAAAATTTGCTTTAACAGTTACTCACACAGAACTTGAAGGAAGAATGTGAATCTCCTAGTCTCTTGAGACTGTTCCCACACAGAAACCCAGCATGCATGCTAGGTTTGTTTTCCAGTCATAAATCAGAGTTAGGATTCAGAGCAACAATGGCCACGAGAATGCTTTTCAGTACCAACCACAGGCATATATAGTACTTATCCTTTAATTAGGCTTGGTTGCTATCCTAAAAATTAGTCCAACTTCTCAGTTTTCTTGACATATTAGAGAAGGCTATGCCACATATTCTTTTGTATGAATAAGAATAAATGGCTTAAATGATAAAGATAGATACAGAACCTATTAGGCCAGTCAAAATGCAGTCTGGTCACAGCCTCCAGCTCTGTGTGCCCTACCAATACAGACAAACTGGTGAGCATGGGATCCACAGAAAACCTTTCTCCTTAGTGAGAATTCAAGACAGTTTAGTCCTCTAACAGTAAACAATTTCTTACTATGCAGCGGTCACACTCCTTGATAATTATCAAATGAATTCAACTTACCTGTCCTCACATGTTTATACCAGATTTATCTACAATTTTCTCACACTGAAAAATAAGCAACCTTCAGTAGGTGTGTGGATAAAAATGTGGTGCATCCAGACAATGGAATATTATTCAGCAATAAAAAGAAATGGCTATCAAGCCATGAAAAGGACAGAGGACACTCAAATGCTTGTCACTAAGTGTAAGACTTCTGCCTGTGTATCTCCAATAGTATTCTAATTGTATGACCTGGAAAGGGCAGATGAGGGGGGCAGTAAGAAGATGGGTGATTGGTCAAGGAGGGAGAGACAGGCAGAACACAATTTTCCAGGCAGTGAAACTAAGCGATTCTGTAGTGGTGGACACATATCATATAATTGTCTAAACCCACAGAATGTCCACCACCAAGTGTGAATCCTAATAAAAAAGCAAAAACTAGGTGATAATGATGTACAGTGTGGCTCCACTCTTGTGCAGAGATGTTGATGGAGAGTATGGTGGAGTGCATGTGGGAATTCTGCACTTTCTGCTCACTTATTCTGGAATCCTAAAAATACTATAAAGAATAATGTTGACTTAGGGCTGGGAAGAAGCCCTGCACTTAAAGGTGCTGGCTACCAAAGACTACTGTCCCCAGTTCAGTTCCCCAGTATCCACGTAAAGCCAGATGTACAAAGTAGTGCATGCATTTGAAGTTTGTTTGCACTGACAAGAGGCTCTGGTGTGCCCATTCTCCTCCCCCACCCTCTCTCACTCACTCTCTCTCTCTGTGTTGTCTCTCTGTGTCTCAAATAAATAAACATTAAGAAAGAATAATGATTCAAAAGGAGGGGAAGGAGGAGAACTAAGTGGTTCAAACTGGGCAGATGAATTGAAAGCAAAGTCTTTGTTAGGATGAGATCCAATGGGCCCCTCAGTCAGTGCAGGGTGTGCAGTATTCATTATAGCTGTCTCTGGCTTTTTGTTTTGTTTTGTTTTCTCCATTAAGTTTCTTTTTAAATAGTTTTATTTATTTGTAGGAGAGAGCGCATGGGCATGTCAAGGCCTCTAACCATTGCAAACAAACTCCAGATGCACACACCACTTTGTGCATTTAGCTTTATGTGGGTACTGAGAAATTGAACCTAGGCCAACAGGCTTTGCAGGCAGCACCTTTAACCACTGACCAATCTCCTAAGCTCCTCTCCATTAAGTTTATGTTCTTTTCTTTATTATTTCCTGTCTTACCCTCTCTGCTTTGCATGGGCCACCTGTATAACTTAGTTCTAAGTGTTTGTTGATTATGATTATGAATCTTTTGTTTCTGCTTTTGTTCTTTCAGATAGAATCTCATGGCCTTGAACTCACTGTGTAGCTTAGATAACTTTCTGGCTGTACCTTCCAAGTGTAGGATTACAGGTGTGTACCAACCATGACTGACTGACTTTGGATTTTTTATTATAGACACAT
Organism: Jaculus jaculus; assembly: GCF_020740685.1. Lineage (NCBI taxonomy): Eukaryota > Metazoa > Chordata > Mammalia > Rodentia > Dipodidae > Jaculus > Jaculus jaculus. Next base: position 61,873,688 of record NC_059112.1, read on the forward strand.
GCCACCACATCTGTCTAATTATGACTTTTTGTTATAAATTATTTCAGCTATATTTTTAAAAATTTCAACCACTTGAATGTTTCTCTTCAAAGTTTGCTTAGAGCTTGAGTTCTGTTTTTATTTATTTATTTATCACAGAAAGAGGGAAGGAGGAAGGGAGAGAGAGAGAATAGGGGCGCCTGGGCCTCCAGCCACGAACTCCAGATGCATGCACTCCCTTGTGCATCTGGCTAACATGGGGCCTGGGGAATTGAACCTGGGTCCTTTGGTTTTGCAGACAACCACCTTAACTGCTAAGACATCCCTTCAGCCCTGGAGTTCTATTTTATACTAATTCTTTCAACTATGTCAAGATTTGTCTAGTGGCTAGGCCAGTTTTGCACATTTTGCACGTGTCAGTGGAGAGAGGTACTCTCCACAGTTGAGTACAGAGCTTCTTGTGTGCCTACCACCCATTTCCCTGCCTCTGCTGCTGCAGTAGTGTCCTGTGATGGTATGTCTACAAGACAGTCTGGAGTCTGCTCACAGCCCTCAGCTTTGTGGTGTACTACTGAGTTTCTGTTTGGAATCATTTTTCATTCTCTGGATTCTTTAGAAGTTAGCCAGGTCAAAGATGTGGTTTTGAAAGCAGCTTTACTGTAGGCAGGCAGCCCCAGGGCATGGGAGCTATGGTCTGAGAACAAACACAGATACAAGTCAAGTATTTTTAGTTAGTAAATGTTATGTTAATGAGAACTTACTTTTTCTCAAACTGGAAACTGGAGAACAGTTTGTACTGGGCCAAATGAAGCAAGGTGGGCCATGAGGGGGAAGAATTAGAACTCCAAGTTCCATGGCTCAAGTCCAAATCTGTGTGGGGGAGACATGAGTTTTGATTCCTTCTTGATGCTTTGGGAGGAGGTGATGCTGAACACACAGTGCTTAGAGGTGGGAAGCATAGACCATTCTTAAATTACTGCCCGAGAGGCCACAGACCCTGGATACTTGTGAATACCTAGAAGAGAACCAAAGGTCCTCACACATCTGGGGTCCTATATTCTGCTGGTCCAGAGAGTAGATGGCCAGAGGCTGCTCCACTGTCCACAACTGCAAGTACTCTGATACTGTGGCCTAAATGTGACCCTCTCTGAGTCATAGGCTGACATTGTAACCACCACCTGGAGGTATAGGAGATTGATTCTTTGGGAGGTACTGAGGGCTAGATTTGGTCTTGAGGGTAGGATCCCCATGATGAAATTAGTGCTCTTAAAAAAAGAGACACAATAGCTCGCTTCTGTTCTCTGCTATTTGTCATGTGAGGACATGTTAAAAAAGCAAACTGCAAAACAGGTAGCAGTGCTTCCTGGACTCAGGCTTGTTGGTGCCTTGACCTTGGACTTCAAACCTTCAGAATTCGAAGAAATAAATTACCAGCTTGTGGTAATTTATTATAGCAGTCTAAACTAACTACAACAGCTCTTGTCTTTCCTAAGGATGAAGAGAGCACAGAGGCTCCTGTGGGGCTGTTTGCTTTATCTGGCCCCAACGTGCATGTATTTCCACACTTCCTCCACTCTGTTCTGCTGTTCTTTCTCAGGACTCCAACAGCTTGATGGAGCCTAAGTCTTTGGTGTAACGAATGTAACAATGAGAGTGTAAGCATTGTCTGAAGCTTATGTTGCTGGTGGAGAAAAAGGAAGGTACACAGATGATGGTAGTAGTGACATGAGTGTAATCTTATTTTGATATCCCCATAAAGAAATGTGGTCTCACTTGTGATTATTAGGGCAAGAAATCTCAGGACTGAAAGGACTAGAACTTTCAAAGTATCATGGGTGAAGCTACGTGTGATGGTGCAAACATGTAAATCAACACTCAAGCAGGAGAATCTTGAGCTGTAGGCCAACCTGAACTACATAGTGAAACCCTTGTTAAACTTTTTTGATGGGAGAAAGAATAAAATAGAAATAAGGATAATTAAAAAGGAAAAAAACTATAACAACATATAAATAGAAAAGCGAACAAATAAAACCAAACCAGTGAGCATATTTACTTTTCTTACAAGATAGAAATAGGTTGTTGCAGTTAAAAGCAAAAGGAGGAAATATGTGATTTACCAAAACACATTCATAATGAAGTGTGAATGACACCATAAAAATTAAGAAATAGGGCTGTAGAAATTGCTCAGCAGTTAAAGCATTTGTTTGCAAAGCCTGACAGGCTGGGTTTGAGTCCCCAGTACCCACATAGAGCCAGATGCATGAAGTGGCACATGTGTCTGGAATTCATTTGCAGTGGCGAGGCCCTGGTGCACCCATTCTCTCTTCCTCCCTCTCTCCTTGCAGATAAATAAATTATTTTTAAAAAATTAATAAAGTATAGCTGGGTTTGGTGGTGCATACATTTAATTCCAGCACTTGGTGGGCAGAAGTCAGAGGATTGCTTTGTATTTTTTCCTTTTAGCTATTTTTCTGTATTAGGGATCAAATCCAGGACTTAGTGCATGTTACATAAGTACTCTACTATTAACCTGCTTCTTCCTTCCCTCTTACCCAGAATGGCTGTTTCTGTTTCCAGTGACCTTACCTATTTTTAAAATATTTTATTTACACACAGAGAGAGGAGGATAATAGAGAGAGAATGTATGCACCATGGCCTCTAGCCACTGCAACTGAACTCCAGATGCATGTACCACCTTGTGCATCTGACTTTATGTGGGTATTAGGGAATCAAACCTTGATCCTTAGGCTTTTCAGGCAAGCACCTTAACCACCGAGCAACCTATCCAGTCCTGACATACTATCAACCAGGTCAGGAAATAAATCCACACCAGCAGTCCCAGAAATGCAGATGTGGTTCTTATTTCAATTCTTTCTCTTTCCCTCAGAGGAAGTCATGCTCAGGGTCCTTGCTTAGCCATTTCTGTGCCTTCTCTATTATTATTTTTTTAATTTTTTGTTTATTTTTATTTATTTGTTTGAGAGCACAGACAGAAAGAGGCAGATAGAGAGAGAATGGGTGCACCAGGGCTTCCAGCCACTGCAAACAAACTCAAGATGCGTGCGCCTCCTTGTGCATCTGACTAAGGTGGGTCCTGGGGAATAGAGCCTCAAACCAGGGTCCTTAGGCTTCACAGGCAAGCACTTAACCACTAAGCCATCTCTCCAGCCCTCTCTATTATTTTTGAATCAGCTGTGAATGCAATCACAACAAATATTATACTGTTTCTTCTATTTTAAGCTTTATACACAGGGGTTCTAATTATTTATGTGTATCTTTTTTTTTCAAGCCTACTTATCAATCCATCCTTCATCTAACGTTGATCTCACCTAAGTATGTATGCATGTATCTTTCAGACACAGGCAGGGCCTTGGTTTAAAGCAAGCCTAAGCTGTCAGACACAACTAAGGGCCCCAGGTTACAGAGAGGTCGCAGAAGCCTGAACCACCAGACATATCGCGAGTCCCAGACTGGCAGGGAGGCTCCTCCCCCCATTTTCAGGAGTCACAGTGACCCTGGACCCCTCCCCCCAGACAAAAATCTCTGGCCTCAAGATGGCAGGAAGTAGTGTCACTCGCTCTCCAGCCCAGGACTCCTGTGACCTTTGGTCAGTTGCCTAGTAAACTGCTTATATGGTATCAGCCAGCAGCCTCCACACAGCCCATCCCTCTGTGACCTGTACCTCTTCCCCCCACTACGTAGATCACCTGACTCCTTGCATGCTGGAATGACATCCCTAGACATCAACAAGCAACCTTTGAACCCATCAATCCCCTTAGGACCCTCTTCCCGCTCTCAACTACTTATCCCCTGATAAATAAATGAGCTGTTCTCTGATGCTGTCTCCTGAGTGTTTCTTCTTGTTGCATTCACGGCCACTCAAAACTTTGCTCCACAGTTGCTTGGATGCCTCTGGGGAGCAGTGTGTAATGGCCTCCTGAGGAACCACATGTATCAATTGATGTATCTGTGTATTTATCATCTGTCAATCTGTCTATCCATCATCTTATCACCCATGAACAATCTACCTGTCACCTGTCTACTTTCTGTCTGGCTGTTTGTATATCCATTAATAATCTATCACCTGTCTTTTGTCTATCTGTGTCATCTGTGTATGTTTATTATATCTGTTTATCCACCATCATGTATCTATCACATATTTGTGTCCACTCACCCACCCATCCAACCACCCACTCATCATTAGCAGTTACCTTCTTATTGCTGAGACAGAGTACCCAACCAGAAGCAACTGCTTTGCACCAGTCTTTGATGTGAAAATCCACCACCTTTTCATGCAGGGACTGTAATGGCCCTTTGCTAGTTCCCAGTGTATAGCTGTTGTCACCTATATCCAATGAACATTTATATGTCCTTGTGAGCACAGGACATTTCTGGCATAGAAGAGTGTACATATCCTTAACTGCAGAAGATAATGGCATGGCTCTTTCCTAAGTTTTCTCCTTCAGCTTGTTTTCACACTGACTATATGGAATGTCCATGATTGCCCACTAACATGTATTCTTAATTAAAAAAACTTTTTATTGATAATTTCCATACATATAGACAATATACCCACCACCTTCCACTTTCCCCTTCCACCCCTCCCTCCAATGAATCCCTTCTTCTTTCCAGTGTCTCTTCTATTTTTTTTTTTAATTAAAGCTGGGCATGGTGACATATGACTTTATTTTTTTTTAATTTTATTTATTTATTTATTTGAGAGCGACAGACACAGAGAGAAAGACAGGTAGAGGGAGAGAGAGAGAATGGGCACGCCAGGGCTTCCAGCCTCTGCAAACGAACTCCAGACGCGTGCGCCCCCTTGTGCATCTGGCTAACGTGGGACCTGGGGAACCGAGCCTCAAACTGGGGTCCTTAGGCTTCACAGGCAAGCGCTTAACCGCTACGCCATCTCTCCAGCCCTCTTCTATTTTTTTAAAAAATATTTATTTATTTATTTGCAAGCAGAGAGAAAGAGAGAGGAGACAGACAGAAAGAATGAGCACACCAGGGCCTCCAGCCATTGCACATGAACTCCAGGTGCATGTGCCACTCTGCATCTGGCTTTACTTGAGTACTGGGAAATTGAATCCAGGTGGCTAAGCTTTGCAGGCAAGCACCTTAACCACTGAGCAATCTCTCCAACCTCTTCTATTTTTATGTCACCATTTTCCCCCTCCTACTGGCAGGTCTTATGTAGGTGCCATTATCCACCATGAGGTCATGATAATCAAGGCCACTTTGTATCTGGAAGACGGTATTGTAAGCACTCCTCCTCTGCTTTTGGCTCTTACATTATTTCTTCTACCTCTTCTGCAGTGGTCCCTATCTCAGTTAGTTCTAAACTGTCATTTCTTGTCAATACTTTGGTGAGTTTTGTGTCATTAATGGTCACTGCCTGTAGTTTTAATTTTTAAGTAAATATGGCAGACATGAACTAACATCTTATTGTGGTTTTGGTTTGCTCAGACCTTACTTCCATTGAGGCTGAGTGTCTTTTCATGTGCACAATGGTCATGAACTGTTTACTTGTGGCATTAGGAAGGAGTATGAGAGCGCCCACAGGTGCATGGCTGGCTCCTGTGCTCCTTATTTACAGTAGTTATATGTTGAATCGTGTCTCCCAAGGTTAGGTTCCCAGAAGGCAGGGCCTGTGGAAGTAACTAGGTTCTGAGGATGAGCAGCCTGTCCCACAACCCTTGCCTTGACGGCCCTGCCCACCACAGATCCATGGCAATAGGGCCATGAAACAGTGGTCTACTAAAATAAACCTTTCCCCTTAGTAAGGGGACTTGTCACAAACATTTGTTATAGTGACAAAAATATGACTGACACAGCTTTCCAGTTTGGCCTTTCCTGGATACTTAGCTTCGGCTCAGTGGTCACCATAGTTTCCTTATATCTCACAGTTGACTTGAGTGCAACACTTTAATCCCTATATGCTGAATTCATCTTTCAGAACACACAGGTCAGATATTTTCACACATTCACAAAGATGTGTCACCTTTACCACTGATCCCATCACAAGGTCTTCATCGCCAGAGGAAACCCCAACTATCACTCATATTCAGTCCTCCCCCAGGAGGCATCTGCATATATGCCTCATCTCTACAGTTCTACCTATTGTGGACATGTAATATTAGTAAACTTGTATCACACATGGCCTTTGTGCCTGGCTTCTTTCAATCAGAACTGTTTTTACAGTTCATCTTCTGGCAAGAGGGAAAATGCCATTCTTTATATGGCTGAGTGGTATTCCATTGTATAGATATATGTCAGGCTCAGAAACGATTGTAGAAGAGGTGGTGGAAAGAGACCTGCCTAATATGAAAGGGAAAAAATGATTACATCAAAATAGAGCAGGGGTTGATTAGAAAGAAGATTCAGTGGAGGGGAAATAGGAGAAGGTGGTTGGGGGGAAAAGGAAGGATGGTGGAAGGAGATTATGGTCATGGTATACTGTGTCTGTATGGAGGTTGTCAATAAAAGTTTTAAAAAGTAAAAAAAAAAAATCTAGTCCTTGGTATGTGTGGTGTGCATGTATATATGTGTGCAGATGCATACATCCACGGGCACATGTGTGAAGGAAAGAGAAGGATTTCAGGATTCCTCCTTATCACTTTTACCTTATTCCTATGAGATACAGTTCTGCACTGAATCTGGAACAAATTATTTAAGAAAATATTTTATTTATTTGTTAGAGAAAGAGAGGGAGAGAAAGAGAATGAGCACTAGGGCATCCTGCCACTGGGGGTGGGGTGGAGGGACAAACTCCAGACACATATACACTTCGTGCATCTGGCTTTATGTGGGTAATGAGGAAATGACCCCAGGCTATCAGTCTTTGCAAACAAACCTTTAACCACTGAGCAATCTCCCCAGCCTAAGCATGTCATTTTTTCAGTTAGACTGACTAACCAGGTAGCCTCAGCAATCCTCTTAGTGTCCCTGTCAATACTGGGGTTATAGATATACATGATCTTGCATTTTTTTTTAAACAAACTGAGGTCTGCATGCTGGTAAGCAAGCACTCTTCCCTGTGGAACCATCTTCCCAACCCTCTTTTTTGTTTTGTTTTGTTTTTTGAGGTAGGGTCTCACTGTAGCCCAGGCTGACCTGGAATTCTCTATGGAGTCTCAGAGTAGCCTCGAACTCATGGCGATCCTCCTACCTCTGCCTCCTGAGTGCTGGGATTAAAGGCATGCACCACCACGCCTGGCCAGACCTCTTAATAATTCTTTTGTTAGCCATCCATTTCCTCTGCAGTGTGGTTTTACCTCTTTGACACCCCAAAGGCTTCCTGCCTTGCTTGGGGCTTGGGAGACCTAGGGTGAAGTCCATCTCAGTGGGGGCAGTGTCCTTCTTGCCCTTGCATGTGTGAGAGGCTCGACCCACAGTAGGTCTTCTAGTACCTGCAACCAACCCTCCAAAGAAAACTGCTGTACCTAGGTGTTTTAGGCTCATGACACCTTCAGTGTCATCTGAGCATCATAGTTGTGAAAGGCTCATTGCAGGCTATGAGATTGCTGGCATCAGACAGGCTTTGGTATGGGTACCCAAAACTACAAAAGCAATGAGGCTTGTATCATTACTCTCACAAAGTCCTAATGTTATAGTCCCTGCAAGAGAATTACAGACCACCACACTTCTTAAACCAATTAACAGTCCTTTTATTTAGCCAGTGACTGAGAGGAGGCTAATACCAGGGAAAAAAAAAAAACAAAAACAAAAACAAAAAAAACCTCTGGTAAAGAAGCTCACCGATACAGCATTTTTAAAGACAAAAGACCATAAAATCATAATATCAGTGTCAGATGTACATCTGGGCAATCTTGGAACAGTTGTTTCATTTGAATATCTTGGAGTTATCTTGTTTATACATCTGGTCCATGTTTGGGATTATGGGAAGTCCTGAAAGTGTTATCAATGCAGATGTGGTCCTCCTGGGTTGTTAGGGAGTTTGCAACTGGAAGGCACCCTAGCAGGTTATCTTAGCTATTTTATTCCCCCAATAAAGGGAGTCAGGGCTTAATTAAGACAGGATGGCATTATCTTAGCTATTTCACTAAAG